>NC_091140.1:24772935-25110938 GCF_041381155.1 Argopecten irradians
AACATCATGTTTCATATTATAAAGTCCATATCTGGTAGATTAACATCATGTTTCATATTATAAAGTCCATATCTGGTAGATTAACATCATGTTTCATATTATAAAGTCCATATCTGGTAGATTAACATCATGTTTCATATTATAAAGTCCATATCTGGTAGATTAACATCATGTTTCATATTATAAAGTCCATATCTGGTAGATTAACATCATGTTTCATATTATAAAGTCCTATATCTGGTAGATTAACATCATGTTTCATATTATAAAGTCCATATCTGGTAGATTTAACATAAAGTCATGTTTCATATTATAAAGTCCATATCTGGTAGATTAACATCATGTTTCATATTATAAAGTCCATATCTGGTAGATTAACATCATGTTTCATACTGTAAAGTCCATACCTGGTAGATTAACATCATGTTTCATATTATAAAGTCCATACCTGGTAGATTAACATCATGTTTCATATTATAAAGTCCATATCTGGTAGATTAACATCATGTTTCATATTATAAAGTCCATATCTGGTAGATTAACATCATGTTTCATATTATAAAGTCCATACCTGGTAGATTAACATCATGTTTCATATTATAAAGTCCATATCTGGTAGATTAACATCATGTTTCATATTATAAAGTCCATATCTGGTAGATTAACATCATGTTTCATATTATAAAGTCCATATCTGGTAGATTAACATCATGTTTCATACTGTAAAGTCCATATCTGGTAGATTAACATCATGTTTCATATTATAAAGTCCATATCTGGTAGATTAACATCATGTTTCATATTATAAAGTCCATATCTGGTAGATTAACATCATGTTTCATATATAAAGTCATATTATTAACAATGTTTCATATTATAAAGTCAATCTGGTAGATTAACATCATGTTTCATATTATAAAGTCCATATCTGGTAGATTAACATCATGTTTCATATTATAAAGTCCATATCCTGGTTTCATATTAACATCATGTTTCATATTATAAAGTCCATATCTGGTAGATTAACATCATGTTTCATATTATAAAGTCCATATCTGGTAGATTAACATCATGTTTCATATTATAAAGTCCATACCTGGTAGATTAACATCATGTTTCATATTATAAAGTCCATATCTGGTAGATTAACATCATGTTTCATATTATAAAGTCCATATACCTGGTAGATTAACATCATGTTTCATATTATAAAGTCCATATCTGGTAGATTAACATCATGTTTCATATTATAAAGTCCATATCTGGTAGATTAACATCATGTTTCATATTATAAAGTCCATATCTGGTAGATTAACATCATGTTTCATATTATAAAGTCCATACCTGGTAGATTAACATCATGTTTCATATTATAAAGTCCATACCTGGTAGATTAACATCATGTTTCATATTATAAAGTCCATATCTGGTAGATTAACATCATGTTTCATATTATAAAGTCCATATCTGGTAGATTAACATCATGTTTCATATTATAAAGTCCATATCTGGTAGATTAACATCATTGTTTCATATTATAAAGTCCATACTGGTAGATTAACATCATGTTTCATATTATAAAGTCCATATCTGGTAGATTAACATCATGTTTCATATTATAAAGTCCATATCTGGTAGATTAACATCATGTTTCATATTATAAAGTCCATATCTGGTAGATTAACATCATGTTTCATATTATAAAGTCCATATCTGGTAGATTAACATCATGTTTCATATTATAAAGTCCATACCTGGTAGATTAACATCATGTTTCATATTATAAAGTCCATATCTGGTAGATTAACATCATGTTTCATATTATAAAGTCCATATCTGGTAGATTAACATCATGTTTCATATTATAAAGTCCATATCTGGTAGATTAACATCATGTTTCATATTATAAAGTCCATATCTGGTAGATTAACATCATGTTTCATATTATAAAGTCCATATCTGGTAGATTAACATCATGTTTCATATTATAAAGTCCATACCTGGTAGATTAACATCATGTTTCATATTATAAAGTCCATACCTGGTAGATTAACATCATGTTTCATATTATAAAGTCCATATCTGGTAGATTAACATCATGTTTCATATTATAAAGTCCATACCTGATAGATTAACATCATGTTTCATATTATAAAGTCCATATCTGGCAGATGTTTAATATATAGTTTATATCAAATTTATTCTCTATTATGCTATAATTCTTGATGATTTTGGGCAATTTGGCAGGTTAAATATAATGTACAGTGTTAGATAGATGTGTCATTGCAAAATGTCATCATTACTGATGTTTCTTAGTTAATTTACATTTTTTATTCCAGGTAAACTTCTAAACATTAAAGATGCCTACTCACACCCAATGTTTTACAGAGGAATTGATGATTCCACAGGCTTCAGAACAAGGTAAACTAATGTTTTATTTCCACAAAGATTTTGTCACAAATGTAGAATAATATGCTCCGATGATAATATTGCTGTATGGCGTAGCATCTTTTCCAGGAATTGCATCTTCTCAAAAGTCTTTCACCAGGGGCTGATTTCTCTGGCGCTCTTTCATTCTTCTACACATACTTTGTTTGAATGGGCTCCGTTTATCACTAATAGAAAATAGGTTGTTTAAGCCCTGTCTGCTTCACTACCGTACATGATTATGAAATTTTATGTTTGGTGTACACGTTCTCAACTTGGTAACAAGATAGAGTGACATGTAACAAAAGAGATACTTTTAACTTATACATTAGATATTTGCCCTTCAGTAAAAAAAAAACCATTGAAGTCTTTGTAAAACAGCTTCTGGGTTCTTTTCTAAGAGAATGTTGTATTTATAATGTTAGTGATATTACATTTTTTTTTTATACAAAATTGCAGTTTAATTAGATTTTAACTCCCACAAATTCTGTGTGCTCTGAAATGTTCTTTGTAGAAATATCTTTTAAAAATAATAACTTACTTATAAATTATGGAACTTGTGTTTTCCAGAAATATTCTTTGCTTCCCAATCAAGAATGAAGCAGGCAATGTGTTAGGAGTAGCCCAGCTATGTAATAAGAAGACGGGTCCGTTCTTCACAGTGTTTGATGAAGATGTTGCGTCCGCGTTCGCTGTCTACTGCTGCATCAGTATCAGCCATGTAAGTGTCACTGTCTCTATCTGTCACCAGTCCGTCTTGTTTTATAATTAGTATTACATATAGCTTCACCAGACCGTTGTCTGTCACATTGAGGTACGTAGTGTGGTATATATCTTTCAGGAATACTTTTCACTTAAGATACTACTTTCATAGCCTAGTAATGTATAAGGTGGTTAATTATAAGCTGAGTATGATTATGTTGTTAAATTTAGACTCTGAATTAATTTGTTCTTAAATTATTTGTTCACAGTTTTTAAATTTTGACTTCGAAAAAAATATTTGAACATGATAGAATTATGATATATTTGAATAGCTACTGTTGATAGAATTATGATGTATTTGAATAACCACTGTTTAATATTTAAGTGAATATTCTGAAATATATTCATTGAAAAATTGTCTGTGCTATCTTGTTAAGCTCTTCTTGTTTGTATATGAGTACTAAAACATGCTGCTATTTCAGTCTCTTATGTACCAACGTGTGATTGCGGCCCAGATCCGTAACAGTCTTGCCAACGAATTGATGATGTACCACATGAAGGTATAACCGCCAGCAGGTGGTCAGCATGTGGTGCCACTCTAGTGAAATGGTGCCACACCTATCTGGATGTGTTCCTTCATTCCTTTTTACCACTACTTTAATTTTATTTCAGTCTGCAATACCATAGCGGAAGACTTTTATTTAATTCAGATCTTAACAACTTTTCAATTTCCAAGTCTTCAGTATTTTTCTATTTCTAATGCACATTATATTCCTATTGATTTAGCAGCGCAAAAAAAGTTACTCAGACATTATAAAATATAATTCATAAAGATATGGAAATTGAAGAATTGTAAACCTTATTTCTATTTGTGTCACAGAACAAAATATCTAATGGTGGAGGTATTTATTAGATGTAGTTTGAGACCTTTTATTACTTAATTTTTTTTTTTAAATTGTTTTCTTCCTTTTTAACTAATTTAAAACTCTTTAATGTTTTTGTCTCAAATGAATCCTTGATATTTCTACCATTGATAATTTGGTCTTGCTGTATGTTGTGTTGATATGATGTGTGTGTTTTCTGTAGTATATATGTGTTGTCTCCATATAAAGTGTCAACCATCTGTTGCTTTCAGAACTCTTTATTCTATACATGTTTTACCCACAGGTTCCACTCCTTGAACACAGCCATTTATTGATTCACCTAGTTATACGATAAAAAAAATCACAACAAATGGTCATGGAAACCACGAAAAAATCATAACATTTGAACACAGAAACCACTACATCTCCATTGACATTGTTATTTTCAATAGTCCACCTAAGACTGTTTATAATATAAATAGCCCATGTTAGATGTTAGGAATTGTTTTCCCTGAAAATATCTGTGAGCTGTTAAAACTGACTTTTGGAGGAAACAAAAGTGATAAAAATGTAAAACCCAGGGAAAAATTAGAAAAGAACATTACAAGTGAAATTCTCGATTTCCAGTGATTGTAACGATACAATGAACAGCTCCAGATTCATTAGAGTTTGTCAGGCTGCCAGCATTAAATCATATAATTAGTTACCAGATATCATAGATCGCTATGATAAACCTGCACATTGCTCTTTGAATTTGACATCCCGCTAATTAAATTGGAGATTTATTCTGATTAGAATGAATAAAAATGTTTCAAAGGAAAGTTTCAATTTATGTTGATCTTTGGATTACATGGAACATGGATCAATATAGCCATTTTTAAATCAATAAAATACTTTATCATTGTAGGCGATGTCACAATACAATGTAGATGTTCTTACTGTGACTGTGTCCCTTTCTAAATTGAACTGCTGATCAACCCATCTGGATATGCAAATAATGTAATTTAAGTCACACGTTGTGTGGAAGCTGCAATTGCAATGAGTTTAATGATATGGAGTATATGACTAATTGTGCAAAAGAGCCCAAGTGTTTTGGCAAAATTTTAGAGTTTGGATATTGGAGCATATTTGATTTACAAAGAAGCAATCCCAAAACATTTGAAAAAGAAATAGAAAAAGGATGGGGTTGGGGTTAGGTGTAGAAATAGAAAAAGGATGACGTTGGGGTTCGGTGTAGAAATAGAAAAAGGATGGGGTTGGGGTTCGGTGTAGAAATAGAAAAAGGATGGGGTTGAGGTTAGGTGTAGAAATAGAAAAAGGATGGGGTTGGGGTTCGGTGTAGGGACCTTACACACTGTTACTACTTGAAAGCAGAGAGATGTGGAAAAGGTTTTAAAATAATCAACCACTGTATAATGCTAGACTGCCTAATTATGAATGAAAACCATTTTAAATGTACTAGTTATTGGTTTAAGACCAATAATCCTAAAGACAGTAACACAGTCCTGCAGGTGTCTCAGATACAACATATATGTCTGCTAATCCTAAAGACAGTAACACAGTCCTGCTGGTGTCTCGGATACTACATATATGTCTGCTAATCCTAAAGACAGTAACACAGTCCTGCTGGTGTCTCGGATACAACATATATGTCTGCTAATCCTAAAGACAGTAACACAGTCCTGCTGGTGTCTCAGATACAACATATATGTCTGCTAATCCTAAAGACAGTAACACAGTCCTGCTGGTGTCTCGGATACTACATATATGTCTGCTAATCCTAAAGACAGTAAACACAGTCCTGCTGGTGTCTTGGATACTACATATATGTCTGCTAATCCTAAAGACAGTAACACAGTCCTGCTGGTGTCTCAGATACTACATATATGTCTGCTAATCCTAAAGACAGTAACACAGTCCTGCTGGTGTCTTGGATACTACATATATGTCTGCTAATCCTAAAGACAGTAACACAGTCCTGCTGGTGTCTCGGATACTACATATATGTCTGCTAATCCTAAAGACAGTAACACAGTCCTGCTGGTGTCTCAGATACTACATATGTGTCTGCTATTCCTAAAGACAGTAACACAGTCCTGCTGGTGTCTCGGATACTACATATATGTCTGCTAATCCTAAAGACAGTAACACAGTCCTGCTGGTGTCTTGGATACTACATATATGTCTGCTAATCCTAAAGACAGTAACACAGTCCTGCTGGTGTCTCGGATACTACATATATGTCTGCTAATCCTAAAGACAGTAACACAGTCCTGCTGGTGTCTCGGATACTACATATGTCTGCTAATCCTAAAGACAGTAACACAGTCCTGCTGGTGTCTTGGATACAACATATATGTCTGCTAATCCTAAAGACAGTAACACAGTCCTGCTGGTGTCTCGGATACTACATATATGTCTGCTAATCCTAAAGACAGTAACACAGTCCTGCTGGTGTCTTGGATACAACATATATGTCTGCTAATCCTAAAGACAGTAACACAGTCCTGCTGGTGTCTCGGATACTACATATGTCTGCTAATCCTAAAGACAGTAACACAGTCCTGCTGGTGTCTTGGATACAACATATATGTCTGCTAATCCTAAAGACAGTAACACAGTCCTGCTGGTGTCTCAGATACTACATATGTGTCTGCTAATCCTAAAGACAGTAACACAGTCCTGCTGGTGTCTTGGATACAACATATATGTCTGCTAATCCTAAAGACAGTAACACAGTCCTGCTGGTGTCTCAGATACTACATATGTCTGCTAATCCTAAAGACAGTAACACAGTCCTGCTGGTGTCTCGGATACTACATATATGTCTGCTAATCCTAAAGACAGTAACACAGTCCTGCTGGTGTCTCGGATACTACATATATGTCTGCTAATCCTAAAGACAGTAACACAGTCCTGCTGGTGTCTGGATACAACATATATGTCTGCTAATCCTAAAGACAGTAACACAGTCCTGCTGGTGTCTGGATACTACATATATGTCTGCTAATCCTAAAGACAGTAACACAGTCCTGCTGGTGTCTCGATACTACATATATGTCTGCTAATCCTAAAGACAGTAACACAGTCCTGCTGGTGTCTGGATACTACATATATGTCTGCTAATCCTAAAGACAGTAACACAGTCCTGCTGGTGTCTTGGATACTACATATATGTCTGCTAATCCTAAAGACAGTAACACAGTCCTGCTGGTGTCTTGGATACAACATATATGTCTGCTAATCCTAAAGACAGTAACACAGTCCTGCTGGTGTCTTGGATACTACATATGTGTCTGCTAATCCTAAAGACAGTAACACAGTCCTGCTGGTGTCTCGGATACAACATATATGTCTGCTAATCCTAAAGACAGTAACACAGTCCTGCTGGTGTCTTGGATACAACATATATGTCTGCTAATCCTAAAGACAGTAACACAGTCCTGCTGGTGTCTCGGATACAACATATATGTCTGCTAATCCTAAAGCTAAAGACAGTAACACAGTCCTGCTGGTGTCTCAGATACTACATATGTGTCTGCTAATCCTAAAGACAGTAACACAGTCCTGCTGGTGTCTTGGATACAACATATATGTCTGCTAATCCTAAAAACAGTAACACAGTCCTGCTGGTGTCTCAGATACTACATATGTCTGCTAATCCTAAAGACAGTAACACAGTCCTGCTGGTGTCTCAGATACTACATATATGTCTGCTAATCCTAAAGACAGTAACACAGTCCTGCTGGTGTCTCAGATACTACATATATGTCTGCTAATCCTAAAGACAGTAACACAGTCCTGCTGGTGTCTTGGATACAACATATATGTCTGCTAATCCTAAAGACAGTAACACAGTCCTGCTGGTGTCTCAGATACTACATATATGTCTGCTAATCCTAAAGACAGTAACACAGTCCTGCTGGTGTCTTGGATACAACATATATGTCTGCTAATCCTAAAGACAGTAACACAGTCCTGCTGGTGTCTCAGATACTACATATATGTCTGCTAATCCTAAAGACAGTAAACACAGTCCTGCTGGTGTCTTGGATACTACATATATGTCTGCTAATCCTAAAGACAGTAACACAGTCCTGCTGGTGTCTCAGATACTACATATATGTCTGCTAATCCTAAAGACAGTAACACAGTCCTGCTGGTGTCTTGGATACAACATATATGTCTGCTAATCCTAAAGACAGTAACACAGTCCTGCTGGTGTCTCAGATACTACATATATGTCTGCTAATCCTAAAGACAGTAACACAGTCCTGCTGGTGTCTTGGATACTACATATGTCTGCTAATCCTAAAGACAGTAACACAGTCCTGCTGGTGTCTCGGATACAACATATATGTCTGCTAATCCTAAAGACAGTAACACAGTCCTGCTGGTGTCTCAGATACAACATATATGTCTGCTAATCCTAAAGACAGTAACACAGTCCTGCTGGTGTCTCAGATACTACATATATGTCTGCTAATCCTAAAGACAGTAACACAGTCCTGCTGGTGTCTTGGATACAACATATATGTCTGCTAATCCTAAAGACAGTAACACAGTCCTGCTGGTGTCTCAGATACTACATATATGTCTGCTAATCCTAAAGACAGTAACACAGTCCTGCTGGTGTCTCGGATACTACATATATGTCTGCTAATCCTAAAGACAGTAACACAGTCCTGCTGGTGTCTCAGATACTACATATATGTCTGCTAATCCTAAAGACAGTAACACAGTCCTGCTGGTGTCTTGGATACTACATATATGTCTGCTAATCCTAAAGACAGTAACACAGTCCTGCTGGTGTCTCGATACTACATATATGTCTGCTAATCCTAAAGACAGTAACACAGTCCTGCTGGTGTCTCAGATACTACAATATATGTCTGCTAATCCTAAAGACAGTAACACAGTCCTGCTGGTGTCTCGGATACTACATATATGTCTGCTAATCCTAAAGACAGTAACACAGTCCTGCTGGTGTCTCAGATACTACATATGTCTGCTAATCCTAAAGACAGTAACACAGTCCTGCTGGTGTCTTGGATACAACATATATGTCTGCTAATCCTAAAGACAGTAACACAGTCCTGCTGGTGTCTTGGATACAACATATATGTCTGCTAATCCTAAAGACAGTAACACAGTCCTGCTGGTGTCTGGATACAACATATATGTCTGCTAATCCTAAAGACAGTAACACAGTCCTGCTGGTGTCTCGATACTGATACAGTACATACACATATATGTCTGCTAATCCTAAAGACAGTAACACAGTCCTGCTGGTGTCTCAGATACTACATATGTCTGCTAATCCTAAAGACAGTAACACAGTCCTGCTGGTGTCTCGGATACAACATATATGTCTGCTAATCCTAAAGACAGTAACACAGTCCTGCTGGTGTCTCGGATACAACATATATGTCTGCTAATCCTAAAGACAGTAACACAGTCCTGCTGGTGTCTGGATACAACATATCCTGTAACACAGTCCTGCTGGTGTCTCGGATACTACATATATGTCTGCTAATCCTAAAGACAGTAACACAGTCCTGCTGGTGTCTCAGATACTACATATATGTCTGCTAATCCTAAAGACAGTAACACAGTCCTGCTGGTGTCTCGGATACTACATATGTGTCTGCTATTCCTAAAGACAGTAACACAGTCCTGCTGGTGTCTTGGATACAACAATGTCTGCTATCCTAAAGACAGTACACAGTCCTGCTGTGTCTCAGATACTACATATATGTCTGCTAATCCTAAAGACAGTAACACAGTCCTGCTGGTGTCTCAGATACTACATATATGTCTGCTAATCCTAAAGACAGTAACACAGTCCTGCTGGTGTCTTGGATACAACATATATGTCTGCTAATCCTAAAGACAGTAACACAGTCCTGCTGGTGTCTTGGATACTACATATGTGTCTGCTATTCCTAAAGACAGTAACACAGTCCTGCTGGTGTCTTGGATACAACATATATGTCTGCTAATCCTAAAGACAGTAACACAGTCCTGCTGGTGTCTCGGATACTACATATGTGTCTGCTAATCCTAAAGACAGGGACAGTAACACAGTCCTGCTGGTGTCTTGGATACAACATATATGTCTGCTAATCCTAAAGACAGTAACACAGTCCTGCTGGTGTCTCGGATACTACATATATGTCTGCTAATCCTAAAGACAGTAACACAGTCCTGCTGGTGTCTCGGATACAACATATATGTCTGCTAATCCTAAAGACAGTAACACAGTCCTGCTGGTGTCTCGGATACTACATATGTCTGCTAATCCTCCAGACAGTAAATCAGTCCTTTTCTCTGGGTTATCTGGGTTTCCTCCACCTCCTTAACCTGGCAGTTTATGGGCAAGGAGTAGGTCGAGCATTAATTTTTGGCTAATGGCACAATCACACTCCCAATATAATACTGTGATTTAGACATCAAACTCACTACCATAACATATATCAGACACCCATCCCATTTTTTCCACATACTTTTTAGTTACAAGCGAAGTCCAAAGGATTGTTTGTTCATATATGATCTACCAAAGGGTTGTTGTTTGTTCATATATGATCTACATTATCTGTTCAGAGAGTTTGAAAATGTGTTGTTTTCATTCTTATGTCATATTCAAAATATCTGATAATAATGGCAAAAGATTTCAGCTAGAAAGCACCACATTTTGCATTCTCTACCTGTACTTTTAATATATGATATTTTAAGCCCACCATCATGATAACGGTGGGCTATTCAAATTGCTTTCTTCCATGGTCCATTGTCCGTCATTCTGTTCGTTCGTCCATCTCTTAATAATTCTTGTTATCGCTATTTCTCAGAAACTACTAAAGGGAATATTCTCAGATTTGTAGGTTCCCCTATGGCCCTAATTGTGCATATTGTATTTTGGGACTGATCGGTCAACAAGATGGCTTCCAGGCAGCCATCTTGGATTCTGATATTTAAAGTTTGTTATCGCTATTTCTCAGAAAGTACAGAAGGGATTGTTCTCAAATTTCATATGAAGGTTCCTCTAGGGCCTAAGTTGTGCATATTGCATTTTGGGACCTATTAGTCAACAAGATGGCGGCCTGTGTGTTTTGGGACCTATTGGTCAACAAGATGGCTGCCAGGCCGCCATCTTGGTTTTTGGTAGTTCAGGTTAAAAAAGTAGAGAAAAGATTGAACCGTCATTTGTAAGACATAGATCAATCTTTGGTGAACGCCTAGATCCCTCTGGGATCTCTTGTATAGTTTTACTGGGACCTTTCTTCTATTTTCCATAGTCCACTAATTTTCATACTTTTGCAAGTTTTAATTTGTTTTATAATGAATCAGCAAATTATGTACTTTCAAACCTGTTTTATGCTTTTAAAACTTGCAAAAGTATAATTTTATGTTTTCTTTATTTTTAGATGGTACAGTGTATTTCAATGGCTTCTGTTTTGTAACCTTATAATATCTCTTTCTTACCACCCAGAGTTCTGTTTGTGTATTTAGTCCTATCTTTTATCCTTGGTGGGTAATTTTACTTCCAGTGTCTTATGTACAAGAAGTTACAAGACTCCCAGCACAGAAATAGACTTGCAAATGAACTTATGAATTATCACATGCAGGTTTGTGAGGGGTTTTATTTTCAATTTAATTTATTCTCTAGATATTTTAATCTTAATTGTATTAGTTCTTTTATTTCTAATTCTGCTTTTGATGTAATTATAGACTATATCCCTATAGTCCTAAAATGTCCTCTTGCTATAGATGTTGTTGTAGTTTAGTCACAAAACTATAAAACTAACTTTTCCATTTGCTTATGTAGTTCTTATCACTTATCATATAATTAAACCTCAATTTTGAATCATATTTGCTGAACTCAAATTTACACATACCGGGTAGGCAGCTAAAGTTCTCTTGATCAATGCATGTTTATTTGATAATGATTTTTGTTAGGAAAAAAAAATCTGTAGAACCAATAAGTTACAGATTTGAAATTGAATTTGAAGAGAAATATATGAGTCTAGGACTAGTTCATATGAGCTGTTACAGTAGTTTTAGTGACATACCAGATTAAACACTTGTGAATGGTTTTAATTGGAAACTGATAATAGTGAGGGTCAGACTGTATGGTATAAAACTAATACTTTAGCATTACTAGCAAGTATTAAACAAAGTGAATGGTACATTACAGTCTAAGGAATGATGTGTTTGGAAACTGTTACTACAGTACTTAATGTGTGTAACGTTCTCTCGACACGCACACGAAAGGAAAACGAAAAACCAAACGCAAACGAACGAAAACCCAAACAAAAAAGAACGAAGAACGAAAAACGCGTTCTCTCTAAACAATAAACGCAAAACGAAAAATGCAAGCTATCAAAGATGAACACAAAAGAAAAACGCAAAACGAAATACGCAAACGAAAAATGAAAGATAAAAATCGCTGAGACCGGAAATTAAACGTGATCATAGCAATCGATCCGCACAACGGTTGTATAGTGATCCGGATTAGTCTATATATAGTTACAGCTATATATAGTATCTTGGTACTTGTTAACCTCGGCAAGCAATATCATGGCCAAGGGCACAATTACAAAAGCTTTGGTCACGGGTGTACTAAACAAAGGATGCAAGTATATACAATTTCATAAATGTACGTCCTTGCTGTACCGGCTTGCAAATACAATATTTTTTCAAAGATACATAAATAATAAAATTGTAAGTGTAATAACATGAACAACACTGAAAACGATTGGCATTCAACAATAGGCATTTTATCAGTATCTTATAATATAAAAAACACACTTGAAAATTATATAACTATAATATATACAAATATATTTTTTTTAAATACATATATATAATTTGACATTGACAATCATTTTCACGAGGTACATTAAATTTAGTGTAATAACTTTAAAGAATTACAAAATTCTGGTAAATTTATCCAAGGATTTACAAGTAACAACACCAAGGACTTAGATGACCACGCTTACAAATCCTTGATTGATCTATTTTGCTTTTAAGAAAAGGTGAGAAAAGTGAAAAAGATGAGACATTTGCTGAAAATTTAATATCCATGGTATATGTATCACTTTCCGTCTCTTTTGTAATATAAATTGTATATTTGACATGTTGTAACTTGCACTTATGGACCCTGAACGGTATAAAATGAATCGAAAAAACTCCCCTTTCAGACGCTCATCGGACCATGACCGAGACTGGGCGATTATATATGATAATTAATTAGTGTCACCTGATCACACCCAGCGGCAACGGCTAGACCGGAGCTCTGCAAATAACATGTATCTTATAACCTAAGTTACGGTCCAGATGTTACCTGACTCACCGTACCGTAACAGGTAGTTGGTATTTCTACGTGTAGAAATTAAATTTAGATCGTTGTATATTAGTTAGTTTCAATTGACAGGATCTTATTTAATGTAATGGAGTATCTAAGGATTTATAAGTAGATATATACGTCATTGATATATAATCCAAGTAAAAGATGTCCGTAAATTAATGTTACCGAAAATAGTTCTTAAATACAGAGATATCGTATTTGTTTTACATTTGTACTAGTGTAAATGTGATATTTGATAAACAAATATTTTTAGGAAAAGATGTTATATCTGGATCGGTTCAGCTTCAGACTACAGCTACAGTACAAAATGTACAGTAACTTCAGTAAATTATTAGAAATCCTGCACCCTGTTCCATATTCTATATAATTAAAGTTTCAAATGTTTTGGAACATACAGTGAAAAAGGTCTAGTGCTATACCGGCAGTTTACTCCATTTTTAGTTTTTGCTTGCGCATGCGCAACTAACAATTCCCAATCAAAACGAAAAGAAGTACATCCGGTTGGCGAAACGCAAACCCAAATGAACGAAAACGAATTCCAATAAAAGCTCAAACGCAAACGAACGCAAACAAACGCGAGCGAACGAAAACGAATCCCGAAGCGCAAAAGCATACGAAAAATGATAAACAAAAGGAAACACAAACGAAACTAAACGAAAGGTACGCAAACGAAACCCAAACGCTTTTGAGGGAATGTTACACGCATTAAGTACTGTAACTAATTGGCCCTTAATCCCTAAATTAGATGTCTTCATGACATGTATGTTTTTACGTATTACAAGTTTCTACCAGTTATCCTAAGCTTACTTGAATTTCAAAACATAAATATTTATTGCCACATTGATTAATGCTTAGATCAGAAACAATGAATATTAGAAAATATTACATTTTCCTGTAGAATAGCATTAAAAATATTAATTTCTTTGTGCAGCTTGTGCTGCTATGTTATTGGCATTGTATACCTGCTGCTTAAACAGATACTAGGTAGAATATATTTGGAACAGATTTATTACACAATTGATGAAAATGTAAAAGAAATATAAGTCTTTTTTTGAAAATGTAAAAGAAATATAAGTCTTTTTTTGACATTTGAACTTTTATATGGTTAGGTGGCACAAGAAGAAGTCGACGAATTGGCACATAATGATATACATCCGCCCTCCTTCTGGCACAAAGACTTTGATAAATTCTCATTTCCTCCAAGAATGATACCAGAAGATGACACAGAGAAGGTAAGTTGTTTGGAAATTGTGTTTATAATGCTATTTATATATTTAGCGACTATCTCCCAAGCCTTATAGAACTTGCGGTTTTGTAATGTATTTGACATTCACAAAGATGCTGACCCATTATTTCTTGTTTATTTTCAGGCTTGTTTAACAATGTTTGAAGATTTAGGATTTATATCAAAATTTAGAATCAAGAGAGATACTCTGGCAAGGTAAGAAAAATGAGATTCATTAGATTTTCAATTGAGTTTTAATCTTTTCATCACGTCCTTATGAAATTGTGGCATGTCCAGCCCTTCTGACACAGTTCCACTTTGATATAAGGAGACTAAAATGAGGAATGCATGTACAATGATGGACCATCAAGAATCTGAACACTTGCTTCCCCATCCAAAACTATTGGAGTCCATATTATCACAGGTTCACTGTCGTTGAGATAAGCTAAAGATTGCATTAAAGTTGAAAGTGTATCTCACATGCAGACATTGAATAATATAGAAGAAAGTTTTGATTTTGAAAATGATTTGGTAAATGTTTCAGGTTTGTGCTGATGGTGCGACGAGGCTACAGAAATCCACCGTACCACAACTGGATGCATGCGTTTGCTGTGACACATTTCTGTTATGTTTGTATGAAGAACCTGAAACTTACACAATATTTAGAGTAAGTACAGCTATACACCAGACAAGTTAAAATCATAGATATCATTTGTAAGTTTTATCATCTTTAGTAATATATTGTAACAATAAAACCAATATCAATGTTTCTTTTCTGCATTTTTTTTAAATTACCGTAGCCATCTTCAGGTCAAAGGAAATCGAACTGGCTAGGTGATCTATGATAGCTGGGAAATTTGCACCAAACTGTCATATTGCATTTAGTGTTTAATCCCTTCTGGGAACAACATGTGGAAAATATAACCCTGACATCTACCCTTGATGTGTATATGTAATAGATGATAAGTTATCTGGAATATTTTCATCAATTTAAGTTACATGTACATGTGTATTGTTTTAAGCACAATGCCAATTAATGTCTCCTCTGCCATTTCAGAGAGATAGAAATGTTTTCCTTGTTTACATCTTGTATGTGCCATGATATTGACCATAGAGGAACCAATAATTCATATCAGTCAGTATCGGTGAGTATAGACCAATCTGTCAGACATCAACTTATATTTAAGTTCTCCTTCAACATATATAGTCTTTCGTTCTGTAACCAGATTTATCATATATAATTTGATTTACCATATTCGACCCAATAAGCGCCCAGGACGCTTAAAAAGTGATAAAAATGAAAAGGTGCTAATAAGTCAAAATTATTGCAAATCTATACCGTTTTATGTAATTTTGGTCCTTATCCATGGGGAATTGAAATTGAGGCCTCAAAAAGGGGGAGGGGCGCTTATAGGGACATGGGCGCTTATTACGGTATACAAGATTAACTTCAAATCTTTTTATTATTGTGAAAATCAATGATCCTTTGTTGTACGGATGCAGATTATTAGTCGTCAATCAAGCTTCATCAACTGTTCTGTTCAAAAATCATTATGACATTGTCAGTTTATATATTTTACTTCAAATTTCAAAATCCTTGAAAAAACGGGTTCAAAATTGTGGTTGTAAACAAATTGATTTAAACTGCTATTTGTAATATTGGTAATTCTCAAAAATGAGGAAATTCCCCTCTTGCCTTTAAATAAAATACTTTCAATAAATTCTTTGTTAACTACTGCAGCAGTTATTTAATGGCTCAAAACAAGAAATGTTCCATTTCCAAAGGTAAACTAATCTTTGATTTAAAAAAGTGTTAAAGTTTTTCCCTACACATAGATACATGCAGATCACCGAGTGGTGTGGAGAGGTGACTCATAGATAAGAGTTGTTATATTGCTCTGAAAGTCAAGCCAAAGTGGTGTTACTAATAGATCTGGTAATGGAAATGTTGGTCTACATGATTTCTGAAATAGAAAAAGTGCAGATGCTGATCCTCTGCAGTGACGACATCACTTGTTTGTGCATGTATGTGAAATCTGTAACACTGGTGTTGAGATAAGTATACACTGTTTGGCTTGCAGCTGTGAAGTTATCGGAGCTTGTATCATACAGCC
Source organism: Argopecten irradians (assembly GCF_041381155.1). Lineage (NCBI taxonomy): Eukaryota > Metazoa > Mollusca > Bivalvia > Pectinida > Pectinidae > Argopecten > Argopecten irradians. The sequence goes on from NC_091140.1 coordinate 24,789,634, forward strand.
AAATTGGTGTATATACCGATGGTAACACCAGAATATTGATTTTACTCCAGGATTGTAGTGTTTACTAATATTGTTCTCTGTTGTAGAAATCTGTTCTTGCTGCCCTGTATAGCTCGGAGGGATCTGTTCTTGAGGTACAAATTTACTCATCAGCGTCTTGTTTGTATAAAGTAAAACTTTGAAGAAAAAAAATGTATTTACCATTTTGTAGTTTGGTGGAATGATGTGATGATAACTAATTATCAGATTTAAAAATAGTTGCTCAATTGAATTAGAATTTCTTCATTCAATTTGATGAACAAACGAAGGGGGGGGGGAATGTGACTTTAAAAAATGATATATTTTATTCTGTGATATGTCATTTCAAGCCATTGCTTTGGCTGCACAAAATGAATATAAATTTACTAATATATTTAAAGTGTACCTTTAGTTAGCTTTGACTGTGTAGATTGAGTTGAAGGTGATATGTCTGTCCCTGACCTTTGAGTGTATAGATTGAGTCAAAGGTCATTAGTCTGTCCCTGGCTTTTGACTGTGTAGATTGAGTCGAAGCTTAAGTCCGTAATTTAAAGTCTGTACCTAATCTGCGGGAGAAGATTTGAAGTCTGTCGCTAGCTTTTAGCTGCATGTGTAAATTGAGTATAAGTTTATAAGTCTGTTCCTAGACTTTTACTGTGTTATAAGGAGTGTTTAATTTTACATATATTCTTCAAATTTTACAATTCAACTTTCAACATGTAACCTGTACTGTTTTGTCTATAATTATATGTTTATGATTTCAGAGGCATCACTTTGCTCAATCCATGTGTATAGTCAACACAGATGGATGCAACCTCTTTGAGAACCTGTCTAGCAAGGTTTGTTAATACTAGTTAATTACATGTACTGCCATTGTGTCCAGAGCTCAGCATGTGTAAACAAACACATGTCTAAAAGGCAACAATTAAAAATGTTAAAATCTTCATTTTGTCTACCATGAAATTTATTTTAAATCAATTTGTGTGCTGACATGTTTTAATATAGAAACAAGAGATGCTATGTTTTAGCCAGCACCTTTACTGTCAAATGTCTTACTCAAGCATGTGATGTTATTCCTAACTATAATAGCATACACTTTCAAATACAGATAAGTGTTGGAATATTGTCATCCCTTTGACATTACGAGCTCAATTGATACCATATATGTCTTGTTCAACCTACAATCAAAGGGAAACATTGAATCGACCAATGATCGCTGAATTTCCTACCAATGATCGCTGAATTTTATTGGTTGGTTATATTTTATGATTTTATAATTCAGGATTATCAGACGGCTTTAGACCTAATGAGAGATATCATATTAGCCACCGACTTAGCTCACCACTTACGAATATTGAAGAACATCGAATCCATGGCCAAGAGTGAGTATACACTGTTGTGTTGAAGGGGAGGTAATTCAAAGAACCCATTAGGCATGACTGTTTCAGAATCACATAACGATACATTATATCAGAGTCCTATTCGATTATGCAATTTGACTGGTTGGTTCTAGTTGTTTGTGAATTAAAGACAGATCAGGTGATTTTATTTTGTTATCAGAAAAGTCTCAAAAAAGCCCTCACAGGCCTGTATCAAAAACTGGAGGTCTGTCAAGATTTATACTTTAATATAAATAATGACTTTAAAACGGTTGAACCAATTGTTCTGATTAAACATAAACGGCCCAGCTAGTATTCAATATGAAGGAAATAAGAGAGGCATGAATGTCCACAATTTAGGAGAACTGAAAATTATAGATTGATGTATTGTAAAAATCCTTCCTCCAATATGATTTATATTTGAATCATTTTCTTTTTCATTCAATTATATTTAAATTAAATTATGATTAAAAAAAACCAACAACTACAGTACTAATTGATAAGTTCATCTGCTAGACGAGGAAGTGAACTTATAGTGTGGTGTAGTGTTCATGATTCATCAGCATCTCCTTATAAAAATGTCTTCTGATAAACCAATAGTGTGGTGTAGTGTTCGTGATTCATCAGCATCTCCTTATAAAAATGTCTTCTGATAAACCAAACGGCCTACAGTAATTAGAAAAGTGTTTAGTATCACTAATCACAAATCTTAGATGTCGGGTCTACAGGAAGCTGAAATGAAGGCCTACAAGTGGTTTAAGTCCATTAATTAAGATCACAGAGACCAATTAGGATTAATTCCTTTTGGAAGTTAATGAGCAAGAAGCCTGAGGATTTGATATAAAGCCTCTAGCATTCATCAGGATCTCTAAGTAGTGGGTGAGCCTTTCAGGTCCATTTGGTTTTTGTCTTTTGTTTACTCTTATATTCTTATTTATCAGATACAAAAGTATGGTAAAGCTAATAGTTTTAACTGTTTTGTCTTGATTTTGTTGACCAGCTGGCTATGACAAAGAGAACATGAAACACCACAAACTACTGCTGTGTCTACTGATGACAGCATCTGATCTGTCCGACCAAACAAAGCCGTGGGACGCCACCAAACATATAGCTGTATGTACCGTCACATCATATCTTGTTCATACAGATTCTTTCCTAGTCAATACATATTAGCGAATAGTTGACCTGATAGGTCAGCCAATTTAGCCAAATGAAATGTTAATACTGTCATATAAATGTCTGTTGATCTTTTCAATAATTCTTTCTTTATCATCATTATAAACTATCTATTAAGTTTGTAATATTCAAATTCTCAGATTGAAGGACTTGCTGCAATAACAATGTTTCTGAGAATGAATTGATTGTAAAATTTTGTTGTAGAAAAATTCTCAACTGAATGGTTATTATTAATTAAGGGTATTCCTATTCCTTTCTTGATATGACAATTTTAATTTTTACCATCTTGATGATCCAACCTGTTTTTCTCCTTGAAGCGTTGCTCTCTTGATTACTTTTAAAACTTTGCTGTAAATGAGGTGTGAACTGTTACAGGCTCTGATCTACAAGGAGTTCTTCTCTCAAGGAGACTTGGAGAAGTCGATGGGACGCGAGCCTATAGAAATGATGGACAGAGAGAGAGCCCGTATACCAGACTTACAAATAGGCTTCCTAGACCATATTGCCCTGCCAGTTTACAAGTATGAATTTTGTTTGTCCTATTTATTCATCAAATGATTTATAAATATGATTTACCCCAACAGGTTACTTGTAAAATTGTGGGAACAGAAAATTAAGATGTGATTTCTAATGCATCCTCTGATGAGAAGTTGACACCTGTATACCTGTACAATATTAATGTCTACAAATTAATATAACATTCTAAATCATGGATTATGTATTGTAAATATTTCATTCTGATATCAATGTTTGATTAGTTTGCCCGCAGGGATATCTTCTTTTTCAAATATACAGTAAAAACACAGTTATAAAGAACCTCCAAAGACCAAAAAAATCACTTCGTTATTAGCACAGTACATTATACATATTTTGCATACATCAGAACCTTGACAAGGAATGAAAATTACTACATAATAACCACGTATTTGTTGTAAATATTTTCAATATATATACATCTTTTATTGTAGTTATGATATTAAAGATGTCCATGATGTTATAAATGGATATAAAGTTAAGATGTGGACACTGTGATGCTTACTTACTATTTACAGGGTGCTAGCTGAACTGTTTCCCGAGGCGAATTGTGTTAGAATAGCTGTGGATGACAACCGTCGACACTGGGACAAAATATGTGCTCTCATTAAAATACGACGAGGTGGCAGCTGTGAACAGATGAGCTATGACCAGATATTAGCTCTGGAGGCGGAGGATCACTCGCCACAAACCAACCAGTCCAACCATATCCAATAGGATTTGTACCACTTCATCAGTCATCAGTCCAATCAGTAGGTTATACAACGTACCGTAGATTGTACAGTCATCACAGAATACTCCTTCCACATGCATACAAAGAAATAAATCCATTATTCTGGGAGTTTGTATAGGACTTGAGATGAGAAATGCAAAAAAATATGTTTTGTTCTAACATTACACACATTAGATTGTCTATTGTTGGACTGTGGATGCTTATTTATTTTACTAAAATAGTACATGTTTTCTGGTTTTCTCACATGTTTAAGAAAGATTATCAACAACATATGTATTTATTTCCTGCCAAGATATATTTCTTGTGTCCTTCAGTGTTAAATTGATATGCACTTTTGTTTACAAAACAGAACAAAACCTGATGAATATTGTAGATACTTTTTATATTCAATGATTTATGTATATATACTCATCTATACAGAATCTGCAATGTAATTGCTCAAACATATTCACAAACATCATTTCTACATATTAAAGTAGTAACATATTATTGAAAAGTTCCTTGACATTCTTAATCAATTCTCCAGCAATTACATGGTGGTATTGTTTTCAGAATTAACCTCTGCATTTAAATTAGGGGTGTTTTACTGTTTATTTTTTATTCCATCGTCAACTTACTGAGTATGATACTGTTTAAAGTATGGTTACTTTTTTATTCTTCTCAACTTTGTATGGTATTTTAGTAATACTTTGTTCAACTCTTAAATCTTGCATATTAGGTTTAGATATATTGATTACATAGATATACATTTCATTGGAAAAAAAAACAAAAAAATTCAAAAGTCAATATACATGTAGATGATGATAGTCCAAATTTTCCATTGATTCAAAAACAGTTCATTGTTTCATTCAGGGAGTTTATTTTAATGTGATTATTGTTATTAATATTTTATTCATTTTTCATTTGTTTCATTCCACCTCTTCAAACAACTGATTCGAAGAACATCGATAGATGTGCTTGTCATATGCAACATGTCATCTTCACATTTCTAGTAAAAGGATCCATTTGTTTTCTTCATACTATTTACAATAGTGTGTAGCTCTTCACATCACGATTTACATAAACTAATGTAATACACATAGTTAATACAGACCAACATAAATCAGTTTACTGGATTATCAAAATGTTTCTCATGTTGTATTTCTTTACTTTATGAAGTCTGGATTGAATTTTTGCTTACATAATTTTTCAATTGTACATGCCATAAAATAACAAAAAAAGAAATGATTTTTCTTACAAAAACTGAAGCAGGAAGATATCTTACCATGAGGCATTGTGATTCATTAATTTGTTTTTTTCCTCGACAATTTGTATATTTCCTGAAGAAATGCTCACACTGTTTTAACAAACTTGTATTATAAGTTATTAATGCTATGAATGATTACCTCCATTCAACCTGATTATGTTTGAGTTTATCTGTGAATGCTTAGCTATATAAGCATTTTTCTCCAACTGACACAGTAACGCCATGATAAATATATGATATGAAAACCTAACCCACTCTGTATTTGTTCAGTGTCTGTATTTTCTTTACATCATACTTGTACTACATGTATATTTTGTTTATGACTTAAGCTATATTTAAAGTTGCTTTGTACCTATTAATTACAAATATATATACGTATCATAAAATTATATTAAAAGAAATCTTAATTGGAGAGAAATATAATAATAATAATTTATTATGTTTGTGATAGTAGCCTTTTTTGTCTTATTATAACTCTATTTATTATTTCTTATGTAGTTGCTTTGTATTTCTTCTTTTTTTTCATTTTTATACTAAGAGATATTTTCATTTTATTCACTTTTTCACATGTCATTTTTTTACTATGCAATCTGTGCAAACATTTTTCTTTTCATCCCTTACAATTATATTTTTGTATTTTAGTTTATGTTTTTGGAATTTCTGTAATGTAAAAAAAAAACAAACAAAAAACAGAATTTCTATTTGTAATCTTCTTCTAAGTTTCTTATGATCTTTAAGTTTTGGTCTGCGAGTATGCATGTATATTGTATACAGCATATATATAAATAGTATGTACACCATACGTGCAATAAGTATTAGAGTTACTCCCCTTTAAAACATTTAATAAGTGTAGTGGACTGCCATCATGCTGAAAGGTATAAAGTACATTGAATAAACTGTCCGCCACTAAAATCCTTATACATGGTCTAATTAAGATTAAAGTAATTTAATTTAAGTATAAGAAGGTACACATCGTTAGTGCTATACAGATTGTACTTGAAAGGTATGATATATATGTAAAGTAAAGTTTTGTGTGGAAGGCCTATAGCTATAGTGATATAACGCTAAGCACTGGTCAATGTAGAAAGTATTAAAACTATTATTGGTTGGTTTGTTTTTTTTAATTCTTTTGTGTCAAAATTTAGATACTGTTTAAAATGTATTTAAGTCTTGAATAAATGCCTATATATATACCACCTAATAAGAAGATACCCACTTAACAAAAGTTAGGCCAACTATTTCTCTGAATGTTTAAAAAAAATATCTTTATTAAATTCTAGAGCTTTTTAAACCTCATTTCAACAAAACCATACCAGATGGTTCTATGTGATGAAAACTTTTGTGATACTATAACTGTGTGATAGCTTGTAATATAAATATTTCTTTATGGGTTTGAATCCAGTGTGGTATGTGCTAGTCTATAGTTGAAGGATTTTATTTTAGAATTACTCCCTGATTGTAGTAGGTTCATCTAAACTGATAACATAAGAAATGTTGATGTTAAAGACTTGATGGTATATGATAAAACATCTTTGTTGTATGGTATAGATATAAAGTCTATTTGTTGGATTCATTACACCAGATATATATTTATAAAAAGCCCCATCATTATGTTGGTAAGGTCTACTTTTATTTCCTTTCTCTGTTACCTGCTCTTACATTGATTAAGGAAATTGCAGTTGTAGCTTTATAGGGGTCTGATAGTTTCATGATTTCATGTCTCTTCCATTTCTACATCATATTTTACTTTGAACTTCCATATAAGTGAAACTAGTTATGGTTTATTTGCTTTAAAATACTTCCGATATTTTACATGCTTCCTTCCTTGCATTCTTATCTGTTGGAGGTACTTCCCTTAGTTTCACTTCTATAGATTCAACAGTAGCATGCATGAATACTCGTTAAACTTAAAAGGTTCAAACAACTATGAAAAAAAACTATGAACTCTTATAAAATAAAATTTTGTAATAATGAAATGTGGATTTACGCATTAAAAACAACCTTTTAAACAGATGCAATTTACAGCAATTTAAATGTATTGTTTTAGAAACAATCAACAGAACACAATCAGGTTTGTTTGTTTATTTCCTAAATTCTTTTAAAGTTTAAGGTGCAAACTTGAGAGGTATAAGCATGATGCTATGTGGGTACACTTCTGTGTAAAATGAAAGTTATAATAGTATTTGAAGTGTTTTTGAACTGACTATGTTGGAGACTGTGTATGTTCAACTGTATATTAATTCCACTACAGTCTATTTCGCTCAAGATATAATTTAGATGTTTTAGATTTAGATATAATTGGTATTATGATCTTTAACATTTAGTGTTTAGTTTTTAGGCAAGATGTGTAATATCTATTAATAATAGTGTATTTTATACGATAAAGAACAATGTTATTTATATCTGTACATTTCACATTATTTTAAGATTTTCAAAGTCAGATTTAAATTCAACATTTAGGTACATATCGGCCAGTATACTCAAATGGAAAATGAAAATCATATCCTCATCCTTCAAACCTTTCAAGGGGAGATAATCAACAAACAACCATTTAGGAATAGCATGATATTCTGTAATTTTGAATGTTAATGGAAGTGTCAAAGTAAGTGATTGGTATGTTAGACAGGTGAGCAATCCAAGCATATTTTGGTATCATCATCATATTTGGACATTTTTATATCAAAGTCTACATGATGCCATCGAATTCATTCTCTTCCATTTCATTACCTGATACATTGTTCTTTTAATTGGTTATAAGATGTATAAATTGGATCATCAACTACTAAGATTATTTTAAAACCTTATTTAGTCATAATAAAATAGCTTTCATATTTATATAATCACAACTATCCATAATAAACATTAACCTTTTCCTTCCTGGGAGGACACTCATCAACTTGTTACATAATATTTGACATTGTTGTAAGATAACTGACAATTTCTAAGTTATATATTAATTAGCTTTTATTAATTTTTATCCTGCTGTGTTTCAGTTGTTACTTAAATAAAAGATATTATATTGACTTCATGAATGGATTTTTTTGTCACAGAAAGTATCAGGTAAAGATTAAAAAATACTGACTGACCTCAAGAAGGCAATCCTCTGACTGACCAGAGTTAGGGCTCAAAGAGACAGTTGGATGGTTGTTCCCTTGGGTATGACTCAATAAGGCGGCCTGTCAGTTGTTCCATTGACTGACCAGAGTTAGGGCTCGGAGAGACAGTTGGATGGTTGTTCCCTTGGGTATGACTCAATAAGATAGCCTGTCAGTTGTTCCATTGACTGACCATAGTTAGGGCTAGGAGAGACAGTTGGATGGTTGTTCCCTTGGGTATGACTCAATAAGACGGCCTGTCAGTTGTTCCATTGACTGACCAGAGTTAGGACTAGGAGAGACAGTTGGATGGTTGTTCCCTTGGGTATGACTCAATAAGATAGCCTGTTAGTTGTTCCATTGACTGACCAGAGTAAGGACTCGGAGAGACAGTTGGAAAGATGTTCCCTTGGGTATGACTCAATAAGACGGCCTGTCAGTTGTTCCATTGACTGACCAGAGTTAGGGCTCGGAAAGACAGTTGGATGGTTGTTCCCTTTGGCATGACTCAATAAGACGGCCTGTTAGTTGCTATATTGTCTGACCAGAGTTAGGGCTCAGAGAGACAGTTGGGTATTTGTTCCCTTGGGTATGACTCAATAAGACAGCCTGTCAGTTGTTCCTTAGACTGACCGAAGTTTGGGCTCGGAAAGACAGTTGGATGGTTGTTCCCTTGGGTATGACTCAATAAGACAGCCTGTCAGTTGTTCCTTAGACTGACCGGAGTTTGGGCTCGGAATGACAGTTGGATGGTTGTTCAATTGGGTATGACTCAATAAGACAGCCTGTCAGTTGTTCCATTGACTGACCAGAGTTAGGGCTCGGAGAGACAGTTGGGTGGTTGTTCCCTTGGGTATGACTCAATAAGATAGCCTGTCAGTTGTTCCTTAGACTGACCGGAGTTTGGGCTCGGAAGACAGTTGGGTGGTTGTTCCCTTGGGTATGACTCAATAAGACAGCCTGTCAGTTGTTCCATTGACTGACCAGAGTTAGGGCTCGGAGAGACAGTTGGGTGGTTGTTCCCTTGGGTATGACTCAATAAGACGGCCTGTCAGTTGTTCCATTGACTGACCAGAGTTAGGGCTCGGAGAGACAGTTGGGTGGTTGTTCCCTTGGGTATGACTCAATAAGACGGCCTGTCAGTTGTTCCATTGACTGACCAGAGTAAGGACTCCGAGAGACAGTTAAAAAGATGTTCCCTTGGGTATGACTCAATAAGACGGCCTGTCAGTTGTTCCATTGACTGACCGGAGTTTGGGCTCGGAAAGACAGTTGGATGGTTGTTCCCTTGGGTATGACTCAATAAGATAGCCTGTCAGTTGTTCCATTGACTGACTAGAGTTTGGGATCGGAAAGACAGTTGGATTTTTGTTCCCTTGGGTATGACTCAATAAGACGGCCTGTCAGTTGTTCTATTGACTGACCAGAGTTAGGGCTCGGAGAGACAGTTGGATATGGTTGTTCCCTTGGTTATGACTCAATAAGATAGCCTGTCAGTTGTTCTATTGACTGACCATAGTTAGGGCTAGGAAAGACAGTTGGATGGTTGTTCCCTTGGGTATGACTCAATAAGGCAGTCTGTCTCTTGTTCCTATGACTGACCACAGTTTGGCTAAAGTAGGCTACCATGGTGTTCCATGGAAAGCTGTTGGGCGATTTTGCTGACTACAGGAGGACTGAAGAATACAATCGGGTAAATTGATCTATGATTGACCAGAAGTTTGACTAAAAAATACTACCATGGGATTATTTCAAACGAATTATCATAGTTAAATATAGTTAGATATTTGAGAGGTTGTACCCTTCACTGACCATGACTAGTTCTAGGGGTCAAAAACGTGGCTGCAACATCCAGCAAGCCACTGCGTTGCTGACAAATCGGAGTTTTTTTCGTGACTGATTTTTTCACATGATATATTACCTTAAAGTGGACGTAATCTGTAGTGAGTTCATACCTCTTCTACATGATCAACTAAATTTTGTCAGTCTTAGACAGTAAGATTATACAATGGTAACTGTAAAACTACCAATTCCCGTGGACATTATTCATGAATTCTTCCAGCGATCTCTTCTAGGAAGTCATATAAAGGATGGCGTCCCCAAGACAAACAAACAAAAAGAAAAAGAAAGAAAGCATCTATTATAATTAAGAATATGTGGTTAAAATTAAATATTGGTGTGATAGAATGCTCGTGCCTGATGTGCATTTTCATTATTCATCTCTAATTAACCTTAATATGGAATTCTAATGTACATCGGTAAACTATACATTTCAATCATTTTTATAGAAAAATAAATATGTGTACATTAATGTGTGTGTACATTACTTTATTGACACCTTAATTTTACCATAGATTATCTATACAGTATGTTAATTAAAGATATATTTTTGACACACTATCAGCTGTTTCATAGCATACCAGTCAATAGTATACATGGGTTAACAATAAACCTAAAGGGTGGCTGCGATCCTGTTGAAACACTCTATTAGTCTTGGGACTAACTATATGGAATGGTTGTCACTGTCGCATGTTCCGTACAACAGTTCATCAAAGTGGTTTTGATACATGAACCACAGATATATGCATGTGCACAGATTTGACTACCGATGATGATGTCAAGAAAAGGTTATTTTAACCTGATGATTCAGAATCTACAAATGCAGGTTACAATTCGCCAAACAGTAAAATGTTCCAACTGTGGATTCTCCTATTCTATTTCGTATATACATGTACATGTATCTTCTTGCTTTCGAGTCTACATAGAGATCTTGTTCTATCAAAGATGTTGATATATGACCCGTCACTGCCCACTGGCCACTGGAGCTGCTTAACCAGAAATGGGGGACATCATATAACTAACGTAAAGGTTCCATCCCCGACCATTGTGCCAATGTAAGCATTTTCGGAGTTACTCCGGATCCGTTCATGAGCTAAGTCATAGCCATTATTGTCAAGTACTGGTATTACAGTGTATTTTTGTATCTTTTGAAATAGGGGTCTTCGCTGCTGAGAGTTTTGGCATTTTCCCACCGTTTAGTTGTTCGACATCACATATCATTCCTCCCCAATCAGTCAGTAACAGTCTGATTTGAGGTTGGGGAAAGTGTCATATTTTTGCTTAGCCTATCGCTGAGGTGATTTCTTCAGTTTCAACCGCATTGCATTACAGTTGATCATTAGATAACTGTATAGTGTTTATCAGATAAATCGATGTCAAAGACTTAGATGGTGAACTAGATCTATATCTAAATACCTGCCGTTGTAACAGATTCGATGTTTTAAAACAATATCCTGGCTATGATAGAGAGCTTATAGATTGTTACGGTTTTGAAACAGCGTTTGTCTATATTGATCTTGCAATCCATCAACGCTTGTGTGAAAATTTATCCAGTTTCCCATATTTTGCCAAATGAATGCTTGGTGGATATTCGGCTAGAATTACGACACATTATTCCTCGTGTCAGTATTCAGAGCTGTTTTGACGCCTGCATTTGGTCCAGTCACGAATCCGCAATCAGCAATGACTATGATCCCGGCCCGTGGTGGTTTAGGCTAGTGGTACAGTAAGGAAACGTGATCAACGCAATTTACAATATTTTGTGTGTGTGTGGGGGGGGGGGGGGGGGGGTGAGGGTGGGGTGTGTGTGTGTGTGTGTGTGTGTGTGTGTGTGTGTGAGGGTGAGTGTGTGTGTGTGTGGGTGTGTGTGAGGGTGAGTGTGTGTGTGTGTGTGTGTTTTTTTGTTTTTTTTTTCTCCTTTGATATTTGCTTCACTTGGCAACCACGAAAAATAGCGATTATCATATCAATGAACTTAAATACGCATTGTTATTTGATTTTTCATCACAGAGAATCTTACTTTTTTGCTTGGTGTCTTCGATGGCATGCTTCAATGATGCAGCACTATAAAAAGGTCACTATACAAGAAGACACGATATACCGCAGTCTCCCAAAACATACACCGCACACTATATACACGCTACACACCATTTACATGTGAGGCCGTCCTTACACGATCCTGGCTGTTAATGCTAGATTTATGCTAGGTTCACATTATGTTCCCGGCGACCACGGTAGCCCCGTTTGCCCAGAACGTGGTGCGCCGTGGAATTTTGGCTATTTTTGTCTCTGTATTCAATTTGAGCTACAATGTAGGTCTTGTGAAGTTTTGCCACGGTCTTTTACGGATTACGTGGTAGAACGTGGATATAGGGGAAAGTGCTGTTCTCAGAGGTTAAAGGTATACTACGGCTTAAGCACGGTCTATCAAGGGTACCACTACGTTCTCTCTAGGCCTGTTACGATCTGATGAGGTTTGCTACGTTTTACAAGTTTTGATCAAGCTCCATTGCGTTTTTCACAGTCCGCCAAAGCTTACTAGGGATGAAAGTCTGATGCCGGGCTTTTTTGGAGCAAATGAAACAATATTTATTGCCGAAAATGTAATTTTTTTAAAACACGTTTTGATTACAAAATTTTAATTATCATAGCCAAGTGTTTCTACGCAAATAATTTTTTTTCTGTAATGGTTCTCACTTAATCTGCCTTTTACAATAATAGTTTTGGTATAATTTGATGGTTTAAATGAGTTTGATAATGACTATTTCTACTTATTAATACAAATAACTCCATGAAGTAGCAAATATGTACCAGGCCAGGCAATGATATTCCATCATATATTGCTTGCAACGCAAGACCGTAATAAGACGCCACACGCCGTATCACGTCGGGCTTTCAACCGCTACAAGCCGTGATGTGCCTTGACAAAACGCATCGAAACGGCTATCTTCCACCTTGGCTTGCCGTCAAAACCTTGACAAACCTGGACAAAACGGCACAAAACGTGCAGCCAACCTGCATCAACCGTGATAAAACGTGGAAAAAACTTAACAGAACGTCACAAAATTTGAAATCACCGTGATATTCCGGAAAAAGTGCTTGGTGCCCATTCCACCACGGACCGTCTGGGAGTTTTTTGTTTCGGCCTCGTACGCACTGTTACGTTTTGTTACGTCAATCCCGCTTTATTACGTCCTGTGGGGTTCACCATCTTTACCGTGACTGCCTTGGCAATTTTTTTGACAGTTTAAAAATCTGGCACGGCATCCACGGTATTCACGACCGCTTACGTTTGTCTATCGCGTCCTTCTGCGCTGTCTCACGTTGTCTCGCGGTCACCATGTTTTGTCCACGGTGGTCTGAAACGGGGCTGCCGTGGCCGCCGGGAACATCATGTAAACCTAGCATTAAACTATGTTTCCGGCGGCCACGGCAGCCCCGTTTCAGGCCACTGTGGACAAAACGTTATGACCGCGACACAACGTGAAACAACGCAGGAGGACGCGTTAGACAAACGTGAGCGGTCGTGATTACCGTGGATGCCTAGCCCGAGATACTCTGACCCTGACACCAGACTTGGACATTATGACAGATAGATGTCTGGTTTAGCCTAAACCAGACATCTATCTGTCATATAATGTCTAAGTCTGGTGTCAGGGCCAGCGTATCTCGGGCTACGTGGATGCCGTGCCAGATTTTAAACTGTCAAAAAATTTGCCACGGCAGTCAAGGTACAGATGGTAAACGTAACATGACGTAATAAAACGGGATTGACGCAACAAAACGTAACAGTGCGTACGAAGCCCTAACAGAACTTACGGATGGTCCGTGGTGGAACGGGCAGCAAGCACGTTCCCCAGTAACTCACGGTGCTTTCAAGTTTTGTGACGTTCTGTTGCGTTTTTTCCACGTATTATCACCGTTGATGTAGACTGGCTGCACGTTTTGTCCCGTGTTGTCCAGATCTGTCGCGATTTTCACGGCAAGCCAAGGTGTATGGTCACCGTTTCGATGCGTTCTGTTAAAGCACATCCATCACGGCTTGTAGCGGTTGAAAGCCCGATGCGCCACGGCGTGTTGGGTCATATTACGGTCTTACGTTGCAAGCAATATATGATGGAGTATCATTGCTTGGTCTGTTACATATTTGATACTTCATGTAAAATTTGTATTAATGGATAATAGAAATAGTCCTTATCAAACACATTTTAACCATCAATTAATACCAAAGCTATCATAAAAAAGGCCTATTAAGTGAGAACCATAACATAAAAAATGATTTGCGTTAAAACACTTTGCCATATTAAACTGCTGTTTCCTATTATTTAGCTGCTATATACTTGTAATACATTAAATATATAAAAATGATATATTTATACCAAATCTAGTTCAGATTTTTCTTTTCTTATAGTACACTCTGTAATTAAATGAGTTTTAAAGAAATTTTCGGAAATAGATATTGTTTTATATCTGAGTATTTTATTTCAACTTTAATACTCTGCTCCAAAGAGCCCGTCATCTTAAGATTTTTTATTGAGAACAAACGTGTTTTAAACATCAGTGCCTTTGTGTATACTTATACATTCTTGGTTCTTGTTATATATATATTCATCAGTCCATCCACCAAATACTATAAGACTCTTTCACATGTGGATAAAGGATAGGGATATTCTACCCGCGGGTCACAAAATGAAGTAAAACCCGAGGCTTGCCGAGGGTTTTGCAACATTTTGTGATCCCGAGGGTAGAATATCCCTATCCTTCATATCCACCTATGAAAGAGTTTTTTTTTCTTTCATACCTCGACGTTTTATTGCAATTTACAACTAAAATATCCCACAATTTTGAAATAAATTCGAAGAAATCCATGACTGGAAGTCAATTTTCCATACATGAAAAATTACGTGATATTTTCAACACAAATTCTGTTGTCTGCATCTTGTATAGTGAAACCAGTCATATCTGTGAAAAAAGTGTTAAAATTTTACCGAGGAAATTTTTTTGACGCCGTGACGTCACAAGGCTTTATTGCATGGGTAGCCATGCAATACAGCCTCAGGCGATATGGGTGTATTGCCTGGACCAGCCAGTATTACATGTACACCCGCAGGTATGAAAGAAAAAAATGTATGACAACATCCATTTTCATGAGTTGGCCCCTGTGATAAGTGGTATATTCTTAAAATTATGTCACTTACAAATGTGATTGAAAGTGATAAGCAAATGTTTATTTCCATTATTATTATTTCCTCAATCCATTGCCACTTCTGTACATTCCTTTGCGACACGTTTTGTACAACATATTGCCAAAATTGCTGTACATTCCTTTGCGTTGCGTTACCTTTTTGTACAACATATTACCAAGCTTTGCTCTCATATTATTGTATTCAGAGCCCAGCCGACTGTTTTTGTATTACACTTGGCTCCCACGGTACCTAACTCATCTGAGAGAAATGAAAATGTTACATGGGTGGATCAATACACAGATTCTGAGGGTCTTGCTGATTTTAGACTGTTCCCTATAACATAAAAAAAGAATATTGTTTAAAGCTGTACCTACAACGGAAGATAAGCAAATAATTAGATTGATCACAAATAAGACAAATGATTCTTTCATAAACATGGTACTGTAATAATGTATCATGGTAGGGCGTGATAATTAATGTACATGTAGCAAGGCATAATATTAATTTTGTAATTAAGTGTTTATCGTCTTACAGCATAACACCACAATACATACAATGTATATAGTGTGACAGAATCATATATCCGGTACAGCTATATATGGAATTAAACTCTCTATATATTCACATGTCAGTAAATAGTATAATGAATTACTTCAATGAAATAAACACCTGTTTAAACCCTATACAGTATACAACACACCAAGTGTAAACCCAGATATATAATCAGTGATGTAGTACGTTTTGTATCGTGGCGGTAGTCGGTGCTTCCAGTGCCCGCTAGGGCTGGGTTATCGCAGCTTGTATTTTGTCAACCTTGAACTGATAATAGAACATCAGCCACGTACATGCTGATGAGTGGGGCCATAACTACATGTACATGTAGCAGGAAATAAGGGTTTGAATCTAACTATACCTGACAACACCGTGTTTTCCTGCCTACACGCGGTGTACATGTGTGTACTTGTGATATTTAGTGCACTATGTGCATGCAGTAGCTGCAGTTTGTGATAGAGATCTTGTACTTGTTTCACAGTCACGTAGATAAGGAATCCTGTGTGTGCCGCTAAAACTTCGTCAGAAAAGTTCTTAAGATTAACAGGATTCCATTGTGGATAAAGCAGTTTTAACAGTGGATTTGAAAGTGGGTTTTATATTTCTTGATATACGTATACATTGTACACGTGTGCTGGACTAACGCCGATGTCAATGTTCCCGGGTACGCAAAGCCAATGTCCGAGGGCGACCCCAGGTCATTCAATGAGTTGACTATACGTCCACTACATGTAGGTTAGTGACATTAATTTAACCGTATCTGTTCTCCAGTGTCCGGTAGAGGTGATAAACCTATAGAGGGTATACGGCCTAGCGTGACCTGTCATTCCATTGATTGGAGAGTAATCAGATGTAACGACTAGATATTCCTTCCGTGGGATACACATGTCACAATTAACACTGACTTTATCGATCGACAGTCCCTAACCGACTCTCCTGTTTTTCCTGAATTGTTTTGGCCTAGTATTGGGAAAGTCACGTGGTTCCAAGTTAACCTTGGTCTATGTGTTTATCGATATTCCCTCAAGAGTATAACGTCATTTTTCTGTAAATTGTGCTAGATTATCAAGTCTATGGATCACGGGATTTCATTTTCACCATTTTAGTGTAAATTGCAGTTGGAGCCAGTACATTAGAACAATAGCACGTGCATGTAAATAACGTCACTATGACATCCTTTACAGGACTAGGGTGCATGTCCGGGTCCTCCCTGGACGGACTTGACTTATGTCATGTCGAGTTTACGGGTGACATAGAAACTGATATTTGGGGGTACCACATTTTGGAGGCAACCACAATTAAATACAGCCCGGAACTTACCGAACGTCTCCGAAACGCTGCCAAACTTTCCGGAGAGGAACTCATCAAACTACATATGGAATATGGACATTATGTCGGGCGTACCATTAAAGAGTTTTTGGAAAACAAACAAGTGGATTTCGTAGCATCCCATGGTCATACGGTATTCCATCAACCCCATCTCGGGTACACCTTCCAGCTTGGAGATGGGGAGACAACCGCCTCTTACCTCAACAGTCCTTTCGTTTGTAACTTTCGCAACAAGGACGTTGCACTTGGAGGCCAGGGTGCGCCATTAGTCCCTAATGGAGAGAAATTTCTGTTCAGTGCTAACGATATATGTATAAACCTCGGTGGTATCGCCAATATAGGCCTGAGGGGTCAAGGAGGGTACGATATTTGTCCATGTAACTCGGTTCTTAACAGACTGGCCAAAGAAATGGACCCGTCCCTAGACCAGGATACTGATGGTACCATTGCCGCCAAAGGTTCCGTCATTCCGGAGGTACTGGACCGTTTGGAGGCCCTACCGTTCTACAGTAAAGAACCGCCAAAATCACTAGGAGCGGAGTGGATAGAGAAACACGTAGACCCCATTCTAAACGTACGTATGGTAATCTTGTTGTAAATGTAAACACCTGTAAAGCAAATAGCATGAAAGCTTTTGATGATTAGTTGTTGATATTTCTATAATTTTATCGACCAGGCCATGTAAAGACGTGGTAAGGTTTGTTTGGTGGGTGAAAACCAGAGCACAATTTTATATGTACTTGGAAAAAAATTAACCGACCCACGATCAGCACCTTACAACTGCCACTTACAGCGATACCGCTTATTATTTAGCAAAACTTCAAACGGTAAATAGTTTGGATCCCTTTGTTCTCCCACACATCTCGGCGACGACCAGTTTGCAAAGCGTTTCGGATTGGCCGATTAGTCAGGGAACAGTATCGGCGTGAGAGTGATGTAATACGTGGGTTTCGAACTCACGGAGAATGTTAAGGGTACTAGGTGTGGATTCCGGTTTGTAGCGGGTTTTTTTCAATAACGACTGTGTTTTAAAGTAGTTACATCCGTAATATGGTTTACACATCATATAAGACCTTTTGTTGAAGGCTCTTGTCATGTGTTTCTGTGGTATAAAACAAGAATGTCTAGACGCCATCCCTTTGTCCGTATGTTATATTTTTGATCAGTTATAATAGCCTTAAGTATAAGATCTTTATAGTTTTGCATGTTAAACTGTACCTTTGTTATCTATTGCAGAATTAGGAACATGTTTCGTAGTTTGCTAAATGAACTCCTGGTATTCATTTATCTTCTGCTTTCACACTCAAACATTCACGATAAACAGATATGATCGAGTAAATTCTACATATGAAGTTTGTTTGTCTGCGTGTTAGCCAAAGCCTTTTAGGGACGTGTCAGATAAAGATGGAGGAAAATCGGAGTACCCGGAGAAAAGCTACCATCATACGTTCAGTAACTTTTGGACTCGCTGCCAAGAGGGCTAGTGGTATACATTCCATGTGTCGGGACACTTTATAAAGCTTGTTCCCTACTCCCTATCTCTGCAGAGACCGCGTGTAATGAAAGTATCGAACTACAGCTCCCCACCTCTTGACCGTGATTTAGAATAGAAATTAACATAGAAAAGTATCTAGGTATCGACCGTTTCTCCCTGGTACGTTTTAAACGTGTAACAGTGCGGTTATAGGGTTAAATGTGGTACATAGTTTTGGGGTCAGCTTTATGTTTAGATGTCATTTCATTGTGTACAAAGCTGAAAATATTTGACATGACATGCTGTTTTGTGTGGCTGTGAATTTTGTTTACACAAATCAACATCCGGCAATGATAGTAAATCTCTTTGTATTGGTGTTATAATAGATCCTCGTAAGCCGGAAGTAAGACATCAGTATTTTATTTAAACGTCTAATCACCTTTCTGGAATATAGCTTTTATGGAGCCCTATAAGAATCTTTGACATTAAAAGCGGTCATGGGCATCATAATATATAATATGGGTCAAAAGTAATATCAATGAGTTACAAATGTACGCGGGATCTTTATAAAATGTATATATAAATTATACACAAACGTATTTCTGTAGGATACGTAGTCCGCTAAACCTGCCTATATTATTAGGCTTTTTAATTTATTTTTTTTGCCTAATATATAATAGGCAAAAAAAAAAAAAAAAAAGCCTAATAATATAGGCAGGTTTAGCGGACTATAGGATACGGTCACTTCAAAATACATACATTGTAAATAAGGGAGAAGGAAGTAACCCAAACCACGTGTACAGGCAAACTAGATTGTCGAATTGTCAAGTCTGTCCCATAATCAGGACACGCATGATAAAACAAACACGGTCACATGATAGAAAAAGAATGTACAATATATTTATAATCTATTGTACTTTTTTCGTTAGAATAAATCGAGTGAATTGACCCATGGTCTGTGGTATGACTCTAGCAATTGGCTGTATAGTCGGTGTTACACACACAGGCCTTTCATTTTAAGAAAAATATTATATAAAATATCTTGGTGGGAAAAAAACCTGACCAATCACGTGCCAGCAGAAACTTCAATTGAAGATTACAGAGCAACGTCTAACTTCAAAGCCAAACAATCAATCACATTGTACCGTTGTTCGATTCTTTTGACGTACATCGAAATATCAAATGCACGGTCTCATGTTCTGTCGCAGACAAAGTCATAAGTTTTTCTATGACTTGGTCTTGGTGTGGATATCATGGCAGTAATAGTAACCCTTGGATTATCGAGGGTGGTACCACACATCTACATGTATAACCTGCAGTGGGGCCGCGGTGGCCGACACGTATTACCATTAGACCTATAATTTTAGGTTGCAAGTTCAGAACCCGCGCGTTGCCAGAACGTAACCAATAGTCGGTGGTTTTCCGCATGGTACCGCGTCTTACATAAAAGAGTTTCTGTTGTAGTGGAAAAGCTATCTCACTTCAGACTAAAGTTTCATAGTTAGATTGGGAAGGTGATATATTTTCCGCCCCAGCAGTAGCTACAATGTAGCTTTCATCCACCTTTAAACCTGTTATGTCCTTAATACATGTAGATTATCGAATCTGGCTGTTAAAAGGACGTAAACATATAAACCTAAATGTGTAAACCTGCCCGCACTTAATAGCGAAATCTGCTTTGTTAAGGTTTGCTGTAGGAAACTACTTTTTAATTGAATTTCCCTGTACATTTGCACTTCCATGCATGTACGTGTAAATTGTTGGTCATTTTGTTGGCACACGTTGGAATTTAGATCGAATCCCATGTGGAATTGTTACCAGGTACTGGTCTCAAGATAGTCGTTTGCTTCGGGTACTTTGGTTTCCCTTGCACATTTGACGGATAGCCAGCTGTCAATCAAACCGCACGTGATTTTGCATTTCGTATTGTGTATGTATGCTACGTTGTTAGCTCCGACATTGAACAGAAACACGTGCGTTTTCGAACACAATGCGTGGCTATTTTACACTTGGCGATCGGTTAATGACATTGGATGTAAATCCATTTGACTTAAATTACAAAGATGATCGTCTAGATATACTTTCTCAAATGTCGTAATAACGACTTTTTTTCACGTCATAACGACTTTTTTTCTCGTAATAACAACTTTTTTTTCTCGTAAATACGATTTTTTTCTCGTAATTACGACTTTATTTTCTCGTTAAACGACTTTTAAAACCATTAATAACTTTTTTTTTCGTAATAACGACTTTTTTCTCGTAATTACGAGTTTTTTTTCTCGTAATGACGATTTTTACACTTTAAAACTCGTAATGACGACTTTTTTTTCGTAGAAACGACTTTTTTCTCGTAAGTATGACTTTTTTTCTCGTAATATCGACTTTTTTTCTCGTAATAACGACTTTTAAAACTCGTCATAACGACTTTGTTTCTCGTAATAACAACTTTTTTTCTCGTAATTACGACTTTATTTTCTCGTTAAACGACTTTTAAAACTCTTAATAACTTTTTTCTCGTAATAAGGACTTTTTTCGTAAAAACGACTTTTTTCTCGTAATAAGTTTTTTTCTCAAAATATCGACTTTTAAAACTCGTAATAACAATTTTTAAAACTCGTCATAACGACTTTTTTTTCCTCGTAATAACAACTTTTTTTCTCGTAATTACGACTTTTTTTCTCGTAATAACGACTTTTTTTCTCGTAATTACGACTTTTTTTCTCGTAATAACGACTTTTTTTCTCGTAGTGTCGACTTTTAAAACTCGTAATAACGACTTTTTTTCTCGTAATAATGACTTTTTTCTCATGACGTTTTTCTCGTAATATCGACTTTTTTCTCATGACTTTTTTCTCGTAATAACGAGAAATTAAAAAATAAATCCCAGAAATAAATATGACCCCTTTCGTACCTTTCTAATATAATTATGTAACAGGAATGATACTTAAAAAACATTTGTAAATTTTAAGAACAACTTAAAAGCTGCTACTTCGCAAATATATAAATTGTATGTATAAAATTTAATTACATACAGTAGATATGAAAGAACTGATTAGATATATGCACGACAACATACTTATATCTTCGTCATAGATATTAACGTTATTATACTGCATTTGTATCCGTGTCAACATAAGGATCAATGAGCTATATATTTAGGAGTAACACTCTAAAGTTCTTCATTTACAAGATCTGAATGTTTTAAATAGTGTCGGTAACAGTTCAGGTACCAACATGCATATAATAGTAGAATAATGAAGCACAATGTTTTGTGAATTTTTTTAACGTATTGTTAGGTTTTCTTACATTAGGTCGTCATTCTGGAAAATAAAAAGTTCTATGAAATGGAGGAACTTGAGTTTTAATTTGCGTGTATAATGTCGCGGACCATTGCACAAACAAGCTAACCGAACCAATTTCTCTGAAAGTCCAATACAAAAAAAATGTATATATAAATATGTAGCTTGCAATTGTGCATTCTCTTTTCGATCGAGTTCAGCAACACTGGAGAGACTTTTAAGTATAACTCGACATATCCTAATCAATACTAAAACTCAGTTCATTATTGTTTTCCAGCAACGTCTACATCCTATTCAAGACCTGATGAGAACGTTTGCAGAGCACGTCGTGAGAAGACTGAAGGACGCATGCGTAATCAACGCCTCCCAACTTCCGGCCGACGTGGTGCCAATCCTTGTCACTGGAGGGGGAGCCTTCAACAAATTCCTGATGGATCTATTTAGAAAGGCGCTCAGTGGGACTAAACTGGAAATAGAGAAAGTTGACGACGAGACTATTTGTTTCAAAGAAGCGTTGATATTTGCATTTCTTGGCCTACGTTGCATTCTCGGGGAAGAAAATGTTCTCAGCTGTATAACCGGAAGTAAGTGCGACTCGGTTTCCGGAAGTATTCACAGACCGCTCTCATCAGATGGTGTACCGGCAAAGTTCAAGCAATGCTATTTTTGAGTTTAAAAGGCTTCCCGCTCACAATTTGAGTGTATAGGATAACAGTAAATTACATGTACACTTTTATTACTTTAATTTTCAAAATGCTTTAATGAATCAGTGGATCCCGGAGCAATCGATGTTTCGGTTTTGTCTCGCGTAGACGATGTGCTCAATATATGAATCATTCTAAATCTTAATGGATATTTGTTAATCAAGGAAGGAAAAACTTGTACGAGATGATCTAATGTTATATTTAAGAAAATCGTTGATTTAATTAAATATGTATATGTGTATGACCAGTCATGCATGACTACGTTACTGAGTTCCAATCATGCGCAATTGCTAAGCCAAGAACGACAACCCCGTTGGGGTTTGTCGTCCTGGCTAAAACATCACGAGTAGTCTCCCTTGTTATATTTATATAAAATAATAATAACGATTACCGCTAAAACCATTTATGTTTAAGACACATAAATTAGTATATATACAAATATGTAGCTTGCAATTGTGCATTCTCTTTTCGATCGAGTTCAGCAACACTGGAGAGACTTTTAAGTATAACTCGACATATCCTAATCAATACTTAAACTCAGTTCATTATTGTTTTCCAGCAACGTCTACATCCTATTCAAGACCTGATGAGAACGTTTACAGAGCACGTCGTGAGAAGACTGAAGGACGCATGCGTAATCAACGCCTCCCAACTTCCGGCCGACGTGGTGCCAATCCTTGTCACTGGAGGGGGAGCCTTCAACAAATTCCTGATGGATCTATTTAGAAAGGCGCTCAGTGGGACTAAACTGGAAATAGAGAAAGTTGACGACGAGACTATCTGTTTCAAAGAAGCGTTGATATTTGCATTTCTTGGCCTACGTTGCATTCTCGGTGAAGAAAATGTTCTCAGCTGTATAACCGGAAGTAAGTGCGACTCGGTTTCCGGAAGTATTCACAGACCGCTCTCATCAGATGGTGTACCGGCAAAGTTCAAGCAATGCTATTTTGAGTTTAAAAGGCTTCCCGCTAAAAATTTGTGTGTATAGGATAACAGTAAATTACATGTACACTTTTATTACTTTAATTTTCAAAATGCTTTAATGAATCAGTGGATCCCGGAGCAATCGGTGTTTCGGTTTTGTCTCGCGTAGACGATGTGCTCAATATATGAATCATTCTAAATCTTAATGGATATTTGTTAATCAAGGAAGGAAAAACTTGTACGAAATGATCTTATGTTATATTTTGGAAATCGTTGATTTAATTAAATATGTATATGTGTATGACCAGTCATGCATGACTACGTTACTGAGTTCCAATCATTTACGATTCTCTACACCCCTGGACTATCTCATAGTAAAACTGAAGTAAGCCTAGAGAAAAAAATCTAAACCAATCACAGGCATGTAAAGATTTCCTTTGAAGACTGACGCCAAAATTTCAAAGCCACATACATGTATATAGTCAACCAAAGTGTACCTTTATACTGCTCTGTTGATGTACATGTGTAGATCGAGACCATACATATGTATATACATGCATGTGATTGGAACCACTGGAGTATCGAGACGTTTAAGAGGTCTAAATTAAAAAAAACGATAAAAATCATACTACCGTTGGAAAGATCGATAATTTTCCTTTCAAATTCATCCTATACATCTATACAAAGTGCCGTCATTAAGACGATTTAAGTCCCATTATGACAAACATCTTGAAGCCATCTAATTAAAAATGCATACTGGTTTCGTGGCTGATATAATATGCACGAGCGAAGCTTCGGCTCTCTTCTCGGGACGTTGTACATACATCTGTGGACTTTTCATAGCCGGCCAATGAGATTGCAGCCATATATAGTACCATGTAGAGTATGATTTTTATCGTTTTTTAATCTAGACCTCTTAAAGTCTAAAATTGGTCTTGGGGCACTCTGGTGGGTCCATGATTACATGTATATAATCTGTAACTAATTATCAGATCCCAGTGGCGGCGATGACAAACGATGATGATGTTGATGCTGTGAATGGATAGTGGTGATGATGAAACTACAGTGTACTAATATGACGACATAAACTCTCTGACGACCACGATGGCGTGATTATGCGTAGCGTAATTAGTGTCATTATACAATGTAATATACTCAGTACATCTCTGGTACAGTGAACCCAATTATCAAAGACATGCTGCATAGAAACTAGTCTATTAACATGAAATTAGTCGTCATTTATTACATGTTTGATGTGTAAAGGCCTCCCTAACCATATTGATGATTTTTTTTCTATTTTGTGTCCGCGTGATGGTGGATCAGGATTGTGATAAACAAACACAAATATTTTCTAAGGTAATTGGCAACAAAAGACAATTGAAGCAAAGAACTAAGGCTGCATGAACATGTTGGCAGTCTTCATTGATTACAGTACATGTATTAGGACAAATTGTGTAAACATGTTTCTCTGTTACCTGGTATTTTATAATCAATCTATGTTCTGTTATCATATGGACACGTATTGTGGCACGTATCATCTTCCCGGTAAAGACCGTCCATGAATACATGGAATTGTCGCCATATTGAAATCGTCAAATACAACTGATCCGTCTGTTGATGGAGATGTACAGTAATACTTTTCCTGACTCGACATAAGAATGGCGGCCCAGGCTCCAGTGCCGGGATGTACCAAACATCCAGGTCTGGGGTTTGTCTATGTCTGTAAGACGTGTAACAATGATCTTATCTGTATGGACTGTGTTGTGGGTCGCCATAATAAACACGACCTTGGCAAGTTGACCGAATTTGTATCGGAACAGAAACTGCAAATACAACAATACGAGGACAAACTTTCAAAAAGTGACATTCCAAAGGTAGGGAGTGACATCAAAGAAAACGAGGACAACTTCAAAGAAAGCAGCAAAGAGTTTAGGAAAATGATCGACGATATCAAAAGTCAGGGACAAGAGATGAAAAAGGAAATCGACCTTGTCACTGACAGGTTACGCTACTCTGAGGAGATTTTGAGAAGATGAATGAAGACATCAAAGAGAAGAATAAAAAAGTACTGACAAAATATCTGACAGAAGGCCACAACTGGATAGGTGTCAGCGAGTACGGACTTCCGGTACAAACAAAGATACCATAGCTGTAGCTAAAGAAATCGAGAGTACTAGAACAACTACACCGTCACCCGTAACTACCTTAAAGTCCGCAGTTTTCAAACCCGGAACCATTTCGAGTGCCGCCCTTGACAGGATGTTGGGTACGGTATTAGTTGACAGAGAGCACGTGCTGTTCCACCATGTACGTGTACAGTCATATCAAGTTATTTTCATTTATTTCAATGTGTGCCGTACATGTACAGACGACGAGGTTTTGGTTATCGTACTTGGATAAAGAACAAATTACAGAGTAGATCAGAAGGGAAACGTCAAGGAGAAGATCGAGTGTAAGGTCAAAGTCCAACCATTGGCCGTGTCA
Source organism: Argopecten irradians (assembly GCF_041381155.1). Classification (NCBI taxonomy): domain Eukaryota; kingdom Metazoa; phylum Mollusca; class Bivalvia; order Pectinida; family Pectinidae; genus Argopecten; species Argopecten irradians. Next base: position 24,815,606 of record NC_091140.1, read on the forward strand.
CCGACTACAGGAAGGGTGTGGTTCTGTGTGAAGGCAGACAAGAATATCCGAGAGTAACGTCTGATGGTAATATAGTGACACGTTTTAGTGTAGGATCGATCCCGAGGTCTTTATGTATCACACAGGAAGACATGGTAGTTGTGGGGATGGAAGATGGCATATCCCGATACACCACAGACGGACGGAGGGTGACTGATGGAGCTGGTCGTGTCTGCAGACAGGTGGCAGACGTACCCATCGTATGGCGTACAGCACCACTACAGGAGATGTCGCTGTTTCGGATTCTGAAAATGTGTCGTTTGTTGAGTACATGGCGGGTAAGGAATCAGGAAAACAACCCCGGGTCATTGTGATGGACAAACATATGAAACTGAAGTTGCAATGTCGGTTCATTGGTGGTATGGAATCACAAGCAGGTGATAGTCAACAGTCCAGGTTCTATCCTTATGATGTTTGTTTGACGGAGCTGGTGATGTCCTTGTAGCGGAGGAGTTGACAAAGTCGGTGATGCTTATTGACGGTAACCATGGAACACAATTGTGTTCCGACATCTACTGGTCTGAAGATGTCTCTCTAGCCGATGGGCTGTTGAATATCGCCAGTTTGTTCTTTCTTATTGGCTCTGCAATTGAGTTAAGGCGATGTTTAGTATAGGCCTGGAATTGTTGTTTGCCTTCATTCATTCTCTATATTCTGAACTGTTTGTACTATCGCCGAGTCATCTATGTCCCGTATGTAAAATCATAAAAGATTATGACTCTCTTTTAAGAATGGATTCCCCATTTTCCCAAAACATCAACCATGTTGCAGGTATGATAACAAACAAGTTTTGCGATGACTTGTTTTGTCAAAGGTGTGGATTTTCTTGTCCATGTCGTTTGTGGGAGTTCTCAAAGGATGTATCGATGAATCTGACTAATTCTGGTCACGCATCCATACAAGTCCTCAAATCTTAAGTCTAATAACACCTCCTTCGTTCTTTATTATAGCATTGTTTTGCTCCTGAGCCAGGTCAATTGTTATAGATGTTTTGTTTTGTGCACTGCAAAGTGTCCCTTGTCAAACTCTGATGCTATTTGAGAATGCCTTTTCGCAGTGAAACCATATCTCTAATATGGACAGGAAACCATCTCGCATAGTTTGCGTCAGCCTTTCTCGACAGAAATAAACAATTTGTACAGACTGGCCGCTGTCAAATGATGAGCGTGTTACGCCCTAGTTTCATAGAATGACTTTAGAAAATATTCTGCTATTCAAGCTGAGAACACATTGGCTTGCACTAAAAGCTTATACTGCCATAGAAACAATTCCGAATGGTTCCTTACAAAAATGTTCGATAACTGACTGTGGTATGGTATTTGAAAGTTTTGGCGAAAATTCAATATGCGTTTATTTTTACTATAACGACACAACCGAGAGTGCGTCAAATATTAAACAACCTGCTGTGGAATGGTACTGGCACCATGAGGAAAACAATAAGCTAGGATAATAATAATAAATAGATAAAATCTGTTTCAAATGCATGTATGGCACTCATTTTTCGACTAATTTCACCTTTTCGGTGGCCATTTATTTGATCTCTGGGGGTTTTGTAATTTAATCATGCATGATCTCTATCACAGCACATGCGTCATTTCCAACATTTTGATACCTTAGTGTATCATCAGACTAATGTTTGACAATCCTATGAGATTTGTTTTGTTATTTTAGTGAAAAAGCTGTATGGCAGTCATCATGAGCTAAAATTAAACATGGGTTTAGTTGGCTCCTTATTGCCGTTGAAAGGTCAATGCAAAACGCCATGTGGAATCGTCATATAAAGGTCATGGCCGGTATACGCAGATTAAAAAGAAAATATATTTTTAAGATACGGCATTTGGTCGTTTATGAAATTATCTACACATGTATATATCGATATATCAAAGGTTAGTCCTGAATTATTCAAAAGCCGTTTACACAGGCAATACATGTAGTTCTACACGTGAATTTCACGTGAACTGGTACAAAACAGTGAAAACATGAAAATTTCACATGGATTTCAAATGAATTACACGTGAATTTTTTTTACATAAATTTCACGTGAAAGGGCCTTTACGTGAAATATAATGCAAAGAAATATTGCCTGTGTACTTTTCCCGCTGTATTGATGAACATAACCGGACATATTCTGTGTTATACAATGTACTGACACCAGTTGTCAAACTGTGAACAACATTAGTGTGACCTTGGATATATCTTTTAATTCAACATTTGACCCTATCTGTGTATAAGAGTGCTGAATGTTCCCAATTGCTGACATCTCCTGCCAACAACCCGTTAGATTTTGAGGAAAAAAGAATATAAAATACCATGATGTCTTAAACTAAATAAAATCTCTATGACAAAAAGAAGCGAACTGATTATTCCATTACTGGTACTACTCTGTCAATGGGACGTCCGATAGATTAACGTTGAGGTCTGCATCATAAACAATAATCTAAGATACAAAATTACAATCGGCTACGTTGAGACACATTTAACGATGCGCTACCAAAATGAACACTTTTAAAATAAGTGATACAGAATTTTCAGTTAACAACCTAAACTAACAATAAATGTCATGAACAAGAAAATCAAGATGCTGAATAGTTCTTATTTAAGCACGAAAATAATAAGATTGTGAACCAGTCAGGGAAACACCATATATATTAAAATAATATAAACAATTGCTGTGTGGAATATTTTGACAGATACATGTATATGACTTCAATAAATGAAAACATGTTTGAACTTTCTTTAAATGAATTCACACATTTTTGTCATGTCTATTCATTTTATTAATCAAACCATATTTAGGAAGGGTTTATTTTGGATACTGGAAACCTGCTAAAACACAGGGCTGGACAGTGCATACTTCAAAAGCTCTCTATTTTGTTAACGTATATCTGAAATGGCCGGCGATGTGGGCATTGGAAAACTTTTGGATTTCAATGTACACATGTACTTTTCAGATTAAGCCAATATCAAAATATGTGCAAAGAAACATTTTGTGAAATTCAAAAGGTCGAGATTATTAGTTATATAGTCAGTTACTGACCCCCTATAAAGGCATAGAGGGTCAGTAAGATTTATAGGGGGCGAGGGCGTAGCCCGAGCCTCCTATACTTCTTACTGACCCTCTATGCCTTTATAGGGGGTTAGTAACTGACTATATAACGAATTTATCGCATCGAGGACCATTTATTTGTTTTATTAATTCTTTGTTGCCTATTTGTTTGGTCAAGAATCTGAAATCAAACTTAAATCATACTGGCACGAATGATAACAAACAATCGCCACTTTTAAAATAATTGGCCCAGGCTAAATATTTATCTACAGTATGTATTTCTTTCAATAATTTTCAAATATACTGGATAAGGAACCTGCAGAATAATAATGAATTCATAAATCAACAATAATTTCGACATTCCTGTGTGCACAGTAGGCCTACCTCAATACGACACCAGACCGTCTGTATATATTGAAAGCATCACAAACAATACTCCAACAATGTTAGAGGTATAGCACGACGAGACACTTTTGGAACATTACGTCGTGTCTAACCTCTAACTTCCGATAGGCCATTTACCCGATGCTGAGGGTAACATTTTCAAAGTTTGGATTGTGACAATTTAAAACGTTTAAATCATATATAAATCGTCATCAATGTCAAATACCTACCTCTTTTTCAAAAATCAACAAGTATTTTGACAAAATCAGCAGTAAAATCCATCTAAAACAAATATTTACATCTCCAAACGTAAACTTTCATGACCCAGACAAAACTTCATGATGAAAGCGATCCGGCCGGTAAATAGAAAAAACGAATTGCAAAGTCCCCAAAACGCTTGATCTGCCTTTACTTTTACTTGCATGCTGCCCGCTTGAATTCACGTTCCGTTTTTTGTAGTAACCAGCCGCCATATTTAAAACTAGGTCAAAATGTTACGGAAGGGATTCATCATATCTAATCTGCTAAAACACTTTTTTATGAGGCCTCAAGTTATGGTTTTTCTAGATAAATGGGATAATTAATACATAAACTGTAAGTACACGTCAATGTTATCACTGTTAGAGCAAGAAATAATGATATTATTGCTCTTTTCATTCCGCCTTCATCTGACGTCGGAAGCTGCAACAAAGAATTTAAATAGGCCTTCGGAAATGAGAGTCGACAGTCAGCAAAGTAACGTCCGATAAAAAAAACGGCTGACCAGTCGACTCTCATGTTATGGGAGTACACAAACAAGAGTGACACAAACATCCATCTAACATTTTAAACACAATCTCCTTGATCATCTGTGCATTCTCGCTGAGATAACCACTTAAAAGTTATGCGCATAAATTGATTGTAGATCTAGAGTGAAGATTGATCTGTAGGTACGAACACCTCCATTTGTTTATAATCACAGTCTAGAAAACGCTTGAATTGTTACGTTTGACTGTCGCCGCGTCATCAACTTTCAAACTGGCGTAGGGGAAGCAACTCGTATTTAAAAAATGCATTTCATGTGATTTGAAATATTAAAACGATTAGGGTTATTTTTACACAAAAATTAACAAGTAATATATAGTTTAACGGTAATGAAGTGGTATATTTAGTTGAAGATAATGTGTTTAAATTTTGAAGCGAGGGCGAGAGCCGCCATATTGCACCATAATAAAATTTACTGACCCCCTATAAAGTGATAGGGGGTCACCACGTGACGGCTCTCCGCCAATCATTTGAGGACATTTCTGTCCGAGGTGCGATAAAAATACTGATCGTGACAATATGAAGATTGTGGTCGTTAGATCTAGAAGCTTGCGCGTACTTGATAGTTATAGATGTACCGAGGTAGAAAACGAGGCCTTTAGGATAACATACAATTAATATCTTGTCGTTATCTATGTAACTGAAAGGCGCTTTTAACACGCGTCAATTGATCCCAAGACATTTCCCTTGTGTAGCTATAAAATACCATGTGTTTGGATCAATATTTCTAGGAGTTGGCATAAAATCGATGTTCTACAATACATATGTACTGTTGTAGAGGGAGTTTTATAGTGTAGTTTAATATAGCTTTGTAGATATAAGATCCCAAATGTCTCGGCAGACACTACAACTAGAGCTAAGCGGTTTTTTTTTTTTTAAACCAACACCTCTTTGTATCGATAACGTGGTAAATAGAAACAAAACATGTAAACGATGCCATAAGAGGGAAGAACAAAGTTTTATAGCAGAATAGTTCGTGGAATATCGAACAGAAATAGCACAATATACACAACACAAATACAAATGAATTGTCAGTGAACAAACTAAATAAGATGATCTTTCAGTCCTTACAGAATTTTTGTTCCATCTTCATCTCCCTTTTTCTCTGTAATTAGCTGCTTGTAATCAAATATGTAGATTTTTCTGTCGTCACATGCAACCCAAAGTTGACCTCTGACAAGTAACACAGATCTAGGTGACGTCAGCAGATGTTGTTGTGGCGCCACTAACATTTGTACCAATTTACCTTCCTTGTCTTGAAGGTAAATGGAGTTGTTTTTGTGATCCGCAACGATGACTCTGCCTTCGCCATCAAAACATGCGTCGATGGGTCTACAAGCAGCGGACGGGTCATAACCGAATATTCCGGAGATTAGATAGCACTCTTGATCAGATTTTGCTTCACTCAATACGTGAACACTTTCCATTAGCGGGAAATATGACATTTTGATGTAATAGAGATTCCCAAATATGTCTTTCCGGAAGCGTACAAATGACAAATCAATGTCGTCCAATCGTTGGTCATTGACCTTCATTCCGTAACGATTGAACTCGGCTAGAGTAACAGGATGATGGCCCTCTTCCTGCATGACCACCAGTACGTTACATGTATCTGATAAGAACACGTAGTGTGGCTGACAAGGACACATGTTAGCAAACACTCTAGAAGCTCCGTTTGGAAGTACCTGGTGAACGCATGTGTCGTCATTTTTAATAACAAGAGCTGTTCCGTCCGTCGTTATGGCAACGTCTTTCACATCCGACATAAACAACTTGCATTTGTTTGCATTTGTCTTGTAAAATGATTTCCCACTTTTGACGAAAATGTCTTCTGAACATGAAATGTGAAACATTTCATCAATGCAGACGGCGTCTTCTACGTCTAAAACAGACACTACACCTGTGCTGTTAATGTCGGTGATAGTTGCAGGAAACGAAATGGCATTGTTGTTTACAACTTCCGTCAAGCAATCAACTGTCATACCATAACTAAGCTTTTGTCTGATTGAGCCAAATAATGTTTGAAGCGTGGAAAAGTCTTCTTCAGAAGAATGGCCGGTCTCTGCGTAGGCCAGCTCAACACATGGTGTTGTGGGCCAAGTAGAAACTTTTGCAATCATCGACAGTGCCTTCTGTAGCTTCATCTCCGTCACGATCACTTGTATGTGCTTTGCCTCGCTCTGATCTGGGTCATTCTCCGGATCTGTCGGATATCCCTGAACCGAACACAATACATCAGATAGTAACGTTTGGAAGTCATTCAGATAGCGATGTCGTCCTTCTGAAAAATCACGTAAAATTTCAGCGTAGTTTTCCTTAATGCCTTCCACTTCCTTCTGAAGGAATGATGCCCTGTTACTGATCTGACCCAGAACTACGTCGTGGTTCTTGGTCTCCAGCTGAATGTTTTCTTGTATGAAAGTCAGATTGGATTGCAGCAAAGATACCAAGGATTCCTTTCCTTCCGCTATAATTTCGTTCAGCTGCGTACGTTTCGACTTCCCAACGTCGTCTATTTTGGCGAAGTCGTGTTTCTTGTGATTATCAACCAAACAATTTGGACAAGAGAAGCATTCACAATCGTTACAAAACAGGCCGATATTATCGGCACCACACTCACAAGTCACTGTTTTAACTCCGTCCGCCATGTTCGACGTACCTGTCAAGACAACAACATGGGTAATGCAAACAGAATATGTGGATTTTGGTTACTCCTTTTGAATCCGCCACTCTTTGTCACTCAGTAGAACCTCATACTCTGGTATTCCTTTATACTGTACTTTGAGTACTATTGTACACAGCTTCGAGTGTTTCATAACATCGTGGCTAAACCTTTAAAGTTACTAGATTCTGCCTTCGGCCTCTGCTCCCAAACGGGACATTTAAGTATTTGTTTTTCTTTTTTTATTTCTTCTATCACTTAAATTTTTACCATGTGACTGTGTTTGTTTTATGTGTGTCTTGATAAAAGTCAGACTTCCTTGAAAATTCGACAATCTGTTCTGTCTACACAGTTGGAATTACTTCTTTGTCCACTAGTTCTTATTAATTGTTACATAAAATGTGCATTGTATATATCGCTTATAAAATATCCGGAAGCTCATGTCCATGATAATTTGTATTGGAATTGCTCTGAAATGCAATTACATGTACTGTTTTTTTTGTGTGTAATGAGTTCCTAAGTTGTGACTATTGCTCAAAGTAGAAAAATGTTTATTTAACTTCCATTGAAAGTGAAAGTCATTTAAATGAAGAGTCTTCTTTTTCATTATTGTTATTTGCAGATTAGGAGGATAATGGGCAGGGATTACATTACGTCTGCACAATAGACCAATCAATGGTGTTGTCTCAAGGAATCGCGTGCGAGCTCAGTCACATGTCATTGCTGTCCAACCAATGATCCTCGATCTTTAAATTTCACTATCTATACAATATATATGTGTAAAATGATACGATAAAGGTACGCAAAGGTAATTTAATGGCGCCTCTCTGTGTATTAACTCAAGGAATTTAAATAATCTTCAGATAACATTTTAAATCCCGTACTGATTGTCGTTAGCAAGGTAGTTAATTGATTTGGAATGTTTTTCTTTTCAAATTATGAATGAATTCACTAAGTCATTCAAATCGATATTAATTTATTTATTTACTGTCATATTTGACAAACAGAATTCCCATCACGGTTATATATCATATGTGCAAGGTTTAAATATTACATGTTAATTTTAGTTTTAGCTGGACATGTGTTCTCTATAGGTGGAATGCAATGTCACAGTATAGGCAGATCGCAGATTTGTTTTAGTTATTCAAGTATTTAAGAAGATGTTACGATTAACGGCTATTTTTCATTTATTTACGAATTGTACTCAAATTTATTCATAACATTGTTGCTCTTTATACGTGTAATTGGCGCTAGAATTGTACCTGCTGCCCCATTGCATCATCGCAAAAGGCTACTATTTCGGATTTTTTTTTCTCTCTTCCTTACTTAGTTTGTCCGTACTCACGTCTCCTTCGACATCGCTTCACTTTTGGTCTGCAGTTTAAAATTCATCCCTGCGAGAAAGGCTCTGGCCACTGTCCCCGACGACTGGCATGACTAGCCCGTTGTCAGTATAATGTGACTGAATGGAATATAATGTTCTTTCCGGTATCTCAGGTGGTTTGTTTCGTAAGATATAAACTATAAACACGACAAAATTCATGCTAAAAAAATATACAGTATGAATATTCCTCTGCCTCCCAAAACACACAAACGTTCACACACACACAGACACCCTAATATAAATATGTATGTGTGTGTGTGTGAACTACCCTATATATAGGGTAGATTCACAGGGATCTGTGTATTAGTTACAATCTATACAAATATCTGGACCCACCAGAGTGCCCTAAGACCATCATTAGGCGTTTTAGGGGTCTAGATAAAAAAAAAATCGGCAAAAAACATACTCTACATTGTACTAGAGAGTGAGAGTGTATGTGGTGGTGCGTGTGTGTGTGAACGGGGAAGCACTGTTGGCAAGGTTTTATAACGCCCGTCAGAAGGAAGACGAAGATGTCGCACATCGAGTTGCAGACTAGAATACATTTTAACAATGCGGTTAACAAGAAGGAAGTTGTCCATTCCTACACGGGTAATATGCTGAGAGCTATTTTCTGGACTGAACTGAGATGTTAGATGTTTACCTTGTGTCTTATCAGTTTATATTATTAATTATAGTTATCCTCGGTTTTTTTCTTCTCATTTTTGTGTATCTTATCTGGACTGTTAGTTATATACGTCTGGCAAGGATACCATATGTATCAAATAACTCGAATTATAAGTTAAAAAGGATAAAATATACATCTATCTCTTTCTCAAAGTTATTTCAACTTCGTAACATTGCGTTCGCATGCAATATTAATTACACACGAAAACAGTTGCGTTTGAACGCAAAAGTACATGTATTGCGTGCGAAGACAATATAATGATCCATTCGTGCGCATTTAAATCTACATTTGTATTGCGCGTGAATGCAATGCTTTTGCGTGTGAGCGAAATTATATCGATTTCGCACACAAAACTATGGTGGCATATTTCTGCCATCGAATTGCCGACTTACGACTTAATGATGTCGACATAATTAAGGCATTATGTCGACATCATATAGGAAGATGTCGACATAAACAGAAGAATATGTCGACTTACCACATGTACCTGCCCACGTAATGATTCCAAGATAATTATGTAGAAAGTCGGTAACTCGGCGATTAATCGTGTTTATGCTCGGGTGTGACACCGACTTGTCAGTTATTGATGTCGACATCTAAACTAAAAGATGTCGACATCTGTCTTGAAAGTGGAAATCAAAGCCACTCTTTCATGACGCACTGTGTATATGCAGCAAGGTACCATACAGCAGAGATCGACGTTGATTTTGTTAATTCAGGTTTTTATTTATTTGATTTCAAAATTAAAAATTGTGATCCTGCACATCCCGGCCATGCAGCTGTAATTAACCTACGTGTACGTAGCTGTTAGTCCGAGCTGAGGAAGTTAGAGTGCAAGAGGACTCTGCTTTGTACAACGAATTTCCATCCTCTTTGCCATAATAATTTATTAATATAGGGGTACATTGTATAACCTTGGGTTGGAAATTCGTTTAAAAGCTGTGTGTGTGTTTTGTGGATTGGCATTCGTACCAAGTCTATGTACTACATACCGTACTATACTATATTAAAAAATGAATGAAAAATTTAAAAAAAAATGCAAAACAATGATTTTTTCATGTTTTATTTTCTTGCGAATCACGAAAAATACCAGTTACGTAATTTAAAAGCTATAAAGGTCACAGTACAGGTACACAATACACATTGGGAAACCAGCTTCACTTGTTAGCTTGCCCTGTCAATACATATATATATATACAGTAGGTAAATATTTACATCCCTCGATACACTTATATAAAGGCACAATGAATTTTTGTTACGGTCTTAATAGCAAGATTCAACCTTTGGGCTAAAAATCCTGCCGGGACTATTTTTTGTAGTAAAAACACGCGTTCTTTGTAGTCAAACGTGGTAAAAAAAAGTCACGTGCTTATACTTCATTCAGGCCATTGGCCGGAGTATACAATTGTATTATGGGTAACTAGTGATCACGTGATTGTGTGTTTACTTCCAAATATGGTGATAGTTTGCTTGCCATTTCTTCGGAAAAAGTGATCTATTTGAAAATATTTGAACTCCAAAATGTTATTAATATTGCATGCATATGATTCTGACTTGCACATATGTACTGTTTTACTATAAATAATGAACTGAAATGAGTTATAAAATTGTCATTTCCTCGTTTTGTAAATAAATGATATAATGCGAATTGACCAATTCAATAGGTCTAACCGTCTAATCTAGGATCAGCGAAGATCGGCTACTCCCGGCTAAATTCGTAGAATTATAAATTTATCTTGATATATATATAATTACCCGCTTTAGGTTTCAGAACAGATACATATAACACAGAGAAAATCAGATCTTCGTCAAAAGGCCAAATTATATATACTAAATACCAGGTCAGATAAATTACTCTATTTGGAAGTAAACACACACTCATATTAGCCTGGAGGCCCTACCCATAATTCCTAGCGGTGGGTTAGGGCCTGGTACACGTCCGATAATGGCGGCCCACATCACCGTAAACAACATGGCGGACGGCAGTAGACAGGTATAGGGATACGATAAAGAAACGTGTTTTCCATGTGTTATATCGGTGACATAGGGAAACTGGCGTGCACATGTTTTCTCCATCATCTATTCTAACAGTACAATGTGTTATTTTAGCATGTCATGTGTGATAATGGTAATTTATGATGGATTTGTAACGCTCTGAAGCATGCTGTCGTTTTTATACATTTGACAGTTACCAGTAGGCCAATGGCATGTTCGTAAAGTTAACTTATATGGACGACATAGTGAAACTGGTGGACATATATTTTCTTCATCACCTATTTCACCAGTGCAGTGCGTTAATTTAGCATGTCATGTCGGATATATATGTGCAATATATACATTATTTATATCGCTCTATGTGTTTTGTTTACTTTTGACAGTTACCAGTATGGCATGTTCGGAACGTTAACAATTATGACAGAGTCCATTCTCGGCACCCATCGGCTGTCAAGCTATCGCTATACCAACAGTTTCAAGGTTTTGAACAATTCAATTCCCCCATGAAAAAACTAGATCCTTCGAAAGAATTCACCTGGCAGGCCATTCAACGCAAACGTGCTTCGGTTGAAATGTGCTTGTAGTGTGCAGTGTACATGGTCTTGTTAGAATGACCTATAGCTAGGTAACTTTGTGTGATGTTTTGTATTACAATCGATACAAAAGTTCTTGGAAAACTTGTCATTATAATCATCAAATTATCATGTGATATGTACATTGACTCCAATTGATTAAGAATTTCATATGAGATTCTTTTTTGATCTGTGATAGTTAACACCTGTTGTGGGAGTTACAAAGATGAGACTCTTGGAGAGTTTTTCGTTACAGTTGTACGTTAAATGTGTCAAGAAAGATTTCCTGATGAACATTGTGAGTAACGATGCTGTATGACATACAGTGTGGGTTGTGGAAATACTTAAGATATTTGATTTATTTCAAGAGTTGTGTGTGTTAGCTTTAGTTGTTTGTTTGAATGAATCATATGCGATTCTTTTTTGATCTGTGATAGTTAACACCTGTTATGGGAGTTACAAAGATGAGACTCTTGGAGAGTTTTTTTGTTACAGTTGTACGTTAAATGTGTCAAGAAAGATTTCCTGATGAACATTGTCAGTAACGATGCTGTATGACATACAGTGTGGGTTGTGGAAATACTTAAGATATTTGATTTATTTCAAGAGTTGTGTGTGGTAGTTGTTTGTTTGAATGAAATTTTAATTTATTATTTAAGAATATTTAAAGATTTTCATATTGTTCTCGAACTTGTTTGTTTGAATGAAATTTTAAACTGATTATTTAAAAATATTTAAAGATTTTCATGATGATCTCGTACTTGTTTGTTCGAATGAAATTCAAACTGATTATTTAAAAATATTTAAAGATTTTCATGTTGATATCATTGTCGTGATATTGTTTTAGGCATAATTATGATGTCTTTAATACATATTAATATGGCATTTTTCAGAGTGTGGAAGTTTTTTGTCCAAATAAGATGTGTTCCTGTATGACATATTTGAGTTGTAGATATTCTTTGTAAATTTCACAGTTTTGTGTAACAGGTGATTGTTTGAATGAAATTTAAACCAATAATTTAATATTTTTTAAAGATTTCCTGATGATCTCATTGCATTGTCATGATGTTGGTTTTGGTATAATCATAATGTCTATAATATAGCATATTTCAGAGTGTGGAAGTTGTTTGTTGAAACTGAATATTTAAGTATTTAAAAATTTTCTGATGATCTCATTGTCATGATGATGCTGCTTAAAGCATAAACGCTCATCATTTTTATGTTTTTCAACACATTTAGTGATGACCACGTAGTTTTGTTTTGTAATATTGAAATCTTTGATGTTTTGTCATAATAAATTGAGAACTTGAAAGATATTCAACTCTTTGTCTTCAATATGGTTCCACACATTTGTAGTCTATAATGCTTGATGTTGAATCAATCTGTTGGTTATATAACAGATCATGGAGAACTTAACTCCAAAATTAACTGTATGGAAATTCTATAGACTGACAGAAGAATAATATGAATACATATATTTTAAGGAGCAATACAAAACACCTCTGTAATGCAATCTTTTTTCTTTTTTAAATTTGAAACACTGTCTGGAAAAGAGTCTCTAAACCTGTCTCTCAAAGTATCAATAAATCAATACCCTTAACACTTTTGAATTTGGTGTATATCCAGTGGGGCTCATTATCGGCCTTGGACGCTGCTTCAGTTTCTTTGGAGTACATTTCTTTGCATTAACAGCATAGGTATGCAGATTCAGATGTTGAAAACTTGCACATCTTTCAGTAGCTTTGCAATAGCTATGGTCAAATGCCTGCAACAAAAATATAGGTTCTATAATGTCATAATACGTTTTGGGTATGGAAGATTGTGTATAACTTGTCAAAACAGGCCACCATTTAATCCGGATCCCTCTCTATTCCAGCATAATTGTATGGTATTGATTCACTTGAATAATCCTGGCTATTCCAGCTTTATACATTTGTATGCTGATCACAGTGACATTTGATTTAGATAAATTACTCTGTATACTGTATGTGTAACTTCACTCATTATCATGGTCAGCTGACACGTGATAACATTGTATGTCAACATGTATTTCAAAATAATCCTGAATTAAATGTAATTCACACAACATTCTTATAGTAAATCTTTAGCATAAATTTGTAACAGGAGAGGAGAAAATGCCACACCGGGATTCGAACCCGGGACCCTCCAAACACTAGCCAAGTGCTCTACGGACTGATCATGAGCTACCTGGTCACCGTTGATCAACTCAGTCCAATCCCGCTACAAATTATTAGCCTGTGCAATGTATCTCTTGACTGTTATTTTACACAAAAATGATCAAAATTACCAAGTACACTCATTGATAGAACTAAAATAACCCCTGGTGATACATGTTTCTACATGTACGTACACATACATGTACCCGTAGATGTTGATAATAAATTACCTATGACATTTTCCCAAAATCAATGTGTTGTCTTTTGCTTAAGCACTACATAATCAGAAGTACATATAAGAAAATGAAATGGTTACCAGCATGGCATATTATAGATCTGAATTTTATATAAGGGAAAGGGTGATACATTAATGTAATTGTAATGTGTATAATGACAACAGCTAGGTTCCCTTGGAATTGAACCAAGTACCCTCATGGATAGAACCACCAGAACCTCTAATAGTATCATTATACACTTATAAGAAACGATTTGCATAACTTGACTCTGTCATAATTGTTAACGTTCCGAACATGCCATACTGGTAACTGTCAAAAGTAAACAAAACACATAGAGCGATATAAATAATGTATATATTGCACATATATATCCGACATGACATGCTAAATTAACGCACTGCACTGGTGAAATAGGTGATGAAGAAAATATATGTCCACCAGTTTCACTATGTCGTCCATATAAGTTAACTTTACGAACATGCCATTGGCCTACTGGTAACTGTCAAATGTATAAAACGACAGCATGCTTCAGAGCGTTACAAATCCATCATAAATTACCATTATCACACATGACATGCTAAAATAACACATTGTACTGTTAGAATAGATGATGGAGAAAACATGTGCACGCCAGTTTCCCTATGTCACCGATATAACACATGGAAAACACGTTTCTTTATCGTATCCCTATACCTGTCTACTGCCGTCCGCCATGTTGTTTACGGTGATGTGGGCCGCCATTATCGGACGTGTACCAGGCCCTAACCCACCGCTAGGAATTATGGGTAGGGCCTCCAGACTAACACTCATATGATCACTAGTTACCCATAATACAATTCCATATTTATTTCGGCCAATGACATGAATGAGGTATAAGCACGTGACTTGTTTTACTACGTTTGACTACAAAGAACACGTGTTTTGTGCCATTATTGGGCAAATCCCCCGCGGATCGTGGTTTCATTTCCACCATTTGAAATTGCTAAGCAATACTATCATATAATTGTTTATTTTCTTTACAGACAAATAGTTATAAGCTTCCGTGTAGCGCACTTAGCTTTTTGGGAATCTAATACATGTGTACACATACTAAGGACACTGATGTGCATGCACGGGCTTATGTGCTTACATGGCAGCTTCACGCCTGGTAATTTGGGACCTAGGACCTAACTCATTGTGCTTCGGTAGGTTCTGTACGAAAACTCTTCATATACTGAAAGGTCTCAAGGCCCTCTACCAATATTGTGAATTTTATGGCCCTGTGGTCTCAGAATTGTCCCCAGGGGATAGGGTCTTTACCATAGTTTATATAGGGAAACACATTTATGAGCATTATTTGCTCAATTTTCATATGAAATGTAACAGATATAATGGAATCAAATACTCTTCATAGATTAAAAGGTTAAATTGATATCATCACTGACTGATTTCATGGGCCTGATAGGCCAATATATGGTGCTTATATACGGTGTATGTCTTTGTTTCACTCTGTATCCGAACTCAGGTGACCAATCAGAAAACAAAAAACATGGCTGACAGGTGGCTATTACTGCTATTTAAATAAATAGACTTCATTTTTAGTTTTCCCATGTTATAAAACATTTCCAAGAGGAAAGAAAAAGGTAAAGAATTACAGAAATAGAGAAAAGATCCATCTTTAATTGGCATGATTTACATCAGTCAGTAGTGGGTACCAAGTTAATTAAACTTTAATGTGCAACTGCAGGGGCGTAGGAAGAAAAGGGTTCTCCTGCACATTTTTCGTACTTCATTCTAGAAATTTTTGCAGCTTTGCGGCACATTTCCTAAAACGTTCAATCACGTTATGTTCAAACCTTTAACAATAAAAATTCAATACACATGAACAAGACTAAAAATGTCCATCAAGTGATTCTACTATTTCAAAAATGTTTCTTAAAATTTTAATTTGTTTATATGTCTTAGCAAGACAATTAAATCAATTCATTATTTTTTGAGTTAATCAACAATGTGCTGAAGGTGTGAAGCCGGTAATGATATGATGGCATTCACAATTACAATTTCTAAAAACAGGTAACTTTAAGTCGCTTTAAAATCCTCAAAATACATCGTAAAACTCATCTTGGCCATTCTAAATCGTAATATTTTTTTCCCCGGGGGAGACCTCCGGACCCCCAAAACACCAAAATCTCGCGCACTCGGCGCTCGCAAAATCATCAAAATAGTATTTTGTTTTGTTTCCGGGTGAGACCCCCGGACCCCCCCCCCCCTCCCCCAACACCAAAATCTCGCGCATTCGGCGCTCGCAAAAAATCATTACAATACATCGTAAAAATTACCTCAGCAATTCAAAATCGTAATATTTTTCTGGGGGAGACTCCCTGACCCCAAACACCAAAATCTCGACCCTTCGTCGCTCGCACGCCATTTTGCTTATTCATTAATTTTCTGTTAGCGTCGCCACTGTCTAAAACTGTGGATGTGTACAAGGATTATATGTAATGATTTATGAGTAAAACATGAAAGGATATATGGTTGCGTGTTGAATTAATCTCCTCGTGTGGGAGTGAAGTCTCAAGTGTCTTTTGACCGATGTAACGTTGAAAATGGACCCCCGTTGAAAACTGACTTCGGGTCATTTTTCAACGTTGAAAAATGACCCCGAAAACCGTTGAAAACTGAACTTCAGCGCACTTTTCACACCGACCCGTTGAAAATGGACCCCGTTGAAAAGTGACACTTCTCAGGAAAAGACAAAGATAGGCTATGCCTGTTGTCTGATCCCATTGACACATAACATCTTTTGTACAACAACACCACACAACACAACCACACCACAACACACAACACAACAACACCACAACACACAACCACGCAACAACAATACAACACCACCCAACAACAACAAAACACAACAACAACACAACACGACACACAACATCACACAACACAACATCACACAACATATCACACAACAACACGACACACAACAACACAACACACATCACAACCACACGACAACAACACACAACACCGTACAAAACACAGCCACACAGCATCCAAAAACACACAACACACCAATAACACACAACATAACAACAACACAAAACACAAAACACAACGATGATAACAATACAAAATTTCAATTCAAATCGCGGTGATTACGTAATTTAGATATCAGCACATAAGTGGGGGGGGGGGGGGGGGGGGGGGAGGGGGGGCTTATATTAAGAATGGCGATAACAGAATTCGAGAATTATGTTTGTGCAACAGCTACATATGTGAATGCACTAAGGTCATTTTCAAGAGACCGTCCGTTGAGAGTTTGCCAAGGTCATTTTTCAACGGTCATTTTTCAACAGACCTGCCGTTGAGAATTGACCCTAGACGCTGTCAATTTTATACGGCATGTTAAATTTTCAACGGCATTCGGGGTCCGTTTTCAACGTTGAAAAATGACCCGAGGTCAATTTTCAACGAAGGTCCATTTTCAACGTTACACCGACACCTTCCAGTGTCTGTTGACCAAGAACCTCATACATGGACATGATATTGGGCCATAGCATGCTGGGATTAAGGGATACAAAGTTTGTTCAAATCAATGATCTTGACCTATGTGCCAAGTCACAGGGCTGAGACATATCTATTATTTGTTTAAAAGTAAAACATTATTTATAACTGTGCATATCGAAATTCAGGTGACTGTTAGATATATATCCTTATTGCCTTCTGCTCATTCTCAACTCTCATCCATTTGTAAGCAATTCTAACAAACTCCTTCTCCACAACATGGTTTTTCTCACTTTACAGCAAGTTCAAAAACAACAACAATAAAATTACGATCATGAATATTTTGTATTGTTATTTTTTTTTTTTTTTTTTTTTTTTTTGCAAATTTTCAGCAAAACAAACATGTTTCAAATTCGAGTTAGAGGAACTTAGAAGTGAATACATGAATGGTTTAATAACTCGATCTAGGGCCCAATGGGTAGAGTTAGGCGAAAAACCAACAAAGTATTTTTGTAACTTAGAAAAAAGAAATTATATTAACAAGAATGTTACTAAGATTGTTAAAGCGGACGGTTCGCTCATTGATGATCAAAAAGAGATATTAAATGAAATAAAGGTCTTTTATCAGAATCTTTATCAGAATAAAGATGATGTTATTGAAGATGTTGATCTAGGTGAATTACTAAAATCTTACGATGTCCCTAAACTAAGTAATAATTGTAAAAATATATTGGATCAGGAAATTACACTTGATGAGATTGCAAAATCTGTTAAAAGTCTAAAAAATGGAAAAAGTCCAGGTCCTGACGGCTACACTGTTGAATTCTTCAAATTTTTCTGGCCAGACCTTCGCTTTTTTATAACAAAATCCTTGTTATTAGGAATACAAAGAGGTGAATTGTCTCACACTCAGAAACAAGGTGTCATATCCATTCTTCCTAAAGGTGACAGACCTAGAGAATTTATCAAAAACTGGAGACCAATTTCACTTTTGAATGTCTGTTATAAAATATTATCTAATGTGCTTGCAAAACGTATTAAATCTGTTCTTGACAACATAATTCACGAAAATCAAAAGGGTTTTTTAAAAGGCCGTTTTATCGGCGAAAATATCAGACAGCTGTATGACTTGTTGCAATTTGCAGAGGAGAAAAATACTCCTGGTCTTCTTCTGCTGGTTGACTTTGAAAAGGCCTTCGATTCTATATCTTGGAGCTTCCTTGACAAGGTCCTTACTTTTTTTAATTTTGGTGATTTTATCAAAAAAGCCAATATTTACACTAACAAACAATGCCTCTCTGACTGTTACTCAACATGGCTTTTTTTCTGAATTTTTCCATATCGGCCGAGGCTGCAGACAGGGAGATCCAATATCGCCCTATCTTTTCATAATCTGTGTTGAAATTTTGGGGATACTGATTAGAAATAATAATGAGATCAAGGGCTTTTCAATCGGGTCGAAGGAATTAAAATTATCTCAATATGCAGATGATACAAGTCTTACCCTTGATGGTTCAGAAAAGAGTTTAAAGAAGACGCTTGATCTTCTTGATCAATATGCCAAGTACTCTGGACTAAAACCCAATATCGAAAAAACTAAATGTATATGGTTTGGTAGTAAGAGGCATAGTGTTGAGAGGTTGTGCATTGAGAGGTCACTTAATTGGACTGATAAACCTTTTACTTTCCTGGGAGATAAATTCAGTCTCAACATAAGTGATATTACTAAAATTAACTTTGAGAGTAAAATGAAAGAAATCAAAGCAATTATTCATTGTTGGTCAAGAAGACATCTTAGTACTATTGGTAGAATTACTGTTGTCAAAACAATTATACTATCAAAGCTAACTCATTTATTTATCAGCCTTCCTAAACCAAACAAGGAAATTGTAAAGTCCTTAGAACAGCTTTTGTACAATTTTATATGGAATGGTAAAAGAGACAGAGTCTCTAGAAACCAAATTGTTCAAAACTATAGTGAAGGTGGTCTTAAAGGGACAATTCGCTCTAAGACTTCATTAAAACTTGCACATATTTCGGAAACAAATCAGTTCTAATGGAAATTAGATTA
Source organism: Argopecten irradians (assembly GCF_041381155.1). Lineage (NCBI taxonomy): Eukaryota > Metazoa > Mollusca > Bivalvia > Pectinida > Pectinidae > Argopecten > Argopecten irradians. The sequence continues at coordinate 24,835,132 of NC_091140.1, forward strand.
GTTAGTTTTACTGTGATATGTCAAAAAAGCCCACTGCAGTCAAATGTATGTGAAATGTTCAATCGCCATTACACATAGCCTTGTATGCCGAACCCTGACCCTTGCCTGTGTAGTAAAGCATTTTTTGTCTAGAACTACTCAAATCGCTCTTACAGTTGTGGTAACATTATTAGATGCATGTTCTTGTCTAAAAATAATTTCATCAACTCCTCAGCGGTTATGTATTGCATTTGTTTAACATGCGTGACTTTGACTCGGGTAAGGGAACAGCGTACATGTTGTACCTGCTTAATCGTGTTGATCAACGATTTGGAATTTCAATGGTATTAATCAAAATACTTAACAATGTTGTGGAATTTGTCGCTATTTCTTGTCATATGTTTCATAAGGACTGTAGAACAATACATCAATATCATATTTTGCTTCGTGGTTATGTAACGAATTAGCCTCACTGAATTGTCCCTTTAAGATGATAAATGTTGATATATTTATCAAGTCTATGAAAATAGCCTGGATAAAGAGATTGATAACCAACGAAAACACTTGCAATATTATTTTTGAAACAATTCTGGATAAAAGTAAAACATCACTATTCATATTTGGTTCTGATTTTCTAAAAATTAAATCAAATAATATAAGTAATTTGTTTTGGAAAGAAGTATTGGCTGACCTTCTTTCATTCTATAATCTAAATAGAGAAGAAAATCCTTTTTATCAGCCCTTGTGGTTCAATCCAAATATAAAAATTCAGAACAAGTCAGTTTTTTTCGATCAATGGTCAAAAAATGGAATAAATTTTGTTTATGACATGTGTAATGAGCAAGGAGAGTTGATACAAAATTACGAGGAATTTTGTGATAAATTCTCTTTTCAACCAATGATCACCAATTTCTATGGTGTAAGAAATGCTATTTTGTCAAAATGGTTTTTTCTTAAGAATCATAGAACTGATATAACTCTTCCACACTGTCCCCCTCATATGCATAAGGTTTTAACAAATAAAACACGTGGTATTTCAGTGTATGACATTTTTATTAAAAAGTTAGCTGTTAAAAAGAATTATCAAGAAAAATGGTCATATGATCTTGATCTTCAGGCGGATCATTCCTGGTGGAAGAAGGCATGCTCCATTTTACTTAAATCTTCCTCTGATTCTAAACTTCGGTGGTTTCAATACCGAATTGTACATAGAATAATATCTACAAATAAATATTTATATACAATAAAAATAATAAACTCTCCTCTTTGTTCCTTCTGCAAAGGAATTTCTGAAACTTTAATGCATCTTTTTTGTGAATGCCGTATTGTCTCAAACTTTTGGGAAGACTTTTCCTTGTGGGTTGAGACCAAGACAGGAATTGCTTTAGGACTTACCAATATCGGAATAATATTGGGTTTTCAAAGTCACAAATTTACAAATGTAAATTTTTTAGTTCTTTTAGCCAAATTTCATATATATAAGCTCAAATATACTAATGATCCCCCATCTGTCATAAGTTTTAAAAGAGATCTTGAATATTATTTCAGGTTAGATGAGTATACCAATAAAAAAAATCTAACTCTAAATGTTTTCAATAAAAGGTGGGAACACTTAAAATTACTTATTTCATGACTATCATAGCACTTTAATTCGATGCAGCTCATGTGTGGAAGTGTGAGTGAATGTTGTACATTCAGATTTTATATTTTCTCCTTTATAACTCAACAATTTGTTTTTTTTTCATAAAGAAATATATAATTATAATATCTTTTATGAATGACTGTTTGTACATTCCATCAATTCATATGTTTTCTTCACTGTTAAATTTGTGTATTGTTTCTAATGATGTTTTTGGAGAATAAAAAAATTTGAAAGAGAAAAAAACATGTTTCAAATTATATTAATACACATATTTGATTAATATATTTAATCTGCATTTATTTTTTTAATTAAAAAAAAGAAAAAAAAAACTATCCTAGCAAATGTACATGGTTTGTCATTTCAATCAAGGGAGATAATCCGTTTTGAGGGATTTTCCACAAAGGAAAAGTTAAGATTATAATTCACTTTCCATGCATTATTCAACCAAAAAATTAGCCTGGAACATTTCCTGGTCAACGTCAATTATAATTTCAACACAAATTTCAAGTATATAAATGAACTTTGACATCTGGCACAATATGTAATCTTCAATTTATCAATGTTTCACAATCAAAGTCTACTCTAAGCCTTCTGTAAGCTAACACAAACTCTGCCTTTGTGTGATATAATTCAAACAGGGTTCAAAACACAATGGAACACAGCTCTATACAGCTCTATCTCACCTGGCCCACAGATTTTGGTTCCCGTTGGATGGAAGGTGTCCTAAGAAATGTCTTTTTGACAGGCGCTGAAGGTTGTCTCCCTTCTTCCTACCTTAAGATTCTGGTCCTGTAACATCAGCCTCCATGAAAAGATCGCAGATAATTTCTATTATGAAATTGTGAAATTAATAGATTATGAGAATGTTAACTTTTATGACTTCACACAAAAAGCTTTTGATGTAAATATTTTATGCTCCCATTTAAAGATGATCCACCGCTGACAAATGGTAATTTTTTTATCTATCAAAAACAAAAGCAGACGATTTAGAATTTTTCTTCAGTTACAAAAGTTACTGACTTTACATCATTACCACCATTGAAAAGTTTCAGCTTTTCATTTTACTTGAAGATAAAAATATTAAAAATAATTAATTGCATCCCGAAAAAATTCCGTCGCACTATGTCCTATATGAAATGAAGTACTGGTTGCAGAGTAATTAATTATTTTATTTTTTGTGTGTTAATTAGACATATATACACACGATTAAACACCAATTATTGTTCAAATGATGTGTATCATTTATGTTCTATCGGCGATGGAGCATCTTTAAAACATTCATATGTACTTGATCAAAGTTCCGGATTCTTTATTGTTTTTTTTAGCATTAAAATGCAACTTCAAAGCCCAAATTATTGAATCCTTAAGAATTAAGACAGATATATTTTCTTTTCCATAGTACATATGCTTCATCAGCTGACGTTATGTGTTTGTACTTGTATTTCATCACCTTGATACCCTTTGAACAGAAACACATATACATAATATTATATATATTTCTGCTTTGAAGCACTGGGTGTTGACTCATTTCTTTGTAAAGACTGCAATGTCAAGGACATGAAAAAAACTTCTTCCACCATTTCAATGTCCAACTTAGGAAAAGCCGGCAACAATGCTTTAAAGAATTTGAAATAAAAATAAACTCATTTACTGACGTGCGCATCTCCTAGCATTGGTGATATAGTATTTACAATGTAACCAAATCTTTTTCAACAGATTAAATTTTAATGGCTCTCATATTATTGATCTATCAACAAAGTGTTTAGCTGTAAAAATTCAATTTAGTCTGACTATTTGACTTACCTGTCTACTGCTCCCACGCGCTTGTGTACAATGTAGCTCAAAACACAGTCAGACGGACAATTCTGTTGCCATTATGTTGATTCCATTACATCTGCTACATTTCCTATGAAAATCGAGCAAATAATGCTCGTAAATGTGTTTCCCTATATAAACTATGGTAAATTTGACCCTCTCCCCTGGGGAAAATTCCGAGACCCCATGCAGGGCCATGAAATTCATAAAATTGGTAGAGGGCCTTGAGACCTTTCAATCTATGAAGAGTAATTCTGACAAACAAAGTGATATACTAATATAACCAGTAGTATCTAGGCATTTTCGTGCGGAACCTACCGAAGCATAATGTAGGTCCCAATTTAGCACATTAGCCCGTGCATGCACATCATTTTCCTTAGCATGTGTACAAGTACATGTATTAGATTCCCAAAAAGCTAAGTGGGCTACGCGGAAGCTAACCATTTGTTTGGAAAAAATTTGGAAATTAAACTATGAAATGATAGTATTGCTTAGCAATTTCTAATGGTGTAAATGGAACCACGATCCGCGGGGGATTTGCCCAATAATGGCACAAAACACGTGTTCTTTGTAGTCAAACGTAGTAAAACAAGTCACGTGCTTATACCTCATTCATGCCATTGGCCGAAATAAATATGGAATTGTAATATGGGTAACTAGTGATCACATAATTGTGTTTACTTCCAAATATAGTGATTTCTCTGACCTGGTATTTAGTAATCTTATTTTCTCTGTGTTATATGTATCTGTTCTGAAACCTAAAGCAGGTAATTATATATCAATATAAATTTATAATTCTACGAATTTAGCCGGGAGTAGCCGATCTTCGCTGATCCTAGATTAGACGGTTAGACCTATTGAATTGGTAAATTCGCATTATATCATTTATTTACAAAACGAGGAAATATCAGTTTTATAACTCATTTCAGTTCATTATGTATAGTAAACAGTGCATATGTGCAAGTCAAAATGATATGCATGCAATATTAATAACATTTTGGAGTTCAAATGTTTTCAAATAGATCACTTTTTCCGAAGAAATGGCAAGCAAACTATCACCATATTTGGAAGTAAACACACAATCACGTGATCACTAGTTACCCATAATACAATTGTATATTCCGACCAATGGCATGAATGAGGTATAAGCACGTGACTTTTTTTTACTACGTTTGACTACAATGAACGCGTGTTTTTACTACGAAAAATAGATGCAGATCTATGTATCCCGAGTTTGGAGCTTAAAACCTCAAAAACCTAACATACGAGGAACGCTTAGAAAGACTAAATCTTCCAACTTTACAACATCGGAGAACTAGAGGGGACATTATAAATGTTTTTTAAAATAAAAAAACATAATATGATCGTAGAGTAACTGAGAACTTTTTGCAAATGGACAGTACAGGCAGAACGACAGGTCACTCTGAGAAAATTTTTAAGAAACGTTGCAATTTAGAATTAAGATAGAAATATCTTCAGTAACAGAATAGTAGACATATGGAATAAATTGCCGCAACATATTATAGATGCAGATACTGTATACAACTTTGAAGTAATGTTAGATGAACACTAGAAAAACATTTGTTTTAAAATCTAATAGTCTATATTGTAGGATCATAGCCATTGATATACTGGAATTTATTTACTTATTTTATGAATGTATATATTGTTGATATGGATATAGAGGCTTCCAGCCTGCATCCATCAATTGTCCTAATAAATCCTAATAAAACTGCGTTCCGGGAGGATTTTTAGTCGAAAGGTTGACCGTAAGGAAAATTCGTTGTGCCTTTATATAAGTGTATCGAGGGATGTAAATATTTATGTATTTATATATGGACAGGGCAAGTTAACAAGTAAAGCTGGTTTCCCAATGTGTATTGTGTACATGTTCTGTGACCGTTATGGCTTTTAAATTACGTAACTGGTACTTTTCGTGATTCGCAAGAAAACAAAACATGAAAAAATCATTGTTTTGCATTTTTTTTTTTAAATTTTTCATTCATTCTTTTAATATAGTATAGTACGGTATGTACTACATGGACTTGGTACGAATGCCAATCAACAAACACACACAGAGCTTTTAAACGAATTTTCAACCCACGGTTATACCCCTATATTAGTAAATAATTATGGCCAAGAGGATGGAAATTCGTTGTACAAATTAAAGCAGAGTCCTCTTGCACTCTAACTTCCTCAGCTCACAGTGCGTCATGAAAGAGTGGCCTTTGATTTCCACTTTCAAGACAGATGTCGACATCTTTTAGTTTAGATGTCGACATCAATAACTGACAAGTCGGTGTCACACCCGAGCATAAACACGATTAATCGCCGAGTTACCGACTTTCTACATAATTATCTTGGAATCATTACGTGGGCAGGTACATGTGGTAAGTCGACATATTCTTCTGTTTATGTCGACATCTTCCTATATGATGTCGACATAATGCCTTAATTATGTCGACATCATTAAGTCGTAAGTCGGCAATTCGATGGCAGAAATATGCCACCATACAAAACTATTGTTTTCATAAGCAATAAATTATTGCGCGTGAACGCAATACTACATGTATATCAATTGGTTTTGCACGCAATTTTTACGTTCACATGTAATATTGTGTTGCGTTCGCACGCAAAAGTATTGTGTCCATGCGCAATAATTATTGCCAGCGGTATTCGCAATGGGAAAGTATTACGTGCGCATGCAATACCTTTTTATCTTTTGATGTTCTTTCCCAATCACTAGCACAAACTTTCATTTATAATGATAAAACCGTAAGTTTCTAATAGATGACGCTGTATATATAGATGGAAACCAAAAATACAATAAAATGATAAATGTCCATCGGCCATCGTTTCATGATTTGTACAAGTACATGTACATTGTACATTGTACGTTATCACCAGGCCTGTCAACGTTCCGTTACAATTTTCTCTCGACAATCGATAAAAATGTTCTCCATACAGCAATACACTACATATTAGTTTAAGCTATGGTTATTGATTAAATTAGAAATTAAACTACGGGATAAAGGATATATATAGTAAACATATATTGACATATTTAAGCCATCACCAGACAAAATATCATTGTAATTATATATGTATTTGTTCGGACAGGACGTTAGTAAGTTGTAATAACTTTTGTGCAATCCAACAATAAAATTGATTTAAACCAAAAGCTAAACTACATGTACATAGTTACAACCTACGTCGTACATGTACAATTGTAATTATATCTTCCAGTATCTTTTGTTCATGTCTGGAAAAATCAAATTGCATATACATGTAGGAACAAAACATGAATAAAATCTATGCTCACAATAAGATACACACATAGACCTAATACGTGGCGGATGGATCATGACCGAATTTCTACTTTCACTTTCTACTTATAATGAACGCACCATTTGATGACGTCAACAAAACGTGTGCACAAGCACGAACGTGTATTAGAAGAAAGCAATGGCTGACTTCGATACGATTTACGAAGAGGATGACGATGAAGGGCCTCCGAGCGATAATCAGGAGTTGGTGGTACCCGATCCGATACTCGTAAGAGGAGCCGGGAATGTTACGATGTAAGTTTTACAAAAACAGAAGTCATTTTCACTTTCTTTTTACTAGAGAACTGTTGTGAACGATGCACCATATGACTCGTCGAGAATGTTTATTGTCATTGTTTGTCAGTACTGTGACAAATACTGATAGGATTTGCAATGTATGTGTATCGAATTAATGACACAGTTATATGAAATAGGAAAATAATTACAGTAAAGCTATTCAAATTAAAAAAAAAAACTTAACGTATAATGCCCTTTAACTTCGTATATGACAGCTGGACAGTGTTTATGGAAATATATATAGGTACAGGAAGTAGGCCTATATTTTGTTGACATTTTTTGACAGTTTCACCAATACAGTAGAATGTAAACAAAACACAAACATGTACATGTACAAGCGCACAGTATTGGCCACCAATGCACCTTTTATATGGTACCAATTAATACTAGCATTATGAATTCAAGGCAAATTAAGCTTCTGAAGAGCACAGCTGTATGTATATATATATATAAACAATATAAATAAAATATGAATAGATTATATAAAGTTATAATTATAACCTCAGAAATCAGATCTTTGATTTTTCTTTAAATGCAATTCTACAACACTATTGATGGATATTTTGTGGGTAGCAACATCGTCAGACATACAGATCAGAATGAAATACATTAAACTGGAAAAGTTCAATTTCCTTTGATCTTGTTTCTCTCAAATGGGAAAACTTGTATAAAAAATCCACTGGAATATACATGTTCCTTCATCTTTGGCAACAAGATTCATGCTGTCACGGCTGACGATACTGTGTGCGACACAGAGTATATAATTTTGACCAGTGTGCATGCATTTATTGTGTCGTTCTTGTCTATGTACAATTATATTATCTAAAATTACTTACAAAAGTTTTAAAGTGTATCCTGATGACACGTTTCTTCTATAATTAAGAGGCTCTGTATTATAATTGTCATTGTAGTAGAAATTTCTTGTAGAAAAAATTCTACTAGCTAGTGTACAAGGTGTATGGGTAAAAGTAATTGTTTATTGTATCCCTAATTACACTTGATTCTCAAATATATGGAATGATGGTCCCAATCTACAGACAATCAAATGTAAAAGTATGTCTGACACTTTTAAAATAAGTTAGGAATTGAAAAGCATTTTTTTTAAACATTTTAATTTTCAGAAAGATGTACATTGCCAGTGTATCTTTTATCTTTCTTTTTATAGTATCTCCTTGTTGTACAAGTATAGGTATATATCAATTTTTTGTTTAGAGTTAGGAAAAAAAATATTATATACAAATACATTAATTATGTATATATAGATAATTAAAAACCCACAGGAAACAAAAATCAGTAAGAATTGAACTGGATTTCTTGAATTTTTAATTAGCTGACGTGATTGACAATACCAGAACTTTGTTTTATAGTGCAGCCTTTTATATTGGCTAAGTCATTGTGTATCTGTGGTGATCCAATGGCATATAGTACACTTTTGATACAGGATCTCATGAAGCTGAGGAAGGCAATTAAAAGTTTAAACTAAATAGAATCCAGGCATGAATGATCAGTTTTTAGATTCCTGCAGCCTCTAGTACTTCATCACAGGTTGCAACTGCAACAAAAGTATTATAAAATCAATGAAGAAAGTAAATGTGAAAGATTCTATAGAAATTATTTAATTTGTATAATGTTACTATGGTATACATGTATGTGTAGGGAGGGTGGGAGTGCTGGTTCAATTGTTCTTTTACATAATACAGTTTCTGTATAAAGTAACCTACGTAAAATTTTGACCTTCCATCTGAGTGATCTTATATTTAGACATCCTAGCTTTTCAGAAGTTTATATTGATAAAGTTGGATTTATAAACATGTATGTATAGGGCATGGCAGGCATTTCTAGTTTTTCTCTAATTCAGAGAAAACCCCATCTTACTTTATAAGACTATATTTGAAGCAGTATACAAGTAAGGATCAAATTTTGGATATTGAAGCTTAATTATAAACTTGTATCAAGTTGTTATAAAAAACATTAGCATTTTAGAGCTGTTTTCAGATACTTGAGTTATGACATGTATTATGAATTTTAATTAATATTATGAGTCCACACATGGCTCATGATCAATTTAGGATAAGCATGACTTTGAAATGAAATAAGGGGAATGATATATAGTGTAACTGTTCCCCTGTACTGTCCTGTCCCGTCCAGCTAGCTTTGATATGTGGAGTCGAGGCATACAGATTTGTCTTAATTAATTATGACCTCTCTAATGTTAGTTAATTTTAAAAGTTTATAAGTCTAATAAGGCTATAACATATTATACATGTATTTAATCAACTGTATACATAGTACCATTTTTAGGTCATCTGACCGAAGGTCAGGATGACCTATTGTCATCGTGTTTTGTCCGCCGTCGTGCGCCGTCCGCCGTGCGTCGTGCGTAAGACTATTTATACAAAAGCCTACTCCTCCTTCATCCTTGGATGGATTTCATCCATATTTGGTTTGAAACATCATTGGGGAAGGACAATCATATTTTATATAAATGAGCCTGGTCCGACCCCTAGGGGCTGAGGGGTGGGGCCCCAAAAGGGCAAATTTTCTTAATTTAAGCTTTAAAATCCTACTCCTCCTTCATCCTTGGGTTGATTTCATCCATATTTGGTGTGAAGCTTCATTAGGGAAGGACAATTATATTTTATATAAATGAGCTTGGTCCGACCCCTAGGGTCAGAGGGGCGGGGCCCCAAAAGGGCAAATTTTCTTAATTTTAGCTCTAAAATCCTACTCCTTCTTCATCCTTGGATGGATTTCATCTATATTTAGTGTGAAACATTATTTGGGAAAGGCAATCATATTTTATATAAATGAGCCTGGTCCGACCCCTAGGGGCTGAGGGGTGGAGCCCCGAAATGGGCAAATTTTCTTAATTTTAGCTTTAAAATCCTACTCCTCCTTCATCCTTGGATGGATTTCATCCATATTTGGTTTGAAACATCATTTGGGAAGGACAATCATATTTTATATAAATGAGCCTGGTCCGACCCCTAGTGGCTGAGAGGTGGGGCCCCAAAAGGCAAATTTTCTTAATTTAAGCTTTAAAATCCTACTCCTCCTTCATCCTTGGGTTGATTTCATCCATATTTGGTGTGAAGCTTCATTAGGGAAGGACAATTATATTTTATATAAATGAGCTTGGTCCGACCCCTAGGGTCAGAGGGGCGGGGCCCCAAAAGGGCAAATTTTCTTAATTTTAGCTCTTAAATCCTACTCCTTCTTCATCCTTGGATGGATTTCACCTATATTTAGTGTGAAACATTATTTGGGAATTGGTTATCATATTTTATATAAATGAGCCTGGTCCGACCCTTAGGGGCTGAGGGGCGGGGCCCCAAAAGGGCAAATTTTCTTAATTTTAGCTCTAAAATCCTACTCCTTCTTCATCCTTGGATGGATTTCATCTACATTTAGTGTGAAACATTATTTGGGAAGGGTAATCATATTTTATATAAATGAGCCTGGTCCGACACCTAGGGGCTGAGGGGTGGGGCCCCAAAAAGGCAAATTTTCTTAATTTTAGCTTTGAAATCCTACTCCTCCTTCATGCTTGGATTGATTTCATCCATATTTGGTGTGAAACATCATTGGGGAGGGACAATCATATTTTTTATATAAATGAGCGTGGTCCAACCCCTAGGGGCTGAGGGTGGGGCCCCCCAATGGGCATATTTTCTTAAGTTAGCTTTAAAATCCTACTCCTCCTTCATCCTTGTATGGATTTCATCTATATTTAGTGTAAAACATTATTGGGGAAGGATAATCATATTTTTATGTAAATGCATGAGCTGGTCCAACCCCTAGGGGCTGAGGGTGGGGCCCCCAAAAGGGCAAATTTTTCTAATTTTAGTTTAAAATCCTACTCCTCCTCCATCCTTGGATGAATTTATTAGTCTCCGATCTCAATGAACACAAATATTGGTCTATAGGGGTTTTAATTGATGCCGAACAAGGCAAACATTTTCGTAAAGATTTTGGTTTTCCAAGATGGCCGCTGGCCCACTTCCTGTTTTAAGGTTTCAGTCTCCGAACTCAATGAAAATTGGTCTATAGGGGTTTTAATTGATGCCGAACAACATGCAAACATTTTCGTAAAGATTTTGGTATTCCAAGATGGCCGCTGGCCCACTTCCTGTTTTAAGGTTTTAGTCTCCGATCTCAATGAAAATTGGTCTATAGGGGTTTTAATTGATGCCGAACAACATGCAAACATTTTCGTAAAGATTTTGGTATTCCAAGATGGCCGCTGGCCCACTTCCTGTTTTAAGGTTTCAGTCTCCGATCTCAATGAAAATTGGTCTATAGGGGTTTTAATTGATGCCGAATACCATGCAAACATTTTCGTAAAGATTTTGGTATTCCAAGATGGCCACTGGCCCACTTCCTATTTTAAGGTTTCAGTCTCCGATCTCAATGAAAATTGGTCTATAGGGGTTTTAATTGATGCCCGAACAACATGCAAACATAATTGTAAAGATTTTGTTATTCCAAGATGGCCGCTGGCCCACTTCCTGTTTTAAAGTTTCAGTCTCCGACCTCAATGAAAATTGGTCTATAGGGGTTTTAATTGATTCAGAAGGGGGAACTTTAGGTAAGGACAATCATATTTTATAAAGGACCAAGGTAAGACCCATGGGGATAGTATGGCCGAGGTCCAAAATGGGAGCTTTGCTGAAATTTGGCTTTTAAATCTGACTCCTCCTTATATTAATCCTTGAATGGGTTTCGACCATATTTGGATGAAGGGCTACCAAGTTTGTTCAACAAATGACATTTACCTTTTTCAGAAACTTACATATTCAACTAAGGAGTTCCTTGTATTGTTTATATTAATCGTTAACCAATACTTTATACTGTGACTTTGTTGTTTTGTGCCATGAGTCAGATGACCGTTAAGGCCCATGGGCCTCTTGTATTAACATATATTTGTACACAGTCTTTTGTTTCAATACATATATTTTCATTGTTAATAGAATTTGTCCACCAAGAATGTTTATTCAGCATAAAATAGATACTGGTGTGTGTTGGAGCTCAATGTAGGATGGTACTTGTCCAGATTCACAAGCAAAAACAATGTTGGCAGTCTTTATGCAGTTATACTAGTCTGCCCATGCAGCAGTCTGTGGGTTAGACCCAATTTACTTACCACAAATCTGCACCACTCTTTAGTTTTATTACCCTGACTAGTCAACATAGAGGTAATTTTACTCTGTCTGCACCTCTTATCACTTAACATGTACAAAATTAAAGGAAAGGGTTGAACTCTGAAGCAAGGGTTTACAAATTTAATTAATCGTTTTTCTTTTTAAATGCTACGTTCATACAAATGTATAATGGTACCCGGTACATATGTCACCTCTTAATGATAACTACTTATTCCTCCTCTATATCTCTACTTTAATTTTAAAATAATTAATTAGCATAATTGTGATAGAAAGACAGAAATAGCTGTCTTCGTCCTATGTTGGGAAATACATGTAGGTACCCCTTTACCCCTTTACTTAAAGGGACAATTCAGTGAAGCTAATTCTGTTACATAACCACGAAGCAAAACATAATATAAATGTATTGTAATACATTCCTCATGAAACATATAACAAGAATATTGACAAAGTTCACAACACTGTTAAGTATTTTGATTGGTAGTGTTGAAATTCCAAATCATTGATCAATACGATTAAGTAGGTACAACATGTACTCTGTATTATTTTTAGACATCTAGAACATACATTTAATAAGGTAAACACACTACTGTAAGAGCTATTTGAGTAGTTCTAGACAAAATTTCTTTACTACACTAGCAAGGGCCAGGGTTCCGCATACAAGACATCCGATCACTATGTGTATATGGTGGACAGTAACCGAGTTTGAACATTTAAAGGTGATAAAAACAGATTTTAAATATGCTATTTTTGTGTTGATATTTGTTTATTGTGGTGCACTTTATGATTTCCAACAAAAAATACAGGTTGTATTTGACGTAATTTCCATAAAATGTGCTTGAAACGAAGTCCACAACGACCCTTGTCTAGAACGATCGCATCGCTTATCGCCCCTGATATCACCAGGTGGCCGTAGATTTGTGACGTCATCTGAGACCAACAGCTGTGACAAAAGAGCCGGGAAACTCAATGGGGCAGTGTTGCGGTATTGGCGATTATAGATATTTAAAACAGTCGCGCTACGTGTAGTTGCTATATTGAATAGTGGAAATGAATCCGTATATAATATATAATCTATAACATACAATGATATAATAAATACGATAGCTTACTCATTCTTATCGTCATATTCTGGGCTATAAAATTGTTATGTTCAGTATGTTAAAGATGCTCCGCCGCTGACAAATGGTAAATTTTAACTATCAAAAACAGGAGCAGACGATTTAGTATTTTTCTTCAGTTACAAAAGTTACTTACTTTACACCATTACCACCATTGAACAGTTTGTGAGCTTCTAATTTTACTTCAAGTTAAAAACATGAAATATAATTAATTGCATCCCGAAAAAAATCCGTGTTACTATATCCTATATGGAATGAAGTACTGATTGCGCATGCACCAAAGGCGAAATAAATTATTCTATATTATTGTTTGTGTTAATTAGACATATATATACACGATTAAACACCAATTATTGTTCAAATGGTGAATATCATTTATGCTCTGTCGGCGGTGGAGCATCCGTGTGTGCCACTGACTCAGGTTCAAGGGGGTTGCGCTTGACTTTTGTCTGTAACTTAAAACTCAAAACATAGACTTTAAAGTTAAACCAACAAGAAGAAATATAACTTTACAAGAAAATGGACCCAAATTACAATGAGACTACATGCTACATGCACATACATGTACATATAATGCATATTTATAAAAAAAAAACCGCCATCCCTCATACCCTATCCAAAACCCTATCATACCGCGATAAACGTGCCCCTATCCCGCCTTATGTACGTACTGCACACCTCTATATTTCCTATTTGAAGCTTAATCTTTCAGAACACCGCACAGAAAGGGCTAGACTTATTTATTTTCTTAAAGTTCTATAATGAGTTTTACGGATGTGTACGAAATAGAATAACATGTACAGTAGTAACAATACACGCACGGCCGATAAAAAAGACGGGACACAAAACACAGAAACTAGATACAATGACCTAATATGGATGACATGTACTCGTGGACAAGATACACATGTAATAGTTCAACTAACACAGGACCATGAAACAACATATATTTCTTATAAAACACAAATCATTTACAAGACCGCTTCATTATATTTTCTAACCGTGCAGAGTTTTGGAAATAAGAAACCTGTCGACCTTAGTAAATTTTAAAAGTATATGCACAGACCACAGCACACTAGATAGCCTATTGACCATTATGAGACGATCTAGGGGTCTAAATAAAAAAAAATCGGTAAAATTCGCATTCTACATATATATACGCAAGTGTACTATGTAGAATATAACAGGAAATTAATGAGTACTAAAATTGGCCAAATTTGCGAGCATTGTGGTGTTTTGGGGGTTTCGGGGGAGACCCTGTTAAGATATTACAATTTAGAATGACTGAGATATGGATTCACGATGTATTTTGATGATTTTGCGAGGGCTTAAGGCGAGATATTTTGTTTTTTGGGGGTCCTAAGGTCTCCCCCAAGAAGGAAAAATATTACTAAATGTATTTATGATTGCTGAGATGAGTTTTACGATGTATTTTGATGACTTTAGAGTGTTCTTAACATGGTAATTTTTCGAATTTAAATTCCTGCAATTAAATAATGATAACTGTGAATGTCATCATATCATTATGCAACCCTGCTCGATCTGAACTAGTCCACTAAACCTGCCTATATTATTAGGCTTTTTTCCCCCCTATATATTAGGCAAAAAAAAAAAAATAATTAAAAAAGCCTAATGATATGAGCAGGTTTAGCGGACTAGATCTGAACATACCTGTTTCACACCACCGGCACATTGTTGTGTAACCCAAAATAAATATGAAAATCCCTAAAATGAAGTATGAAAAATGTGCAGAAGGACCTCTTTTATTTTTAATGCGCATTTTGAGAACATTTCAGTCGAGGAAAATGGGGGGCAAAAGGACACAACTTATAAATTATTGATTTTTTTCTTTTAATCTGCATGTATTTTTCATGTCTCCGTATGTTTGTAACAGATGATTTTCTATTAAAACGGTCTAAAGAGGTGGGCCCCAATAATTGTCCATTTTCGCTACGATCTGATTCTATGTATATCAAAACTCCTCGGTTAATTTTATGTGTAAACTATAAATTACATACATGCACAGTCGTATTACTCCAGGGTGGACTGAATAGGAAAGAACTACTTATTCATTCGTGGTTTAACCCCTGGCACACCATAAGCCACATGACATATGTACCCGCGACATTAATGACATCATTATTTACATGTAGTGACGTCATTTCATAGGTTATGACGTCAATAATGTGTCATTATGTAGGGGATAAATCACGCTACCAAATAAGTCGAAATATAACATATTTTCTCCGTGTGTATTTCCGTAAGTACTAAGACATGTGGCTAAAATGCACATGCATGTTGCCAGTTCCGCGATCGGCACACCGGCTTCCGGTAGTTGATTGTCTCAGATGACGTCACAACTCATCGGAACTCAAGGGAGGTAAGTCATAGAAAAAAATATGTCGTCGAAAAGATGTGAAGATTGCTTTCATTAATTTTACTATTTAGAGACAAAATATAAGTAAATATCAAACTGGTATATGTTTAGATAGGCATTACAAATGTTTGTAGCGTATTATCTCATTTTCCATGTCCGTTCTGTTTTTATCACCTTTAATTCACATACATTTCACTACAGTGGACTTTTCTACAGTAATTAAGGCCAATTAATTTTTCGTTTGTTTCTGAAATATGTGCATTTTAATGTACTCTTAGACTGAATTGTCCCTTTGAAACTGTTGATTGATTATTGCATTTAGCAAGATATATATATAAACTTACCTGGTATGTTAAATGTTTGAGATGGAGGAGTGTGAAAGATCTTAATATATAGGAGGAAACTGGATTACTAGGAGAAAAATCCATGTGATCAAGCACTGGATATATAACACTGGTATATATGTTATATATGCCAATAATCTAGTGTAATAAATGAGAAGATTCTTTGTACCCTTTAAAGATGCTCCACCGCCGACAGAG
Source organism: Argopecten irradians (assembly GCF_041381155.1). Lineage (NCBI taxonomy): Eukaryota > Metazoa > Mollusca > Bivalvia > Pectinida > Pectinidae > Argopecten > Argopecten irradians. Next base: position 24,851,390 of record NC_091140.1, read on the forward strand.
CATAAACGATGTTCATCATTTGAGCAATAATTTCCGGTTAATCGTGTACATATATGTCAAATTAGCACAAATAGTAATATGAAATAATTTATTTTGCCTTTAGTAAATGCACAATCAGTACTTCACTCCATATAGGACATAGTGCCACGGAATTTTTTCGGGATGCAATTAATTATTTTTAATATTTTTATCTCAAAGTAAAATTAGAAGCTCAAACTTTTCAAATGTGGTAATGGTGCAAAGAAAGTAACTTTTGCAACTGAAGAAAAGTACTAAATTGTTTGTTTCTGTTTTTGATAGAGAAAAAATACCATTTGTCAGCGGTCACAGGTGGAGCATCTTTAATTAATTGTATGGTAACCCCTAATAGTATCGACTACATTGTGTATGAGATAGGCAAACATGTTAAAGAGACGGTCAAACTTGTTTGCTGCTTATTAAGAATTATACAATTTGAATTATCTGTAGATCGAGTCACTGTGTTGGTTAAATACATTAAAAATTATACAATTTGAATTATCTGTATGTCGAGTCACTGTGTTGGTTAAATACATTAAAAATTATACAATTTGAATTATCTGTAGGTCGAGTCACTGTGTTGGTTAAATACATTAAGATTTATATAATATGATTTATCTGTAGTTTGGGACCTCAATTACATTCATAATTTGAGATTTTTGAAAGTAAGATAGTTGGTGATGTCAGATGACATTTGTGGGTGTTAGATATATATTGGGTGATGATGTAATCTGTATGTGTGTACATGTATTTTTAAGTATGGAAGGTTAGGATGTTATTGTATTTGTTAGTTGTGGTTGCACAAATGGGCCAGCTTCAGAATTGAAACTATATTCCACAATCTGTATTAAAATCAATGTAATCCAATCTCCATGCAAGCAATGTATACTACCAGGGGTAATATTGACGTTAGTTCGTTAAATAAATTTGTGAATTTCTATGTTTGTTAGTGTGCTAAATGAATGTTTATGAATGTTTATGAATTTGTCTTTTTTTTCTAGATTTGGTCTCAGTAACAGATTTGACACAGAATTCCCCAACAGTCTTTCAGCAAAGGTAATTGTCATTGCATATGTTGCTAAAAGGTCATAGAAAACATTGTATGTTATTAGTTCTTTACAGAAAGGTCATAGAAAACATTGTATGTTATTAGTTCTTTACAGAAAGTATCATGATTAAGCTGATTAAGTGGCAAGAGTAAAATTCAAACTTGTTATCCCCCGCCCAATGAAGTTGGCGGGGGATATACAAATGGGTTCCGTCCGTCCGTCCCGTCCGTCCGTCCGTCCGTCCGTACGAATGGTTTCCGGAGCATAACTCTAAAACCAGTAGAGATATTTCCATGAAACTTCATACACACATTGTTCTTATGGTCTAGTAGTGCCTTTTGCTATTTTTAGGTTTTCATTTTTTGCACTTTTTCCGTTACCATGGAAACATTGCTGAAAATATCATATTTTTGTACCAGGTTCGTTTACGCAGCATAACTGGAAAACCGATTGAGATATATGTATGGAACTCCATAGACACATTATTCTTATGGTCTAGTAGTGCTTTTTGCTATTTTAAGGTTTTCACTTTTTGTACTTTTTTCTTTAACCATGGAAACATTGCTGAAAATGGCAGATTTTTGTGTAAGAATCGTTTCCGGAGCACAACTCTAAATCAGCAGAGATATTTCCATGAAACTTCATAGACACATTGTTCTTATGGTCTATGTAGTAGTGCCTTTTGCTATTTTTAGGTTTTCATTTTTTGCACTTTTTCCGTTACCATGGAAACATTGCTGAAAATATATCATATTTTTTGTACCAGGTTCGTTTCCGCAGCATAACTCTAAAACCAGCAGAGATATTTCCACGAAACTTCATAGACACATTCTTTTTATGGTCTAGTAGTACCTTTTGCTATTTTTAGGTTTTCATTTTTTGCACTTTTTTCCGTTACCATGGAAACATTGCTGAAAATATCATGGTAAATGGTAAATGTTACTTTGCAAAACTCCACCCATCTTTGTGTATATAGTCTAATATAAATGTCAAGGCTGTATACCTGATTCAACAATTGCAGCCCCGCTCTACTTGAATTATACTCCATCTTTCTTTAGCTCAACTTCCTTTTTCCTGGTTTTTTTCATACACATAAGTCTCCACAATCAAACTTACTTCAGCTTTGATATCTCTATTGGCGGGGGTCTGAATGACTATGTCCTTGTTTTTATTGAGATGATTATTAAACTAAGTTACTAATTAAGTTTAACTCATTCATCCCTGTAGACTCATTCTAACTCTTTTCATTCAAAGAATGGAACAGTTCTTTATGAGTTTTCACGAGTAAATCAGTTGAAAACTTAGCATACTTAATGTGTATGGATAATTTTGAAATAGAAATATCTGGGTCATGCCTGCATACCCTCTTAGCTTTAGATCTTACCATATTCAACCCTATAAGCGCTGTGGTCGCAAGTAGAAATTGAAAAAAGTAAGGGGTCCTTAATAAAACTAAATTTCATAGAATTAAAATAATTAACAAAAGAAATCAAATAAAAGTATTTCCATTACTGTATTACCTACAATGTTATGTAAACAAACATATTTTAGCATTGTCAAATTTAACGCAAATGTGAGAAACTGAACATTATGATTGATTAGTGAAGATAAAAGTTAGCATATTTCAGTAGTTCAAGGACGGGAATACCCTTTCATTAAATTCAGCACTGTACATGAATTAGTGCTTCAAAGATAATGGGGAAAGCACTAAATTAAAACTACCACTAAAATACTGTTTACATGAAAGCGTGAGTACGGTATGTTTATGTTGCTTGATGCCCACAGGTGGCTCCAGAGGAGTACAAAGCAACAGTGATCCGGTTGAACAGTGTACTGAAGAAGGCCCTACCTGTAAATGTCAAGTGGCTCTTCTGTGGATGTATATGTTGCTGCTGTACCCTGGGTTGTTCTCTCTGGCCTGTGGTCTGTCTCAGTAAAAGGGTAGGTAACTCTGGTCATACAAAGGCAATTACAAGTAATATTTGTCTTGTCATACCAAAGCAGATGTTTAATATCTGTAACTAACTTTTACCAATGGTGCAGACTAGTCAGATTTGTTTCATTTAATTCTATGGCATATAAAAGAGATATACAATTTTATATGTACCAAAGTAGTGAACTCCGACGTTTTCAAGGTTAATTACTCTATAGTCATGAAGGTACTCTTCAAGCATAATCTTACATGTGTAAATAACTTAGTCCTACAAATATTCTGTATTTGCATATTATAGCGTTATCTGTCCTTGCGCTTGATTGTGATTGCGAGCGTAATGTCATACTTTTCGGAGAAATTGATGTGAATTGCGCCAATAAAATATTGACGTCACAATTGATACCTTCATGTACCCGCAGGGGAGCTAACTTTGTATTATGCAAAAACGGAATAGATAGCATCAGAAACTGATTTCACCATACAGCCAGAGCGGGTACCTCAATCTATTTATTAGGCATTAACTCTCGAACCTCAACTTGCTGACTGGTATTTCAAGGTTGATAACTCCAATACTTTTCTACTAGAAATTCCATGTCATGATAATCTAAAGTCTACTAAAGGAATATAGGTAATACTTAATTACAGTAAAAGCAAGGGATAGCATATATTTTGTTTGGGTAAAGCTTATACCTTAACATGGTACAGTCGAAACTTGTTATCTCGAAATTCAACAGACCAACGAAAATAATTCGACTCATCCTGAATTCGACTCAAACGTAACGTCATCAGGTTTGATCAAAACGTGGATTTTAAAATAATTAGCAGTCATTGTTGTGGTATGTTCCCATAGGCCTGCGTATACCAATCGCGATATGTACAGGTAAACCAATCATGTGTTACGACAAACTACAGATGAATTTCAATTGTTTGCATACATGGTATATTTACGTAATTTTTTTTTTTTTGAATTTGAAACTTTGACTGAAATTAAATTTGCGATAGCCACTATTTTTTTTCCGCTGAATATCAGTAATAGGGACCAGGCATTGACTTTGACTCAATCGGAGTTTTGAGTCATTGAAATTGGAGTCATCTGATCTTAAAATTCATATAAGAAGAAGGAAAAAAAAAACCAGGCCTTCAAAATTAATTCGACTCAACCGGAATTTCGAGTCGAGCGATTTTGAGATAACGAGTTTTGACTGTATTCATCCTTTGTAGGGTTTGAGCATATGTATTAAAAGTTTACATCTTTGTTTTTCAGACAAGACATGCAATAGAGAAAGTTCTTGACTGGGAAAACACACGTTTATATCACAAAGTAAGTTTTTTTTTCTTGAGCATTAAGTTACATGAATTTGAAATAAAATTTCACATGATCCTGTATCTTTCCATCTGATTTGAAGGTGTTTTAACACAATATTTTCAAATATATGATTTCATGACTACAGTGTTAATTGTAAAAACACTTGATTATAAGCTTTTCATTGTATTGTTTTGACATCTTTGATGTGTATTTTCGTTCTCCTCTCTACAGCTTGGGTTACACTGGCGACTGAGTAAACAGCGCTGTGACTCCAGTAGTATGATGGAATATGTAAGTTTGCTTCTCTTCCATTTTGTATACACCAAGTCATAATCCTTAATATATATCAGCACAAGCAGAGAGTTCTTCATTGCACCATACTACTTAGTCCGCTAAACCTGCTATATTATTAGGCTTTTTTTTTTTTTTTTTTTTTTGGCCTAATATATAGTCAGCTCGCGGTACCTCTTAAAAATGTGAAATCGTAGGCCAGATTTGGCCTACGCTACGTCAGCGGCATATTTCTAATATATCGTCCATGCAATGCCGGGAAAACGTACACATACCTTTATATTGGGATCTTATGCACTCCTTTGCCCCCATGTTACATCCCATTTATGAAATTAAACAACTGTGTACAATGAAATACTTCCGAGACCCTTCTATTTCACACATTTGTAATGGCCGCCGTATACACATTTAGTAGAGCAAATGGCAGCCAATCAACTTCGCTTCCGGTTTTATTTTTAAAAAACCACGTGTAGTTGAAAGATAAACAAAATTCTACCGTGTATATATGCTACATGTATATGCAACGTGAATATCGCGAAAGTTATGCGGTACCAGCAATAGTCGTGTTCAATTTGAATATTTGACAACATGTCGTGTATGTCGACCATGATTTTACTTTAAAAACTCTAACTGGCTAGCATTTTGTTTATCTTTCAACTACACGTGGTTTTTAGCTCACCTGGCCCGAAGGGCCGGTGAGCTTATGTCATGGCGCGGCGTCCGTCGTCCGTCGTCCGTCGTCCGTCGTCCGTCCGTCCGTCCGTCCGTCCGTCAACATTTCCTATAAATCGCTACTTGTCCTAGAGTTCTGCATGGATTGTAACCAAATTTGGCCACAAACATCCTTGGGGGAGGGGGAACAGAACTTGTATAAATTTTGGCTCTGACCCCCCAGGGGCAGGAGGGGCGGGGCCCAATAGGGGAAATAGAGGTAAATCCTTTAAATCGCTACTTGTCCTAGAGTTTGGCATGGATTGTAACCAAAATCGGCCACAAACATCCTTGGGGGAAGGGGAACAGAACTTGTATAAATTTTGGCTCTGATCCCCCAGGGGCAGGAGGGGCGGGGCCCAATAGGGGAAATAGAGGTAAATCCTTTAAATCGCTACTAGTCATAGAGTTCTGCATGGATTGGAACCAAATTTGGCCACAAACATCCTTGGGGGAGGGGGAACAGAACTTGTATAAATTTTGGCTCTGACCCCCCAGGGGCAGGAGGGGCGGGGCCCAATAGGGGAAATAGAGGTAAATCCTTTAAATCGCTACTTGTCGTAGAGTTCTGAATGAAATGTAACCAAATTTGGCCACAAACATCCTTGGGGGAAGGGGAACAGAACTTGTATAAATTTTGGCTCTGATCCCCCAGGGGCAGGAGGGGCGGGGCCCAATAGGGGAAATAGAGGTAAATCCTTTAAATCGCTACTTGTCCTAGAGTTTGGCATGGAATGTAACCAAAATCAGCCACAAACATCCTTGGGGGAAGGGGAACAGTACTTGTATAAATTTTGGCTCTGATCCCCCAGGGGCAGGAGGGGCGGGGCCCAATAGGGGAAATAGAGGTAAATCCTTTAAATCGCTACTTGTCCTAGAGTTTGGCATGGAATGTAACCAAAATCAGCCACAAACATCCTTGGGGGAAGGGGAACAGTACTTGTATAAATTTTGGCTCTGACCCCCCAGGGGCAGGAGGGGCGGGGCCCAATAGGGGAAATAGAGGTAAATCCTTTAAATCGCTACTTGTCCTAGAGTTTGGCATGGAATGTAACCAAAATCAGCCACAAACATCCTTGGGGGAAGGGGAACAGTACTTGTAAAAATTTTGGCTCTGATCCCCCAGGGGCAGGAGGGGCGGGGCCCAATAGGGGAAATAGAGGTAAATCCTTTAAATCGCTACTTGTCATAGAGTTGTGAATGGAATGTACCCAAATATGGCCACAAACATCCTTGGGGGAAGGGGAACAGAACTTGTATAAATTTTTGCACTGACCCCCCGGGGGCAGGAGGGGCGGGGCCCAAAAGGGGAAATAGAGGTAAATCCTTTAAATCGCTACTAGTCATAGAGTTCTGCAGGGATTGGAACCAAATTTGGCCACAAACATCCTTGGGGGAAGGGGAACAGAACTTGTATAAATTTTGGCTCTGGCCCCCCGGGGGCTGGAGGGGCGGAGCCTAATAGGGGAAATAGAGGTAAATCCTTTAAATCGCTACTAGTCACAGAGTTCCGCATGGAATGTAACCAAATTTGGCCAGAGATATCCTTGGGAGAATAAGAATTGAGTATGTATAAATTTTGGCTCTGGCCGCCCGGGGGCAGGAGGGGCGGGGCCCAATAGGGGAAATAGAGGTAAATTCTTTAAATCGCCACTTGTCATAGAGTTCTATATGGATTGTAACCAAATTTGGCCACAAACATCCTTCGGAGAAGGGGAACAGAACTTGTATAAGTTTTGGCTCTGGCCCCCCAGGGGCAGGACGGGTGGGGCCCAATAGGGGAAATAGAAGTAAATCCTATAAATTGCTACTTGTCCTAGAGTTTTGCTTGGATTGTGACCAAATTTGGCCACAAATATCCTTGGAGGAAGGGGAACAGAACTTGTATAAATTTTGGCTCTGAACCCCTGGGGGCAGGAGGGGTGGGGCCTAATAGGGGATTTAGAGGTTAATATTAAAATTCCTTCAGAAAAGAAACAATGAACCTGTATTCAGAACATTACTTGGCATTACAAACCAGGTGAGCGATACAGGCCCTCTGGGCCTCTTGTTTAAAAATAAAACCGGAAGCGAAGTTGATTGGCTGCCGTTTGCTCTACTAAATGTGTATACGGCGGCCATTACAAATGTGTGAAATAGAAGGGTCTCGGAAGTATTTCATTGTGCAGAGTTGTTTAATTTCATAAATGGGATGTAACATGGGGGCAGTGGAGTACATAAGATCCCAATATAAAGGTATGTGTACGTTTTCCCGGCATTGCATGGACGATATATTAGAAATATGCCGCTGACGTAGCGTAGGCCAAATCTGGCCTACGATTTCACATTTTTAAGAGGTACCCGCGAGCTGACTATATATTAGGCCAAAAAAAAAAAAAAATTAAAAAAAGCCTAATAATATAGGCAGGTTTAGCGGACTACATACTACTAGCTAGTTTACTTTTGTTAAAGTGGTTTTTATCAGTAAGGATATTCTTTTCCGAGGGAAAACGTTCTGAACTTTTGACATGAGGATGAATCTTGTCGGATAAACGTATTGTCCTATAGGGATGACAAGATTTTATTCACAAAAACAAATGTCTAGTTGCTGTTTCACCATCATCATTTTCATATACATGTATTTATTAGATATGAGTACATATCATTACAGGGTTAAAAATACAGATCTATGATTTATAATTTTATGTTAACAACTGGTAATTGTGTACTTCATGTTTTCCAGGTACTGCTCATCGAGTTTCTACCAAAGATCCCAATATTCCGACCAGACTAACTCAATGCCAATCCACCCTGCCATATTTGCTGCCACAAAAAGTTTGTGTGTAATTTATCAAGCATTTACTTACATCTTCGTCCGATGCCATGGCTTCATCTGAACATCTAGACATTACACATCTCATGTTAGAAAATATCATGTATTTACTAACATGTCACAGTTATATACATTTTCTCCATATCATCTTTTTGCGAAATGTCTAGATGTTAATGTTCCATACGCTATTTAGTGTGAGGAAAGGTATGTGTGTATGAATTTTTGCTGACATGTAATCTGTTTGGTTGAACTACCATCTTTCAATTTTTTTTTTATCTAACATAAAATGTATATTTTGGATGAAATGAATCTAACACTATAAATAAATCGCCAAGTGGATGCTACTTTGGAAGTTAGATTTGCTGCACTAGCTGCTATTTTATAATCATCTCAAACTCATTTTAACTGTATTATATGAATCACTGGGGCCCACCCGCGTAAAGAATTGTGCTTATAGGAACTAGCACATACATGCCATACCTCCCGGCGTGAGACAAAACCTCCCGTATTTTAAAGCCTTTTATTGTCTCCCGGCAGGAGAGTCTAAATTCCCGATTTCTATAAACCCCTCCGTTTTATTTTCGTTGCCACATTTGTGTACATGCTAGGTTAATTTTAGCACGAGAGTAACCACTCCCTGACCCCCTGACCAACACCCAAGTGGCCCTAATTAGCAGCCTTGGGCTATTTCCACCTTGGCTTGTGGTGTCACTTTCACTCACGTCTGTGTATTACGTAAACTGAAGTCAAGCAGCCGATCGCGATCGGCTGCCTAGAAAACAATCAGCTGGCCTTTCAATAAATTTTATGACTATACAGCTAGTGAGCATTACAACAAAACAAATACTGCTTACAACTGTGAATGATTTACTCACGTTTTTAATGTTAAATAGGCCTATCTGTATTTGATGGATGTCACAAACTTTGCAATCGTAATGGCCGCCATTTTGGGTAATTGTAATAGATGATCCGGATTTTATAGAATTTCCGGATTTCCTAATAACCACGTTTTTAAAAATGGAAAAAGTATTATTTTTTTAGAATTTCTGTGTGAATTTATTTTTAGAAAAAAATATATTAATTATAAAAAATTATCAGTAGTAACTGAATTTAAATAAATAAAATTAAAAAGAAATTTACTTTTTTTCTCTCTCAGATTAAATTACATTTTGAATACTACTGTAACGATTCTGTTTTTTTTTTTTAATTTAGTGCTTGTAAATGTAAGAACTTTATCTAAGTTAATTATCCGTTATTGTGAAAGATTATTAAAAAGCCCAGTCTAATATTTCGAACAATAAAACTGCTCCAGAACTGGGTGTATATAGGGATGTGACTACTTTTGCAAAACCACACATTCCTTTATTTCAGTAAAATTCAATATGAATGCAGAATTTCATCATAAAAAAGCAGATATTTAATTTATTCATATATGTCGCGCATATATGCTAGCATGACAAAAGTCAGGGTGAATATGTGTAAAAGGGTTGATTGGAATTTTCACATTTATGAATTAAAATACATTGTTTTAATTGTTGGTAATTATATTTGTCTTAATGGTTGCTGGTCAACACTTGTGTATATATATATATATATATATATAAATTTGATAATACACATGTACTTGTAAATCATTTTTGTGTAGTTGAAATACTTGTCATCTATCCCACATTTGTTGCAATGAAATAATGTACATGTATAGACTCATACATTTTCATGTCATTCTGAACCATCTGAGTTAAATCCATTTGTCTACAGTGATAGAGTGAAACAAGGGGAAGTAACTCTGATATACAGTGATAGAGTAAAACAAGGGGAAGTAACTCTGATATACAGTGATAGAGTGAAACAAGGGGAAGTAACTCTGATATACAGTGATAGAGTGAAACAAGGGGAAGTAACTCTGATATACAGTGATAGAGTCAAACAAGGGGAAGTTACTCAGGTAGATCAGGATGATATCCACTGGTCTCTCAAATTGTAACATTAAGCATTTACTAAATATTCAGTTTGCTACCAGTACGTCAGTGTTAAGGAAACAGAGATAACACAGGGACTTGGACAGATGTTTTTACCCAGATTTAATTTTCATTTATTACAGATTGTGGGTTTAGAATTATTCCAAGCCCCTGTGATGGTAGAGTATATTATATGCAGTAATCTACACTTGTAAATATGGTGGCATATCTGATGTTTTCTAATGCTGGGGATTTAACACGAGGCTAACATGTGGTAGGTTTTTATATTTGAGGAATTTGGGATACCACATTTAAATTCAGAAATCAAATGAAAAAGGCTTCATTTATGCCTATCTTGTATAAGGTTTATTTGTATGTGTATTTGTAAATCAGAAGAAAAAAAATTATCTTTTGTAAATGCTATTTGCATCAATGAAAGTCCTATCATTTCTTGCTATCAAAAGAACTGTGTTTTGTAAATATGTTACCAAAGTAAATGACCATCTATTACATATATACACCCATCCTCAATACTCTAAGGGGAACTATCACTGGTGATAGTACTATGTCATACCAAAACTGAAGGCATTTCTGAAAAAAAATCACCAATCATCAGCCTACAAAGATTTCCTTTGAAGATTAACAGAGATTGACACCCAGATAAAGTCATACAGTTTACCTTTATTTGATGTACATTACTGGATCAAACAACTTGTCTCATCTGTTTTTGCACACAGAGTCTTTAGTTTTACTATGGCATAGTCCAAGGGGGTATATAACGGCAGTGATAGTAACCCCTCGAATATTGAGGATGATATATACCATGGGCATAGTCTTGTGTTTAGTACTCCATGTATATGCACAGTGATAGTGAACAAACGGTTACTCTACCCAGTTTTGTACTAATGTCTTAGAATTATATAAAATGTAAACAAATCTACATGTACGTTATATATCATTGGTGTATATCAGATTCAGATTCACTATTAAATGTGATGTATATATCAGTTTAACTTTTGTCTTTTCCCAGGTATAATTGCCATCAGGGATTTTTGCTTCAGGTTTGTGAATTGAGATGTTAATCAAATTATGTATTAAGTGCATTTTTCATGAGATGAATTAAATATATAAATTGAAGGTGATGACTAGGTAAAATGCATAAATTTTCAAACCTTTAATATATTTACAGTGACTGCACATTCTACAGCAGATAAGCCATAGTAAACGTGGTTTTCATATTTGTGGCACTTATCAACAAACTTTTGACTGGTCCTGGATCGCTAATTAACAGTAAGATATCACACACAAAGCTCTATAAATGTCAACATAGCTTTAACTATATTAAGTGAATTTATTTGAAGTAAGAAATATTGGCCACAGATTTTAACTGAAATAATTAAATTTTAATAAATAATATGAATTTTCTTTATCGACCATCAAATTCTATGTTAATTTTTTTTATTACAAATTCAGTTGTATTTCTTTGATTCTAATATTTGCTAAATTCTCTTATGGTATGGTTATCAAAATTGATGACCTTACATAACCTAATACATATGGTAACTAAGATGACTGGATATTAAATAAGTTTACTTGATTCATTAAGGATTTAAAATCTTTAAATGAGGGAGCTCTGATTGCATTCTTCAGTTGTAAAATGATTTAATACCTCAGAAAAGTTGTCTTTAAAGTTGTAGAATATTTTTGATTATTTTACTTCAAAAAAAAAGAAAGAAAATATGTATCACAAATATTATGTATAAATTGATTCTTGTTTGTTTGTGTGGGAAACTATGAAGATAGAAACAGATCATTATATTTAACTCTGTTGTACTTCTGTCTCAGGTTTATGGAAGTTATAAGAAATTGCTTTTGTGTGTTTTGCATCTCTTGATTTTGTGACTTTGTTTTTGTAATGTAGCTATTGTGTATATAATGTTTATTGTGATGACATTCTCGTGGATTCTGTTTTCATTTGTGTACATGTCTTTCATATTCTGTAAAAAAACTTCCTTTCGTGGCTGTTAAATTTTACATTTACCATTTCCAAAAAAGTTGGTGAAGATTAATATTCACAGATTTAGAAATTGAATGAATTCACGAATTGATTTGGTTTGCAAAAGAAAGTTTGTAACAGTTTTTGTCTAAAAGGGACCCAACATCAGTGGTAAGAATTACACACCAGAAATGAAGAGATCTTAAGACGCAAAAGTTGTGTGTTCATTTATTCTTAATGAATACCCCACAGATTATTGTTAAAACAAAAGAACCAAAAAAAAAAAAAAAAAAAAAACCATATCAAAGTTTTTAGATTGTCTATTTTGTATTTTATCTTTCTCTTATAAAGCTGACAATTCTGCCAAATGAACAATGGGGCTCACTAAATCTAGTTAATTGCATGTTAAACTGCCTAGTATTGGTCAATGCCACTTTTTACTTTTTTTTCCAAATGATTAAATCTCTGACAAAATTGGACTTACCATAACCATGATATGCATATTATACAATGTGGGGGAAATGTTTGGTAATCACCATCAAATAGTCCATGTTGATATGGTGTTAAGTTCTCTGGTAAAGCTGTAGTCATGGTAGATACATGTAAGATAAAGGATTTATTCCAGATATTGTATATATAGTTTATTTATATAACCAATTGGATTAGCAGGATAGGGACCAATATCTAAACGTACAAATATATGAACGCTTTACTAAACATAGTGTTTCAATTTGTTTTTATTAGCTCACCTGGTCCAAAGGATCAAGGTGAGCTTACGGCGTCCGGCGTCTGTCGTCCGTCGTCCATCAACAATCGACTTCTTCTACATAACCGCTGGTCGGATTTCAACAAAATTTGACTGGTAGCATCCTTATGGGCTACTAACTATAAATTGTACAAATGATGGGGCTGACCCCCAAGGGGCCTGAGGGGCGGGGCCAAAAGGGGTCAATTTGGCTATTTCCATAAAAACGACTTCTTCTCTGAAACCAAGCATGGGATAGCACCCATAATGCTATGGTAGCATCCTTATAGGGTGGGGATTCAAAATTGTACAAATGATGGGGCTGACCCCCAAGGGGCCTGAGGGGCGGGGTCAAAAGGGGTCAATTTGGCTATTTCCATATAAATGACTTCTTCTCTGAAACCAAGCATGGGATAGCACACATAATGCAATGGTAGCATCCTTATAGAGTGGGGATTCAAAATTGTACAAATGATGGGGCTGATCCCCTGGGGGCCTGAGGGCGGGGTCAAAAGGGGCCAATTTGGCTATTTCCATATAAACGACTTCTTCTCTGAAACCAAGCATGGGATAGCACCCATAATGCAATGGTAGCATCCTTATAGGATGGGGATTCAAAATTGTGCAAATGATAGGGCTGACCCCTGGGGGCCTGAGGGGAGGGGTCAAAAGGGGTCAATTGGGCTATTTCCATATAAATGACACTCTCTGCAACTAAGCATGGTATAGCACCCATAATACAATGGTAGCATCCTTATATGGTGGGGATTCCAAATTGTGCTAATGATAAGGCTGACCCCTCGGGGCCTAAGGGGTGGGGACAAAAATGGTCAATTTCCATATAAATGACTTATGCTCATAATGCAATGGTTACATCCCTTTATAGGGTTTGGATTCAAAAGTTTGCAAATGATGAGGCTGACCCCCCCCCACCCCCCCCCCCCACCCCGGGGGCCTGAAGGGTGAAGTGGCTGACCCCCCCTCCCCACCCCCCCCACCCCCATCTCCCACCCCCACCCCGGGGGCCTGAAGGGTGGGGTCAAATGGGTCAATTTAGCTATTTCTATATAAATGACTTCTTCTCTGCACTCATAATGCAATGGTAGCATCCTTATAGGGTTGGGATTTGAAATTGTACAAATGATAGGGCTGACCCCCTGGGTCTTAGACGGCAATAGATGCGGGTCAAAAAGGTCAATTAGAAATAGGCTAATATTTTCATATAAATTACTTTGTCTCTGAACCATTGTATTGGATAGCATATTTGTATGGTATCAATAGCATCATTGTATGGTTGTGATTCAAAATTAAACTTTGGGAGTCAATTTTGCTTATTTTTCTAATTGTCAGAGTCTTGTGATAATTACTAAAAAAAACACCAGGTGAGCGATACAAGCCCTCTGGGCCTCTTGTTTTGTTAGATGGAAATATTGATAGTTTTTGCTGCACAGAGATTGAAGATTTCACTAAAAGTGAAAATAGAACAGAAATTAACAGTTAAAAATTCTAAATGTCTACTGGTACACTGTATTTCATAAAGTTGTTAATATGATGTTTCAGAGTTAAGTCCCTTTGATTATTATTTCATTATTATGATTCTGACAAACTCTGATGTGTTCTTTGCAATTTCTCATTAATTCATGTGTTAATTGATAATTGCAAGCAGTATTTCTTGATAGTTTACCAATTTTGAATTGTATCAAATTATGTATATGACTAACTTGTTCCTTTATTGGAGACCTTGTGATGAATTGTGAAATCTCATTTATTGGTATTGTAAGTGAGGGAAGCCTAATTATTGGTTATGTTGAGTTCATCCTGTAGATGAAAGTTTGATTTTATTAAGTGCTTTTATTATGTGAAATCAAACGATTTGAAATTTTTAGCTTTGAATGGTGCTTATCATTTCTTGAAATATTGGTTTGTATTTGAAAATAAATGTTTATATCATGTTTATGAATATCTATGAACTTTGTGGAAAAAAAAATCCACAAAAATGCTTCAACTGAATTTTACATCCAACACCAGATTTGCCATACTGAGTATTTAGAAATGATTAAATTTTAGAGTTATTGTAATAGTTATAAATATAAAAAAATAGCTATAATAACACTTTGTAAATGAGAGGCAAATATGTCTTGAATTTTGTGTAAATCTAAGGCAAGAAAGCTGCTATTGTACATGTGGTGTTGGTAAGATAGTCTTGTATTTGAAAAAGATACACATCTTAGTATATGTTGTGTGGGAGGGAGAAGTAAAGTATGTATAGTGTACATGTACATATGATATATATGGGATAGAGTGCAGATAACTTAGTTTATGATGTGTGAGAAGACAGGGGAGATAACCTGATAATTGTAAGTTTAAAAGAGAGGGGCGATAACATGATAGTTTTAAGTTTTGAAGAGAGGGGAGATAACCTGATAGATTTAAGTTTTGAAGAGAGGGGAGATAATCTGATAATTGTAATGTTAGAACATAGGGGAAATAACTTGATATAAGTTTGAAAATGAGGGTAGATACCGATAGTTTAAGTTTAGAAGATAGGGGAGATAATGCAAGGAACAGGGTAGATAACCTGATAGATGTAATTTTATAAGATAGGGGAGATAACCTGATAGCTGTAATTTTATAAAATAGGGGAGATAACCTGATAGTTTTAAATTTATAAAATAGGGAAGATAACCTGATTGTTGTAAGTTTAGAAGATAGGGGTGATAACCTGATAGTTGTAATTTATAAGATAGGGGAGATCGTAAGTTTAGAAGAGAGGGGAGATAAATGATATTTTGTTTTTTTAGAAGAGAAGGTATACTGTATTAACTTTGGTGAATTGTAGTCACATGGGAAGTTTTGATTGCACTTAAATAAGTTGCTGTACAGTATAACCATGCAGATGAGAAGACAGGGACAATACCATATTCTTTATGGATAGAGAAGGAATATAAGCTAGGGTATCTTGTATGGGGAGCATGAGAGGGGGATTTGCAGCATTTGCTATGTGGAAAGAGAGAAAAAGAGGGGAGATAACAAAGTGTATGTTTGGAAAGACAAGGGAGAAAACCTGGTTTATGCTATATGGAATAAAGAGGAAAATAAATGTGACTGTTTTGTTTTTGAAATTTCATAGGTGGGGAATAATTAGCTGTATACTGTGTTTGAAGTAATTGGTATAAATGTACTAATGAAGTGGAAAATAGTGTATATAATGTTGATGTGTGGATGGTGCAACTGAGAATAGTATTTGGGGGAAAGAAGTTAGATTACTCTGTTTATTGTCAGAGATGAGTGATAATTAACCCTGCATGTATGTTGTGTATGAAAGATGTCCCTGTATGTTTCAAGTTTTGGTATGCGAGTCCTATATCACATTAGTGTACATATTAATTTTGGTTTTGTTAGTTTTCAGTAGTATCTGTATGACATTTGTGTACATATTAACTTTGTTTTTGTTAGTTTTCAGTAGTATCTGTATGACATTTGTGTACATATTAATTTTGTTTTTGTTAGTTTTCAGTAGTATTTGACAATTGTGTGCCTCAGTAGTGGTGTGTAAGAGTCGCTGTGTTAGTAACACATTCCAATGCAAAATATACATTTTAATGTTATAGAAGGAAACAAACTATTGAATTAAGATTGCATGTGTAAATCATATTTAGTATTAATTAAGATATGTGAATTGTCTTTTTTCAATATAAGAAAATGCTGATTTTTTGAAATAAAATGTAAAACAACAGATCTTATTGTTGTTTTGATTTTCATTTTGTGGTTGATCAGTTCTTGTTGATCATTATTGGTGCTTGAGATTTAATGAAAAACAAAGTAAACCTTTATATTGTTATGTCAACAGATTTAATTAACACAGTTCTCTTGAAATAAATTCAGATTCAATTGACATAGTTCTCTTGTAATCAATTCATGTATAATTGACATAGTTCTCTTGTAATCAATTCAGATTTAATTGACATTGTTCTCTTGTAATCAATTCAGATTTAATTGACATAGTTCTCTTGTAATCAATTCAGATTTAATTGACATAGTTCTCTTGTAATCAATTCAGGTTTAATTGACATTGCTCTCTTGTAAGTTCTCAATTCAGATTTAATTGACATAGTTTCTTGTAATCATTCAGATTTAATTGACATAGTTATCTTGTATCAGTTCAGATTTCAGTTCTTGTATTAATTGACATAATGCTCTTGCTGCAATCAATTCAGATTTAATTGACATAATGCTCTTGCAATCAATTAAGATTTAATTGACATAGTTTACTTTTAATCAATTTATCTTTAATTGACACAGTTCACTTGTAATCAATTCAGATTTATAATTGATATAGTTTACTTGAAATAAATTCAGATTTAGTTGACATAATTTACTTGCAATCAATTCAGATTTAATTGACATAGTTCTCTTGTTATCAATTCAGATTTATTTGACATAGTTTACTTGTAAACAATTCAGTTTACTTTCACTGACATTTTCACAATGCCACATGTTTGTAATTAACAGTTATAGTATGATTCAACATCTACTAGAGCTGTGTGCCTTTTTGAACTATTCTTAACTTTTCACTTGTTGAATAGTACATGTATCCCTATGATAGATATTCTAGAAATTGTACCTTTCTGGGACTAACCGCGGTCTTTGCAAATATGCTACAAAAGTTTGCAACATGCAACGAAAGGTAATTCGTAGCATAATTGCAACTTTCGCGGTTTGACATAAATATACGAATAACAAAAAGAAATGTATTGTTTAAATGTTTTATTTAATTATTTAAATGAGAATAAAAAAGATTTCTAAGGCGATTTTACTTTTAAAATTATTATCATTATTAATTAGAATAATTGAACCGAATTACCTCCCCTTGCAAAAAATGGACATAAAATTTTATAATTGCTGATGTGAGGTGTAAAAACGGCGTTATTGTTACAAATAATTTTTCTAATTTTTTGTTCGGTTGCTTATGATTTATAATAAGTATTTAGCAATCCATCAAGGCAAGTATTACAAATGAGTAATTTGTTTTGCCCTGGGTTCGACTGCCGCGTTAGCTTGCAGATTCCTATGTCTCGCTACAATATTCAAAGGTACTAGTGAGTATGGACAATGGACGAAATCAAATTCATTTTACCGTTTATTAATATTTAACATGTGTAAAGGCGACAACAAGAAAATACCCGCGTGGCTCAGTGGGAAGTACTGTGAAATGGACAGTTTTGCTGCTAATATTCTCATGTTTTCGCTATCAGAATTAACTCCTACCCATCAATGAAAGACCGAGCACGTGGCGCTACACACCGGGCCGATTATCGATAGTTTAACCTCCAATTTCACAAACACCGTTCTCCAGCAAAGATTCTCAAAATATCTCCTTAACGGTTAACCCCGAAACTCAACACAGGAGGCTCCCACTCTTTTCCAGCCTAACAACGGCTCTCAACACAAGAGTGAAGACTTTTAATTACTATCGAACCCCGTCTAAAAGCGAGACATGCCAAGTCCGACATTGTACAATTTCACAAGTATTTCAAACTCAAAAATATAGCAAAAATATCGACTGACAGCGAAAAATACACAAACAGTAATGTTAATGCATTTCCGTACTATACGATAACAGCAAATTAGGGAAAGGATGGGCGACAAATATATAAAAATTACATAGGATTCAAAAACACAACCCTCACCTCTCAAGGCCCGGTAGAAAACTGAAAGCCTCGGCGCAGTCCCGAGATCTCGTGCCCAGCAAATTCCCGCCAAAGTCCCGGTTAATATAATTTCCGGAAAATATAGCAACGAAGCGCACCGCAGCTTCGTTACACCTACATCCCCAATCTATGGTATATACTTGTCCCTGTATAAGATATTCCAGGGATTGTTCTTATTCCCATGACTTGTAACAAATACTGATTTTTGAGAGAGAATTGAACTACGCTGGCTCCAGATATGATCTATGTAGATTGTTTAACATTTGAGACATATATCTTATAGGAAAATTTTGTTTTCTTTGGCAATATGAAGTCGAAGCTTACCTTTTTGCTTCTCCATATGCCTTCTGGGTTTTTTCGTTGCTACCCACTTCTCATTTGAAAATTCTAGCTTCTGATTTTGACCTATAGTTGGTTTGTATCGTTGATGAATCGGAGAACACTCTCTCTTTCAAAGCAGCACTGCAGGATTTATTTTCTTTGTACTGTTTTTCCTCAAAATTATCAACTTTAATTTTATTTTCGCATTTCTAATTTAGTATTTATGTTTCTGTTCTGATGTCAGTATTTAATTGTTTTTGGTCCATGATGGATATATACGTAGTGATATTTTGATATTATGAACCATTTAATAAATGCTTGGAAAAGGAAACTACATATGTTATCACATAAAACTTATTCTGGAGGCAGATGACTAGGACATGGAAGGTAACTGAATAAGAGGTTCCCGAAATAAATTGTTAGTTACAAATAAGGAGGGGGATACTAACAGATATAATAAAAGGTTCAACCAGACTGATCACAAGGAAACAACTTTGATTTGTCCACTGACAGGGAAAACGGATGAAATCTTACCGTGCAAATACAGAATGATATGTAAAATAAAATGAAAAGATTAATGATTTAAAAACGAAACAAACTATTACCAGAGGAATGAAAAACACAGCAGGAATGTACATCAATAGTTGGGTTCTGCATAATAGGGAAATGGGTTTTGTCTGGTAGAAGGAAGGAAGTGTATATTATGAAGCTCAAATAAAAACAACCGAAAAGAAAATTTCTGCGAGAACACAGAAGCCATGTACATGTTACTTCTTATATGGTTAGATCTGCATGTGCATGTACGTTAGAGATTGAAAGAATCAAATGGGAAAGAATCACGATAAAAACAGTTCTAATTCGCTTGAATTTACAGCTAGCAAGTTTTGGCAGAAATTTTGGCTACCCAAGAGTATTTGAGTAAACTCTAAATGCCATTTATATGAATGTCTAGCATAGTCACTGTATAGTGTACCCGATCTGGAGTGGATACTTCAAGATGGCGGCCGGTTCAGAACGAAAAAGGTAGGTGTCGATTACAAAGTGAGGTTTCTGCAGAAATATGGAGCCGATTTTTCCATAGTACGGCTAGATTTTGAGAGAATTTGACAAGGAACACGCACATCCATTCCTCTGGATATTTCATTACGTTTTATGGTTGTATCACTGCTCAGAAGTAGGCGGAAGTTGCGATTTAAAAATTGAAGCGTAACAATCATTGTAAACATGCGATTTTCGGACGTTTTGATGCTTATATACCGAATGTTTCATCACGTATATCACAAAATGGCGTTTCTACTTAATTCTGTCAAAGCACAACTCATTTGGTCAACTTATTAATTAGTAATCGATGTTTAAACAATTTCGCATTGACATGGAGTGGACCCTGAAAATTTACGATCTTTTAATCACGGAGTAGACTCGAAATTTTGGGCACGGAGTATACTTTTTGGATACGGAGTGGAAAATTGGAAATGATAATAATTACATCCATTCATGTGTACGGTATGATATTCATTCGAGTTGCATTAAATTACTTTCGTTTAACAATTATTGTATTGATGTTTGTAGGGACCATGAGTTCGATGCAGTTAAAAGGCGTTAGTTGCGAGGTAACGAAGAAAGGGAAACGTGAGCAAGCCAGATGAACCTTCCCGAAAGCCGCTTTTTAGTTAGGGAATTTCACCGAGCCCACGACACCAAAATCCTTACACGTTTTAGACGTAGACTCAATCTTTAAAATTTCGTAAAACTATGAAGCAATGAAATATTTCAAAGCCATGTTAAAGTATATCATTATGATTCACTATTAATTGTGATGACATTATGAACAATGATTATAATACAAAATGATATTATGTGAGAATAAACACCAAACGTCGGCGAGAGCTCCACTGTAAAAAACTGAATTTATTTCTGACTCCTGGTTACGTAAATTCTGAAAATCAAATAAAAATAAAAATTATATCTTTTAAGCACAGACAGTTATCAAAATGAACTTGTGTCAAAAACAAAAGTAAAGGACTAGCTATATTTTAATAATAAAAACAACTGTTCTGCAAATGTTCCAACCAAATACATGTATGAAGATATTATTCATGGGTTAGGATGTTCTTACGCAACGTATCTTCAAAGTCCAGGGGCCCACCTGTACTGCTTGTCGCAGTGTCGACATGGATATTTCACAAAGTGATGAACACGCCTCTCCTATCGGCCCTAGTAAAATGTTTGTCACAGTTCGAACACTTTAATGCTTCCTGTCAGTGGCTCTCCATGTGCCTCTTGAGATTACAACTGCCCAGTCCACTCCGTATCCAAATGTGTCCACTCCGTATCCAAAAAGTATACTCCGTATCCAGAGGAATGGAAGTGCGTTTTCCTTGTCAAATTATTTCAACATCTAGCAATGCTATGGAAAAATCGGCTCCTTATTTCTGCAGAAACTTCACTTTGTATCGGACACCTACCTTTTTTCGTTCTGAACCGGCCGCCATCTTGAAGTGTCCACTCCAGATCGGGTACACCACAGTGATAGTGGTAGATCATGAGAAACAACGAATCAAAGATGCCATTAGCAAGGCAAGACTTCTTAGGCTACATGATCAAATGGCATTAGCTATGTCAGGCCCACAAAAAGTGTCCTTGATATATTTTTAAGGCTTCATAGATTGGTGAATTTAGTGTAGTAAGTGTTATCTTGCAACAATACATGGCATATGGCTGTTTAAAAAATTGAATTTAAAAATGATTAAAACAAACCCAGATGTTTCTGTACCTTGCGTACTTTGCGATTTTAGAAAGGGATGATTTAATATATAATAGAGAATTTATCTTCCCTCCACCCCCCCCCCCCCAAAAAAACTACTATTTACATTCAATGATGACGTCACAAGCCAAACCAAACGCTCTTCGGCTGAATCAACGAGATTTGTTGCTGTACATAGAATTGGTTTGACTATGTCGTATTGTCTCTGGGATGACCTTTCGCTGATGTTGTTGTAACGGTTCTTTTTACTCAAATTGATCTATGAAATATTTGACAGACTCCTTTATTCCATGTCCCAGCCTCTATAAGCCGAAGAATGTGACACAGAAAATAAAAAAATTAAAAAAAAAATCTCGTTATTACGAAAAAACATTAGTTTGTAATAACAAGATAAGTTCTCTAAATAAAGAGATAATTATAACTTTATTACGGAAAACAATCAGTTTTGATTTCCTACGTTATAATATTCGGCTTTTATTGTACGAATATTGTAGTCAACATATGGAATGCGTTGAATTCCAACAGGCTAAATACATATACATGTAATTCAATGTAACGACACCAACAAATAATGTAATTACATGTATTAAGTATATAGTTTGTTGTACATTGGCATCATTCTATGATGGTCAGGCTTTTGTCAAAAAAAGATATAATTTTCTAAATATTAACCAATAACTAAATATGGAAAAGCATTTCTGAAATTATTGTTTTAGTCCAACATTTGGGTAGACTCAATACAAGTTTTATACTTTGGTATGCAATGGTATATTGTGTTTTTTCTGCTTCAAGCAGACCTTGCTTAAATCCATTCTTCTGTCTCACTGTAAACATGCCTTACACGACTATATTGTAAATGGAGCTTATGTTAAATAGGCATTTTAAAAACCACAGAGCAAAATACTGATATGATCAATTGTCATCAAACCAGTTTTAGATTTTGAGCTGAACTCTAAAGCTAATGTAGTAACGACCTTCCTCAAAGTCTTCCTCTAACTATCATACAACTCTTATTATCCATGCTCTTATTTATCTGCACTCGTCTTCTTTCAGGCTTGATGCAAATAATTTGTCTTCAGTTTTTATACCAATATCTTGATTTCCTTCCTTGGTCCTTCCAATTTACTGTTGTTCAATTCATCGCTCGAGTGCTTGTTGTTTTTCTCTATATTATCTTAGGTCACTCCGGCACCCATAAACGTCACTCCGGCACCCATAAACCTGGTATGTCCTGAAATGGCCATGGCTGTTAATTGCACGTTACACTTATCAGACAATATATGGAAGAAAATGAAACTTAACAAACCTTTCACTGCAGTCCTCCCATATTCGGTTGCAATATCTACCAAATATATCTACACTATGTTCTATCCAATCTCAACTGATTTATCAATGCTTAGAAATGAAGAACTTACACACACCGAAAACATTTTCCTTTTTACATGTATTCAGAAATTCTTCATCCAATCTCCCAAACTTTTGTATGGAGTTACAAGCTTACATATTACATTTTGTGATAACAAGGATTTGCAAATTTTGAACGAAAATGATTTAAACGCCACACCTGATGATTGTTTAGCTAAATCGGGGACTTAAAAGATATATTTACTAGTACAATTGTAGCTAGGCTTACATGTCGAGTACATGTTATAATACTAAAATGAGTTCAATTATTACGTCAAGAGGTTATCTTTTTACTTTTTTTAAATTTCCAAACATTTTATATATTATTCATACATACCAACACACAAACATATTACTACATACATACATACATATCATACATATCATACATTCCTGCATGGATACATGCATACATGTACATACATGCTATAGCAACGTATACATATTACAACATATATGTGTACATACAATGTAATGGCATCATGCCAGTGGCATAGCATAACACACATATACTAAGCATAAGAGGCATAGATAGCACCATAAAATACATGCATATAAACATACAAATACATCCATGCATACATATATAGCAAGTCATAACTCACACACATGCATCCTCACATTCTCTCACACACACATTCACACCCCCATGCAGACAGACAGACGGACAGACGGACACACTAAAGAATACAGATAAGGAGGAAGAGGAAAGAAGAGAGAGGAGGAGGTACCTTTATTTAATTACACATATAAGCATAATGTTTTTCGCAAAAATATATTATAAATAAAAGACTGCGCAGATGTTAAATCATCAGGCCAACCAGCTATACAAACCAAAACAAAAGATAAAAGAAATTAAAGTAAGTTAGTTGTAAAAATAGACTAAGTATATGAAAGACTTGGGTAAAGGTATAGACTTAAGATCCAATAAAGGTTTCAATTTCCTTCAACCTTATTCAAATTGCCTTTCAACATGGTCTCTTTGACTATTTTACATGAATTTTTGAACTAAAAAATGTTCCTTAATTACATAAATAAGAGCATTGATGTTCAAAAGTTGCTGAGACATCTGGTTTTATATACCACTAAATCAAAACGGAAATTATGATTAAAAATTATGCATATGGTGGGCTTAAGATGATTGACTTGTATGCTTTCATTCATTCATTAAAGTTCGGCTAGATAAGCTCATTCTTGTCTTCATGCAAATGGTATCTGATTCTCAAGTCAACTCTAGATTTAGATAAGGATATATAATTGTGGGAAAGATTTTGCGAAATTGTATGTATCCAGGTGTCCTCATCCATGTTGGAAAGATGTCTTTAAAGCATGCGATAAATTAAATTATTCTGAAGCTATGAGGCTAAATAGACAAGAGTGTATCCTCAAAACACCTTTTTGGTACAAACTGGTTTTTTCCCAACTGGTTTAGGTCAGGTATCTATATTTTAAGTGTTTTGATCAAAAATCCTGACAATCCTACCTTTCTTTCTTTTGATGAGTTTATACAAAAATTTGGAATTAATACTTATTTTTTACGATACCATGGATTAATGTTGGCAATAAAACGCTATTAAGAAATATCGAGTTAAAACCAGAGAAACTTTCACATCCTTTTATACCACAATTATTATTTTTTTTAAAGCAAAAAGGGTATGAAAGATTTCTCTAAGTTTATCATAACTCCATCAACAACTCCTGCACCTACTAGAAAATGGAATCTGAACGTTAACTTTAATACAGAAATGAGGTTGAAAAATTAAAATCTTCCACTTAAGGTAAAAAAAAATTCCAAATAGATATGGTCTCAAGTCAGAATTATTCATCATATCTTAGTTACTAATGCTTTCCTTCATATGATAGGAATAAATCTTGGTCCTATGTGTATTTTACATGGAAAGGGAGACAATTACACATTGCTTGTGGGAATGCAAGGCGGTGCAAACCCTTCTTCAGAATTTTGAAACTTTGTTAGACTTGTTCTATATCCTTTTTGCATATTATGAAGATTCAATCTCTTAAGAATAGTTTTACAAAATTGTAGCTCTATTGACAATACATTTTTGATAATTATGAAACATTACATGTACACAAGGACTTTACTACCTACAAATGTACATGTAGATTAATTGCAAAAATAGCAATATACTTCCTCTTTCCGGGAAAACGTACGCTATAAAAAACATATGACGTCAGGAATATAGTTCTGCATTTTCTTCATCTAGATGAGCTGTATTGCTTATCAGAACCATCTTTCTATCGTAGTTGATTTTTCCATGAGACCAAGTGGCTAACAATCAGAAGTTTGTTTAATGAGGCCAATATAAGGGCTACTTTTAAGCGGAAGAATTCGGTAAAGTGGTCGGAAGTTTTCAAAGTGACTGTGGAAACGACAGATTATGTAATGGATCAAATTCTTTGTGTTCAGAAGGTAAGTGATAAGTCATTATAATTAGTATTACAATAAGTACTCAATTCATTATAATTCTACATACAAATTTTATTTACGTTTTATTTGTCTTCAAACGTTTAGAAATGGGTGTGTGTGTGTTTAGCGTGGTTCCAAAGTGCGAATTGCAATTGTATCAGTGTATGTATACATTGTAAATAAAATTATTTCATAGTTGAAATGAACTACACCCATACATTATTGACAACATACTTAAGTCGTTTAACTTACTCTCTAGATCAGTGCTTACGGTTAATTTAGTATTCTTTTGAGGAGTTAATGGACTTTAAACAACACAGTTCATGTTTATTGTCGGAAATCACTAAAGTAGTGCATGCATTATCATGTTACCTCATGTGTTGTTTGTACCCATGATTATATGTGTATATCTAATACCTACATGCTACGCATACAATCTGTACTATAGATATTACTCCTCTCTCTAGAAATACATTTACATTGTATGGGTTTTGTATACTTGCTATTCAATAACCAAGCAGTAAATACATGTACTATGTGTTCTCTTTCTGTGATATATAATTGAATCTATGTTTAGAATTGTCAGGCGTATGTCTGGCTCTACAGTTTAACTAATTCTATAGGCTGTTTTTGGGTTTGATTTTACACTATGGATATTTTGAAAAATAACCCATCAGCTTCACGTTAGCGTTAGAAAACAATAGACACTATCTGATGTAGATCTGCTGTAATATATGTGTCAATCTTAAGCTAATTACAAAATGTATACATTTTTGTCCGAATCCAATACATTCATCATGTAATTAACATTGATATATTTCCATTGACCCACAACATAAATTAACAACTATGGAAGAACACAACCAACTTATAGACTATCAATTCTATTTGAATGGACCTTGTAAGGCATTGTATATATAGGTTACCGCATTATATTAAACCTACCTCGTATAATACTAAGGATGTTCCAACAACTGTTACTTTTGTATCTGTATTGATAATGATTGGGGATGATTTCTAGCATAAATCCATATAAAGTAATTGAATCGATCCGATAGTTCACTAAATCCCCAGGAATCCTCGTGTTGGATATACCCCCGGTATATGTTTGTTCATTGTAACCTTGCACATGATAACATGCATATACATGTTTTTGTACTTTAAAAAAGACAACGTGATATCCTGATATATAAACACTGACCTACACTTATCAGGAATTTCAAATATCTATGGTCTATTATATGACATAAAGTGTGTGTTCAGGGTGTATGCAATACACACGGGAAGTGCAGATTTTGTTAATTTGAGATCAGTAGGACTTAAACCCGTATTATTACAAAGTACACAGTGCATTCTACTTCAAGTACTAAATTTGGATATAAATGCAGAGATAATACTCATATAAATACTCATATAAAAACACAGCAATAAGACAGTGTGAAATGTTTACAAAATCTAACTTTACATTTGTGGTGGCTCGGTACAAAACATGAATATAAACTGAAGATAAGTTAACACCCATAACTTAATATATAAAGCAATGAAAAGAAAGAAACATTTGAACGATTATACTAAAACATACTAAACTGATTTGATAAGTGTGTTTGGTTTGCTTGGTACAACTAAGGGTATTAGGGTAAAACATATATGGTTTCCAACGGATGCTGTTTACCCTAGGAAATTTAAAACATTTAAAGTTTTAAATAGAGGTTCCCCAACAAGTGACTGTTGTTTATCATGATTATTAAACGCGAGTAAGTTAAGTTTTAAATTTTAAAAAGACATGAGCTTTAGCGAGTGTCTTTTGAAAATTTGAAAATTAACTAACGAGGGCTTAGATAAAATATCTTTTTCAATTAAAAACAAGTAGATATGGATATTACTGAACAAATAACTGAAAATTGATGAAGGTGAACAAATGATCCGTTATAAGCTAGCATTTATAGCAAGCTTACAAAGATTGAGATCAATTTGTTATGATACGTCATATCAATTAGCTAGCATTTATAGGAAACATAGTTCACAATAATTGGGATCTGTTGGTTCATTATCATTATATGATACAGTTCAGCGATGGCATCCTCTTTTGAAGTGGTTTACAATTGTACTTAAGGACAGGGGAAGAACAATTCCCCATATGGATTTGGAAGAGTATGTTTTAACGCAAAATGTTTTAAAATATTTTATAACTAGATAAAGGTAAAGGTTCAATTCGATGAATTTGTAAAATATCTCATTATAATTCAATTTTGCTTGTTACGAGTATTTTCATTGGCTTTAAAATTTACTTAATCAGCCCATAAAAGAAAAAATGGCGTCGCCAGTTGTGACGTTGCTTCTGATTGACTGAGATGACTGCGTAATGATTTCATAGACAAAAGAGTCCAAAAATGATTTTTGAGTATTGAAGAGATTATCTTTAGTAAATTGAATTATAAGGATTAATTTGAATAGATTTTTTATGCTATGGAGATAAAACACAAAAATCTGAGTGTACTCTCATCATAAACAGCTTCGCGGTCCATTTAGAGTACACTCAGATTTTTGTGTTATATCTCCATAACATAAAAAATCTATTCAAGTTAATACTTAAATATTGAATAAAGAAAGTTCCTTTGTTCGGAAAAATAAAAAGTGACAATTTATTTATCATGAATATACTGTACATGCATGAACCTAATATTAATTAGTAATTAGAAATAACTGAAAACATTGTTCTTTACTCATGTTGTTAAAACGCGTGTCCAAAGAGCTACTCTACATTTGAAATACTTAGACATTTTCTATCTATTTATAAATTGGTTTCCAAATTGAAATCAGGAAAACCAGTTATGAGGTGTGCTGAACAGATTTGGTATTGCTTTCAAATCACGTGGTTTTCTTCTGTTAATATTATGGGCCCTAACTGTTTAAAATCGAGAAAACTGGTGCATATAGGTAAAAGGGATATGTCAAATAGCATATCATGTAGTAACATTTTGGAAATGTTTTTTGTCATGGTAACGAAATGAAAACACATGATTTATTAAAATGAAGATGAGGCCTTTGCGATGTTATGACAATGTCTCGCTCTTTAACTTTTCATATTTCTTTTTTTTTACAAATTTGAAGAGTTAAAACATGTATTTACATAAGAGAGAATAAAAACGTATTTTTGTTTCGTCCGAGTTGTTCATATTTTATAAATGGTTGTAAAGTCTCAAAGCAATGCTAATTGTTTTTATTACTGTTAAGAAAAATGAAAATATATGAATACAATAAATAAGTAGTATATATTACTGGGTATGTAAAATTCATTCACTAATTATTATTTTGTCAAGGAACCTATATGGTCACGTTTAAATTTCTAGCTACTTACAACGAACGTTGATTTGTTTTTTTTAAATGCTACTGGCTAAAATTACTTTGATCAGATTTCATAGTTAAGATTTTACTATACTTTTAAAACGGTTGGAAACACTATCATTTGTCAGAAAACGCCTTTGAGCAATCCGAAGACTTTAACCCATTCTTTTAGAAAATATTTTGTTGGACTTGACTGGCCTACGTAGCTTAGTTATATTTCATAACACTATAACATGTTGTTTGTTTTTCAGACGTTAACTTAGCGACAGTAACAGGAAACAAGTCATCAATATTTTGGGGCCAATATTTTCCTTTGGCCAAAATCAACAGGAAAGGCAACACTTTCCGGAAATACAACATTTCATCGCTTGACAGGAAACCCCCGATACCGGAAATTTTCGGCTGTTCACCAGACACAATAGTTACATAATGTGGTGTAGCAAAGACGTCTGATAATCATTTACAACCTTAAGTACAGCTGATGGCGATAAACTTAAGTGGATAACAAACAAATACAAACTACAATATGAATTATAAAAAGAGAACATCTTTATTTGTTATATATATATATATATATGTATTATATATGTTGTATTTATTATATTAAATTGAGGTTTTACTTATATATGAGAAAACTTATGAAAATGCTAACCAAATCAAAAACTAATTATCATTCCTTTAAATTGGATTGTTATAATTTATATCGTCGGTGCCATGGGTATTGTGATACCAAACAATATAAGCGATTTATACATTTTCTGGATAGAAAAGATGGACAAAATATAGTAATTATAAACACAGCACGTCTCCCACCACGACTCCATGTTAACGATGGACGTCAAGGCCATGATGGAGAGACAGTGTTTCCTCGTACCTTGCTGGCCTTTCTGACGGAGGATGGACTGAGGGTCGACTTTCCTGACAATTTCCATCATCTTAATACTCGTTATACGGCTATTCGTGCTCGAGTTCGAAATGGATTAAGGAACACCACCCATGGGGGAATGCTTAGAAGCAACATACTTTTATAATCTACGAAATAAGCATGTTTCGATATATTCTATATTTGTCACATATCACTGAATGATGTATTATAAAAAAATGTTTTATGCATGTTATTAACATAATTATTATTTAGAAATATAACTTATATGTGATATGCACATCCTTGATATGACGTTAAGCGAATAACAAACACAGCATGAACAACAATGATGTACATGTACCATTAACAAATACATTTTATTAAATTTCTCAAGT
This sequence comes from Argopecten irradians, assembly GCF_041381155.1. Taxonomy (NCBI): domain Eukaryota; kingdom Metazoa; phylum Mollusca; class Bivalvia; order Pectinida; family Pectinidae; genus Argopecten; species Argopecten irradians. The sequence continues at coordinate 24,881,442 of NC_091140.1, forward strand.
GGTAATCAGTCCCCTTTAAACTGATACAGAATCGTAAAGTAGATCAAATATTTCATCATATAGATATTTAGATATAAATTGCATCGAATGCGCAACTAATTTTCTATTGCGTTTCATTACAAATTGTTGTAGAGAGCACGTGAAAGAGACCTTGAAAGTCACATAAATGATGCTAATAACAGCCGTAGTGCGGTGCAAGTCCACAGGGCGAGGAGTAATATAATTGATTGGACGAACACCAATGGGGTGGATAATAGTAATGGTACGAATGACATCCAAGGGACGAGTAACGGCAACGGTGCGGTTATCCACCATGGAGCGGATAACTACCTACACGATTGTATGATTAACATTCACAGAGATGGCAACATCGGTGCGGCTAACAGGAATGGTGCGGCTAACATGTACGGTGCGGCTAACATGTATGGTGCGACTAACATGAATGATGCGACTCACATGAATGGTGCGACTAACATGTATGGTGCGACTAACATGTATGGTGCGGCTAACATGTATGGTGCGACTAACATGAATGATGCGACTCACATGAATGGTGCGACTAACATGTATGGTGCGACTAACATGTATGGTGCGGCTAACATGTATGGTGCGACTAACATGTATGGTGCCACTAACATGTATGGTGCGACTAACATGTATGGTGCAGCTTACATGTATGGTGCGACTAACATGTACGGTGCGACTAACATGTATGGTGCAGCTTACATGAATAATGCGACTCACATGTATGGTGCGACTAACATGTATGGTGCGACTAACATGTATGGTGCGACTAACATGTATGGTGCAGCTTACATGTATGGTGCGACTAACATGTACGGTGCGGCTAACATGTACGGTGCGGCTAACATGTATGGTGCGACTAACATGAATGGTGCGACTAACATGTACGGTGCGGCTTACATGTATGGTGCGGCTAACATGTATGGTGAGACTAACATGAATGGTGCGGGTGCGACTAACATGAATGGTGCCGCTAGCAGGAGTGGTGCGGCTAGCATGAATGGTGCGCCTAACAGGAATGGTGCGACTAACAGGAATGGTGCGGCTAACAGGAATATTGCGGCTAACATGAATGGTGCGGCTAACAGGAATGGTGCAGCTAACAGGAATGTTGCGGCTAACAGGAATGGTGCGGCTAGCATGAATGGTGCGGCTAACAGGATTTGTGCAGCTAACAGGAATGGTGCGGCTAACATGAATGGTGCGGCTAGTAGTATGGATACGGAACGTTTAGAAGGTAAGAATTCATTTTAGACTTGTCATGTATTGCACATATGAGTAAATATATTTGATATTATGATGTACAAAATGATGAAATTAATTAACAAGAGATGTAATATACAACTCTAAATATATGTTTCACCTGTAAATATCCTGATGGTAATACTTTATTCAAATCAAGACAAACTAACATTTCAACAAAATTAATATCAAAACACTGTCTTCAAAGAATTAAATTAAGATTATGTATACCCATCATTACATCTACAAACATTGACCACATTGAATTAATTAAGTGAATGGATGTTGTCTTTGCATGTTAACAGTCAGTGCATCAACAGATGCAATTGTATTTTTGAATGCTCTTTATTTTCAGCGGGTTTATTAGATGGCAGAGGTTGTCAAGAAAGATGGAGAGAGTGGATATATGTTAGGGTTCACTTTCGCAGATCACAGGTTTCATTCCAAGTGAAGAAAAGCATATCAGTGGCCGAGTTTATCCGGTCTGACGAATTTGTGAGGAAGGTAAGGCAATAGTTAATGATCATATAATAAACAAGATACTTCAGTAACTGTATGATAAAAATTATCAATTCATGTAATAATATAAAATTACAAAAATAGAAACATAAACGAATAGTATATCGCCTATAGTAATGGATGGTATTTAGTATTTTGAATTAAAAAAAAATATTACCATGTAATTTATTTAAATAATAAAAGCAGATTTAAATGATTTCTTACATGATAATCGTGTTAGTTTTAAAAGTAGTCAATAAAATAATAAATCTAGAAAAACTGCCTTTACTTCGTCTTCAATACATATGTATATATTTTATTTTGAAGGCAACTGCTACATGGGACATTGCGGAGGATGAACTGCTCGGCATGGTACTGAGACAGCACGGCCGTGTGATTGAAACACTGGAGACCGACTGCAATCTACGTTTAGAAACAGGCCATTTGGACCTCTTCATTTAGTAATATTCATGTACATAGTTCACTGATAACTGTTCAAACCCACATCATAGTAATCGGACTAATCGTAATCAGATGGAGCTTTGCAAGAACGATCATGTTTCAAGAAGAAGAATGGTGAAATAACAAACACTTTCGCTTTCGGTACAATTTTTGAATAAAATAAAAAAGATCAATTTGAGAAAGTGATGTAAATATGTATATAGTCATAGTTATCAGTGGATACCATAAGAACAGTACATAGTGATTATAATGATGATACTTAGCATAACAAATAACAATGAAGCTTTGTATTAATTTAGCTGTATTTACTTAATTTACATTCCTTATAGTTTCTATCATGAAGCCAGATGTTCCTTCATTTATATGTTTATTCTTTAATAAAGATTCATTCATGTAGGTATTCTTAATACACACACACACACACACACACACACACACACACACACACACACACACACACACACACACACAGACAATTTCACACACAAACACACACACACACAGACAATTTCACTAGCCAAGGGTATAAATTACGAGACTCTCCCTGAAACAGTATCGTTCTGAATAATATACCTTTTTTTTGCTAGCGAAGATGATGTATATGACAAACAAGATCAGACCGTAGCTAATAATAATTGATTAAAGGGAGACAATCATGAAGCAAATCACACTTCAAACAAGATTTGAATTTATATACAATAAAACCAGTCTCTACGCATGTATTTGATAGCCAGGTGAGTCAAATTAAACCCCTAAACAGTTCCTTTCAGTAACTCTAACTTGATCTTGCATATTTCATGATCGAATTCGTTTATTTTTGTTTGATAATTAACAATGTAACAGCCACGGTCATGTAAGGACGGTCTCCGTTGCGTTTATATAGTGTGCAGCCAGTGTTTCGGTAGAGTGCGGTATGTTCGTGTTGTGTTTTCTTGTATAGTGGAACTCTTGCCATTTTTAAAGTGCTATATCACATAAGCAACACACCCCACCCGGTCACATTATACTGTCAACGGATGAACCAGTCGTCCTTCTCCAAGTATGTTGAACGCTAAGCAGGAACAGAAAATACCATTTTATAGACTTTTATGTGTCTCGGTCAGGGGTCAGAACCGAGAATCTTTCTCATAGGGGCGAGCGCTCAACAGAAAGCCAAAAGTGAGGCTGTGTCAAGGGCAACGTTAGGAGGACAAAAGTTGGTTAGGCAGAAGAGAAAATATCCTAAATTAAGTCGCATTTACGATCATGCACTATGGGCAGCAGGTAAAATATGCTTGGATTTCGGATAAATTATTCATTGATCCTTACATTTTCGTACACTTAAGGTATTAACCCTATTTAAAAGTAACTTTGATTATTTTTTGTTTAAACACAATGCATATGCCTATATTCATACTTTCTTGCTCTTTTGATTAATATGTTGTACAGGGTTTGCTTTTTTATATTATTCGATTGTATTTTATTGTAATTGGTGTTGTGAAAGATACTAAGAATATGTTAATATGTTTAGGAGTTACTCAACGAATCGCAAACAACAATGACCAATCAAATATTTTTACCCCCTATCATAATATTCTGAAATGAATTGGTTTTCAGAGGATTTAAACTGATTGAGGTTCTACACCTGGTAAGGTTGTCCCTAAAATAAAATTATATACCTATATATACGATTTATCAATTAAACCAGAGGATTTAGTATGCCACCGACTAAGATTATACCGCTGGTAAATAAGGATGTGTTTATGTGGCTATGTGATGTGGAATTTATCAAACGAGTTCAATAATTTGATATGCCACGAGCCTTTAGACAAGCGGCAAATCAAATTATTGAACGAGTTTGAAAAATTTCATATCACATAGTCACGAGTGTAAGATTTTATTTATCACATAACTTTTAATAATAGAAATATAAGTAAAACTTTAAATTTCGTCTCTATATAAAACAGTAGAAATCCGGCTTGGATGTGACGTTTCCGTCTACTGAGAAAATCATGCGACGTTATATAAAGATTATGACGTCAAAACTACCTGTCATGTCACAATAGTGTTATTACACATGTGTCTTATGATGTTTATGACATGGCCGTATGACAATGCTGGACGGGCCAGTTATGTGATAAAAACAATTCTTAACCTGATATCGGTGGTGCCTAAAGGTCCTCAGTAGGAAAATTGATACCAAAAAGGTTCACCTCCTGTAAATAAGGTCACAGCAAAATGCATAGTAAAGTCTACCTGCAGTACTTTGAAAGTATATCATGATACCAGTGGGTCATCCCTGGTAATTAAGGGTAAATAACTAATTAATTCAAGGTTGTTTGAAGTCGTACGAGTAACTCCCAAGAAACCACATGCTACGCTATTTAGTCATAGGTCAGGTTGTAATTTTTTTATTTGTATACATTGTATCTCTTGATATGATTTAAGTATGGACATCTGTGAGAAGTCAAAAAAAATTATATCAAATATTTTTTTCTCACATAGATTTTTGGAAATAGAGATCATACAACAGAAAAATGGAAGAAAAAAAATCTTTGTTCGTGTGCTCGTTTTTCAGCTAATATCTCTCAAAGATACATAATTGAGGTGTTTGATATGTATGGATGTTTACGAGAAGTCATCTTTGAAACTATAGCAGTTATGAATAATAACATTGTCTTTTTCTCAGAATAACAACATATGCTACCCTTACCTTTTCACTTTTAGCTACAAATTTACCATTTTCTGCCATTTATGCCAAATTAAACCCTTTATAGAAAAAGTTCTGGTATTAAACTGCAGTATTTTGCATACAAATAGGGAAGAGTTTGTCCTTTCTAAATTAGGCAGAAAAATTTGGGGTCCTTGTTCTTACTTTTCGACCTAATTAGATATTTGTAATTTTTCAATATCTTAGAGTAAAAAATAAAAGTGTTCAAATTACCATTGAATGTAAAAATAAAGTAGCAAAAGTGTATTATTTCTCACGTTAATGCTTAATAAGGGTTTTTTTCTCAAAATAACAGCATAAGAAGAGGTTCAGATATTAAACGTTTGTTAATATTTTGCATAGGGAAAAGGTTGCTCTTTCTAAATCTGGCAGAAAAATAGGGGTCGGTGTGCTTACATTTTTGCCCCATTTAAATATTTGCTGTTTTTTTCCAACACTTTAGAATAAAACATAAAAGTGCTCTATTTACCATTAAATGTAAAACAAAAAGTGATAAAAGGGTATCATTTCACACATTTATGCTTAATATTTTAATTTCCAAAAAATAGCTCTATTTAGCTGAAAAGACAGGCGCAGTGATGATTAAAGTAAAAAGAAATGAAGTAACAAAATGGTAAATCCCATAACTTTCTTGATCTATGTCAAAACGAGAATTCAACGAGACTGAAACCTCAGAGGTATGCATCCCTAATTGCTTTGTATTAGGACGAACTATAAGCAGTAATAAAACAATTGAACTATAATTTTGCCTCATTGTATTGTGTTTACAACTAGTAACGTTTTGAATGGATATATAACCCTCTTAGGTATATAACATGTATTTAACATTAAGAATTACTGTTGACTCGTAGATTGTTGTGTACTTGTACTTTGTGGCAAAGTTAAGGGCTCGATGTGCATACTAGTGTAAAATCTAATCCGGTCAAACAAAACGCTCCTTGTACCTGCTATAGACACTAGTAAACATAATGGCATGGTTATGTGGTAACAGAAACATCTTCCGAATACTGAGGACTTGTTTTCTTGAAGTTTACAATTTTTCGCATATTTTGAAAACATGTACAAATTCCACAACAATTTACGAGTCAAAAGCAATACCAATTGTTAGACCCGATCCATACACAAAATTTGACCTCTTAGTTATGTTCAAGTACACCTAAGAAATGAAATATAGACATAGGACGATAAAGATATTCTTAAATGATAATCAGCAATAACTGAGTTAAGGGTGATAATCATGACGCAAATCAAATTTCAAACTAGATTTACACCAATTCAACTTTCAAGTAAGTGAAACCAGTTCTATCAGTAAAACTCAATACGAATTGAAGCCCATGTATCATGTTTCCTCTTGCATATATTACGAAACAATTACTAGTTTGGTTGCGGACAAGGTATAAAAAACAAGTACTTGTTTCCTTGAAGTCAAAGACAAATTCCATCAAAACAACAGAAAGAACAACTGCCACCGCGCTATTATAGTCATCATCGTCTGTTTGTAATACAAAAAACTCAATAAGTTTTCCACACCTTATTAAACAATATAAATCTTTCATCTGACATGACATGAATATGAATTACTGAACATGAAACATGCATTGGGTTAAACTCAATAACAAAACAACAGGTAGAACTGTGGCCACCTTTTACTACTTGATACACTTTATGTCAACGATTTGAATAGGTGTTATCACTATAATTCGAATCAGTGATATGACGTATGCAAATGGATGATATCACCAAATAGTTTTTAGAGAAAATTCACTCCATATATAGCATTAATTTTAAATGTTTTTATGTACTCTATGAAGTGAATCTAATTCGTACGTAGTAGTTTAGATAGACATATTCGTGGTTTGTCAGTTAAACAAAGATAATAATGATTCATAAAACATGATTCAATATTTTTATATTCAATAACATGGTTCCATTACAAGTAGGAAAACAAGGAACATTTCTGTACAGCATTTTGGTGTTCTACAGTCATCTATATGCAATCGTATGAAATTGTTTTGACGCAGGTCTTTTTGCATACCATCCAATGAACAATATCTACACTTGACATTCAAAAACGTGATAGTATATTTATATGGTCAATCAGGTGTCTGTATCGAGACCATATGTATGTGACCTAAATAAACAACGAGAACATAAATAAAACTTCAAACATTATTTTAGTACTTGTATCAATTATAACAAAAGCAAGATATCTTTTTAGTATACATGAAGAACAACTTTAAACCTTTAACTATTATTAGGTGATTCTTTCTTATTTGTGATTTGAACATACTCGCATAACAGTGTAGATAAACTGTCAATAACAAATATGTGTGGTTTTTATCACATGATCTTAATTTATCTAATTTATAAGTCTTAAAGGCAAAACAGATCAAATGTTATACAGGAAAAGGTAAAACTATTCCCGCGATTAAACTGTCATCTAAATGAAAATGATTTTGTGATTTCATTGTTTCATAAAAAACTATACTCACTACTTTAAAATGTGCCATTTCTAATTGTTTTTATAAAAATGGTATGGTAAAAGAGAAAATCTAACGGTACAACTTCTTTTTATCATTACATGCACCCGATGAGTCACTTCCGGTTTTCCTGGAAAGACAATCTAGGCTAATCTATAGGACCCGAGGTACAACTAACTTCGATTTTTACGAAGACATTTCATTGTTGCCTTCATCAAGATCTTTAATATCTTTAAGCAAATACTTAACTGCTTTCTTTATCAGTGTTTACTGTATAATTCATCACTTGGATACATTCACACGTCCGAAGGCTAACGACGTAGTGACCGACATTTGTGGTACATGTAGCTTAGCAAGTCCATGTCAAAAATGTCACATTTTGATTGACTTTCACTCAAGTATCTTGTTGAATAATGGAAGAGTGTGTATTGTTACGGTAAGTTATTTAGTGCGTAATATTATTGATTTCCACAGAGATTGTTTTTATATAAGTAACCACAAACAAAAAAGTCATTTATATAGGTCATTGTTTGTATAGGCGCCAGTCCCGCTGAAGTCTCGTTACGACATAGATCAAAGAAGTTATGCGATTTTCAAATAAAATTCATCAATATCTGTAGCAAGTTTTCAGTTGCAAATTTTGTCAAAATATTACATTTCTTTTCCTTGTAGATTTTTCGATATAGGGATTTTAAGAAATGACCCATTTGGCGGCCATTTTGAAAATATTTCTTTTTTCGCTTTGAGTATAGCCTAAGTTTTACCATTTTTTTTTTTGCTTAAATTGTTTTTACTTATCATCACTTTTTGCTGTATCGAGCTACTTTTGGCTGTAAAACTTTACTAGATTCATAGTAATTAAAATATTAAGCATAAATGTGTGAAATGATACCCTTTATCACTTTATTTTTACATTGAATGGTAAATAGAGCACTTTTATTTTTTACACTGAAATGTTGAAAAATAAACAAATATTTATTTAAATGGGGCAAAAAAGTAAGCACACCGACCCCTGTTTTTCTGCCAGATTTAGAAAGTTGAACATTTTCCCTATACAAAATATTAACAAACGTTTAATATCTGAACCTCTTCTTATGTTGTTATTTTGAGAGAAAAAATCCTTATTAATTATGACTGCTAATTTCTAAAGAAGACCACTATACAATAAATTCTACAAACATCCATATATATCAAACACTTAATAGGAAAGTAAGGCTTTAATCTATCGTGTATATGGTCAAAACGGCAAAATTCCAATTCTTTGAGAAACCATAGCTCAAAAAGAGCTGATATATGTTGTAAATTCCATTTTCTTCTATGGTATGAACTACAATTTCCAAAAATCTATATGAGAAAAAAAAGTTTAATACAAGAAAGATTTTTACTTCTCAGCGAGGTACAGCCTTAAAGAGAAAATTTAGAGATTGATGAATTCCACTTTATTGTTAAGAGTCTTATTTCGCTACCGTTGATATTCCTGATCATATACATGTAGCTAAACGATTAAGCTGATGTTATATGTAAGCTATACACAGAACACTATGGTATAATAAACTGAATAAGTTTATTTTTAAATTGTAATTATTCACTTTTTGATAATAAACGAAATTGAAGTCTAATGAAAAAATGCTTTCACTTGTATAAAGTGTCATACAAAGCAAAAAAAAAAAAAAAAAAAAAAAAAAAAAACCATCTTGTCATTAACACATTGATAATACTAGGAGATTGTGTATGAATAGTATGAATAGTTATTCAGACCCGATATAAGATGATTTGAAATACAATACCTTATAAGAAACGATAGTAGCAGACGTGTCACAATTCCAAGTCCGAAACGTTCATATACTTCCAGAAATTCAGAAGAATAAATCTACTGTACATTAATTCTGTAGAAAACAAAAGAGTAAAGCAAAATTATCCAATTGCCAAAATATGAATCCTGTTTACGTAATTTAGATGAATTGCACACGATTACGGTCGTTATATATAATACGCATATACATGTATCTTCGGTGGTTTATATATAGGACAATCGTGTGACATTATACGCGAGGCGCATTATCTATATAAACTTAGCTTTACATTTTAAAAGTCCTTTATCTGTATTTATTTAAACCCTTTGTCAGACATGGTGTGTTCTTTTTTCTGTCGGTATACATGTACATTACTCATTGATAGTGCACGTAATGACATAAGAATTATTGCTAAAAATGGCGCCAATTATTAGACTTGTCAAAACTGCTCCAAGGGACCTTCTTAAATTCATTTTACGTAAATCCTTTGCAGCTTTTACAGTCTTATCTCTAGTAATGTAATTTCTTCTTTAAAGTTAACATAGAGACCTCTCCGATACCCAATAGTATAACCGTATCGATTTCTGTACATAACTTGAAATTGCAGTACCATCACATGTATCTAAATCTAAACTCCAGTTTAAAACTGTTGACGATGTATTACCAGTCAGTGCCGTCACAATTGTCGTGCCAGCGATCACATGCACAAAAGATGACTTTTCAAATGGCTCCGTCCTTGACGATAGTGAATTGTTTATTTATCATAGATGCAACATATCTATCCTTTATCTAATCATTGTTACCATGACAAATGTAAACAAAAGCACTGAGCTGCATTAAGTTGGCGGTCATTGGACTGGATAGCGGCAAATTCAACATGAAACACTAGCGCGCTTCATCAAATTTGTTGTTGTCCAGTTGTGATTCAATTTAAATGAAAGGCTTCAGTTTTAAACTATGGTGGCATACCTCTGTGGAAGAAGGTACTTATGCACGCAACTCAATCTTAGCTTTCGATAATAGAAGCAATTCTCTATTACTAAATATACGAAAATCGTAAATCGATGAGATACGTTACGGGACCATGAATAGTTATTTACAATGGAAAATAAAATATTTATATGATCGCATATACATGTAGTTGTGCTGGTAATTAGTGAGTTATCATTTCATTGTTCATTGCTTTCTAATCATATCTTGTTAAGTCAGAAACGACAAAATATAAAACTTTAACGATTTGTGAAACCATTTATGAAGCTATATGTGGATATGTATAACTGGAATTGTGAAGAATTTATGTGATTCATTTTTCTCTCTATTTCAGCATTTAGTATGTGAAGGCAGGTCTTCGATTTCACTTCAGTGGACAAAATCAGATGATATATATTTACATTTGGAATATTAATCAGTTGGATAAACAAGGAAAACCTAGTAAAATTGTGTAAATTAATTATTTCACTAATGTGTACCCCCTAAAAGCCCAATTTATTGATTAAAAGAACAAGATGAAACATGACATAGTAAACCAAATCATAACTAATGTTTTTGCATTATTGATGTCTTATTTATGTACATGTATGTCAACCTACAAAGAGACAGTCAGACGTATGACTGTGATCAAACCAAAACCTTACATTGTCAATTGTATGCATCCATACCTGGGATATACTAATATGACACAGTACAAAAGAATTATACAATTTTTGGATAGACGACATGTACAAAATGTCATAATTGTTTACCCTGCGCGTCTTCCTCCAAGACTGCACGTTAACAGTGCAGCCCAACGTCATGATGGAGTGTTTCCTCGCATCCTACCAGCCTATCAGATAGAAGGGGTGCTAAGGGTGGACTTTCCTGTTGATTTCCAGAATCCTGACAACCCTTATACAACTGTACGTGTTCGGATTCAAACCATCGACGGAGGTACTGGAGCACGGATATCGGTGAGAAAAACAACCTAATCAAGCTGTTGAATACAAAAGTTTAATCTATAGTTTATCTATAAAATCACATGTTAAGATAAAACAGCATTACGTTATCGTAGTCAGATGTTTGTTATATTACTGATTTTGGTTAAAACATATTCTGATACAATTGACCAATAGCTGCATCATTGCCTTGTTGCTTTAATTTAGACATTATTCAGGCGAATAATGACAGATGACAGTGCGTCACGCTGAAAGGATATAAGCATGACCGCTACCTATTTTTTTTATTTCCCCTTCTCCGTTCTGCACGCATTTCATCTCTGTTCTTACATGGTTTCCGTGATGCTACGATACAGAAGTCAGCCTCATTTGGACACCATTTTGCCCCTCACATCTCTGATTGGCTTTGTCTTATGAAACTGCATCCTCGAAATTCCAGGGTTTATTTTCCAGGGGTTTATATAACTGTCGTGATATTAACCCCTGGATTATGTCATAACAAACTGAAGGCAAACCAGTAGATAAAGTTAGAATTTAATAACGGTACACTGTGGTGGACTGTGTGGCTTTGAAGTTAGACATTACTTTCCCTGTGATCTTCAAATGAAATTTACCTTCTATTTTACTATTGGTAGTCCAGGGGTGGATATAACAATAATGAAAGTAACTCCTGGGGTATCGAGGATAATGTGACTGCATCATGATGATAAATATTATTGTTTATCTACCCCCAAGAAAATCAAAGGTAATATTAATTGATGTCCATTCTGCTTTCATTCTTGTAGAATGTACACCATAGGAGTTATGAAAACAACGTCAATTTGGCCCATAGCGACCATGGCGGCATGGGATATACAGGTAACATAACATATTATTTAAGTCGTTTGAGGATACGAATTAGAATGGAATTATTTTCTCCGTTGCTGAATGTGCGCCGCTAGAGGCCGTGTATGTTGTCCGTGTTGATAAGAGCGACCACGTTGCATAGTCAACACGTTAATTTTAAAGGTAGTTTTGAGGTATAATAGGTTAGGGATATTAATTTGGTAAATGAGAAAGACGTACGCTGTAGTGAATTTCATTGTACAATATCTGTATGATGCGGTAGTGAGGTGTGAAGTTGTTTAATATATACGTATTCCGAATTTGCATATTACAGAGTTATCTGCACTTGCGAGTAGGAATTTATTGTGACGTCATGTGTTTGCGAGCGTAACGTCATACGTTTCGGATAAAACGACGTGAACTGCGCTCACAAAATAATGACGTAACAATCGATACCTACCCGAAAGGGAGCTAACTCTGTAATATGCAAAGACGGAATACATGTATATGAAGTTAATAAACTCAGTCCGCGGCGTGGTCCCGCTTTTTGCAATTTACATGTTTTGTTGAGTTATTTTTGTTATCAGTCACAAATGGGTTGTAGGAGAAATACTTATATTTTGGACGGTAAACATATCCACTTAAATATAAAAACAAACCTGCTGCAAATAAAAAAAATGTACGCATATGTATTTGAATTAAAAGTGAATTGTCATATACACTAGAACATAATGTACAATGAAGTGTAGGGTAAATCCGGTTCGTATCCAGTGTATCTATACTTGTATTTGCTTATAATATAAATTTTGAAAATCAAAATTAAATGATAACATACAGTCATGCTAATGCCCATTTTTTCAAAGTCCTATGAAAAGCCAGAATAATTTCAGTGTCATAATGAAAAGAAAGTTATAGTAGCACTTGACAACCATACTAAAGTTACAAAAGCGAACTAGCAAGCCAAGTAATGCATATGATTATGTGTATGATTGTATCCATGCATCATCGGCAAATACTTATCAAAATAAATTTAGATATTTACTGAATGCAAAACCATAAATGCAGTTTAAGATGATCCAATTCAATGATATTCAATTAAAATAAACACTTGATCCAGTGATAAGAAGTGTCTATCACTGAGTTTGTAAATCAAACGGTGTATTTGAACTGAATATCATGTAAGATAATGCATTAATAATGCGGTACGGGGATATTGCAGCAAATCAACGAAATGGTATTAGCCGGGAAGGGAGACATAGAGGTAGAATAACCGTCAGAGTTCACTGTGGTGGATCACACATTCAGCTCAAAGTATTAACGGGCACGTCTATCTCTGGGTTGATAGGCTCCACAGAATTTGTGAGAAAGGTATGACCCTAATCTAGATATATAATGATAATAGATTTAAAATGCTGCTTACAGATGGACAAATATATGAAATAAAGAAAACTCAACACATTCTTTAACGTTTTCGCCCTGTATAAATTTTATAGAGTCGTCTAGGCACGGCGAAAACGTTAAAGTGTTTATTTCATCGGTATATATAATATTTATTGTTATCTATATAATATATATACATTATTGTAAATATTCATATTTTAGCGGTAATCAGATTTCAGTATCCATACGACATTTTGCGGGATAATATGATTGAATTAATTTTATATTATGTATGTTCTTAGTGTAGCCAATAAAACTTGCTTGTTCTTGATCTTACTTGTTCATAATAATCGCATTATAATTCTACAGCACCAGAATAATCACTTTTATAATGCTATATTTCAAACATTATTTCAATTATTCAACATGTAAAAACAAAACTGATATGTGACTAAATAAATACAATCTTTATTCTTTGAAAATTTGAAAACTATTTAATGAGAAATTAGATTGCGTTCCGTCTTTTAGATATGTGTTTTAACTTCTTATATCAAGGTATCTGCTAAATGGAACATACCTGAGAATGATTTGAGAGGAATGGTACTGAGACAGCAAGGCCGAATGATTGAGACCCTCGAAAATGACTGTGATCTACATCTAAGTACAGGCCACTGGGACCTCTTCATTTAACGGCGTCTCAGTGTAGGAACATAGACAATTTTGGTTGTCCTTAATTTTATCCTAGGGCAGTGATAAAGCTTAAATGGAACACTAAGAAATGATCAGTCTCATTTATCTTGGTAAGGTGGAACGTTTAATTATGCTAAGATATTACAATGGCAAATTAATACAAAAAAATATTTATTATAAATATCACTTTAGAAAGATCTTAATTTTCCCCACCATTCACTGATTTGACACCAGTTCTAGTCGTGGGAGATTTCTCTGTCAACCCATAGGGTATTTTAGATTGCGCGCGCTTACGTTGACTTCGTGCGGTGTGACCGTGGCGTGCATTGTCGATGACGTCATCAATATTGACGCGCAGACAACGGAACCAAGTTCATGTCGTGGCGAAAATGCTTCTTTTAGGCTAAAAGAATCATTCCATACATATGAGTGTGAGACAACAAAATCACAATCCTCGGGGCGGGGGAATTCCTGAATGTCCAACCTTCGTCAAGCCTCGGATTGAACGTTCATGATTTACCCCTCGGGATGTGATTTCGTTGTCACACCCTCTAGATAGGGAAATATTCTATTAGTCATTGGTGATAATTTAAACCATGCACTCTTTAAATTCTAAAAGGCAGTTAAACAGTTAATTCATGCATCCGGAAACCTGCATAACAACATAATAAATTTCAACATTTTTTAGCCCACCATCATCAGATGGTAGGCTATTCAAATCGCCTTTCGTCCGCGGTCCGTGGTCCATCCGTAAACAATGCTTGTTACCGCTTAATCAGAAAGTGCTGAAGGGATCTATCACAAATTTTATAAGGAGGTTCCCTAGGAGCGCCATGCTGATTTTTAGACGTATTGAAGAAACAATATGGCCGCCATGCAGCCATCTTGGTTTAGGCAGTTAATGTTTGTTACCGCTGTTACGTTCATTCATTTGGTGGTAAGAGTAAGAAATTAGCTCCACAGTGTCTAGATTCTTATTTTATTACCCGAGTCAAATGTTCATTAAAGGGTGTTAAATTGGTCGGTTCTGTCCAGTTTGGGTCTGGGGGAAACCTAGACACTTGGTCAAGTAGCCGTCACTAATTAGGAATGGTACTAGTGTATAGGTAGGCTGTGTACAGGAGCCTGAACTCTAGGCAACCGGTGTGTGTGTGTATTTTTAGGGTCAAGTTGGCCTACTTCTCAGAGAGATGGCATTGTATATATTTAGTTTAGGGGAATTCACAGAATTATCTTAGGGGTCACTTGGAGTTTTAATTTAGCTTTGCTTGGAAAGTATATTTAGCTTCATTTTGGATGTTTCGAGTGTATATTTAGTATAGGGGAAATTCCTGAAGTCTTTACTTAGATTCCCTAATTTAGATGCTCGGCTGAGCTTATATATAGTCTAAGGGTATTTCCTTAAATCTTTACTTAGATTCCTTAATTTAGATGCTGGTAGATTCTATATTTGTATTTTGTAGATATAGGTTATGTTTATGCATGAGCTCATTAATGAATGGGTATAAAAAGGGCTGCGGCCCTGGGACCGGGGCTTTTTCGACAGGATTTTACAAGAGTGCTTACCCTGGGATTGGGACTAATTGAGTGCGCTTTTGGATAGTAGTGTTTCGCTGGGAGCGGGACTTAGGCTTTTCTTCATTTCGCTGGGAATTAGAGATATTCCGCTTAGATTTGTTTCTTAATTGGATAGTTGGGATCGTCAACGTAGTGACGTTAGGATTTTAGGTTTTATTTCGTATCAACTGTGTTTCGTCATCCTGTACATATTTTGAGTGTTGTAAATAAATTGTAAATATTACTTTAAGTGAGTTTGTGGTTATTGGAAACGCGACAAATGGTGTCAGAAGTGATATTAGTCTAGAGAAAGCAACAGTAGTCAAAGAACGTTACAACTGGTGTCAGAAGTGGGATTCGTACTTAAACACGCGCATCCAAGGGATTATTTTAAAAATTCGGATTTTCGTGTATGTTCGGGATTTATGTGCCGTTAGATTCGAAAGTGTTCGGGATTTATGTGCCGTGAAAATTCGAAAGTGATTGGGATTTATGTCCGGTGAAATTCGAAAGTGTTCGGGATTTATGTGCCGTGAAATTCGAAAGTGATTAGGATTTATGTGCGGTGAAATTCGAAAGTGATTGGGATTTATGTGCCGTGAAATTCGAAAGTTTTTGGATTATATGTAACATAGATATTCTTATACTGGATTTAATTTTGATTTAACCTGCTGGAGTAAGATGGTTCTTCTGTACGACATGGCGTGTGGATTAGCAATTCTTCTTCTCTCATGCGAGTTAATGTTTGACAACTCGTATGTTTTACATGAAAACCATGATAGAAAAGAAAGTGTGAATAGTAATAGAGAACGTAGTTTTCCTGTTTATCTGTCGGTTTCAAGGGAATATCTTGTGAATCTTGAGTCGGACCAAAATTGGGATCCAGGAAAATAAGTGAAGTTTTTATATATGTAAATAAGCCTTACGACTGAAACGCATCATGGATATTGCAAATAGAGTTATGGTTTTGGTAATGTGCCTTTTTCGGATTATAATGTAGAAATATTAGAGTTTTAAATAACTGTCGTAACACTTACCATTTTTGGAGTTTTGGTGCGATTTCAAAACTGCCAAAAGGTACTGAGAGATTTGGAAATATAGACATATTTGCCAGTTCTCATGCTAAGTTTTGATGAGGTATTAAAACTAGGGGTCATGGAGAGGAACGTGGAAATGTGTTGGAGATATTGTTCATTTGTACCAAAGATATGTAGATACTTGGAAGTGTTTCGCAGTACTGTATCAGTTATTAATGTCGGTTTGAGATAGGTGATGAACAATCTTGTGTTTTCGCGAAAGTTTGAAAACATAAGTCTCACTGGTTCACGTAGGTGAGATGTTTATCCCCTATATGGCCAACAATGTGACAGTGAATAGTTAATGGAAGTATTGGAGTGGGGGTCTACTCTAGGCAGGAGATCCACAAAATCAAGATGAATGAACTGATTTGAGACGGGGCAGTAGACATCACAAACAGCCCGGCCGCTTCGGATTGATAGGCTTGGATAAGAAAGGGCTCGCGGGTAATGAGGGATTTTATTGCTAGTGACTGTGTAACACACATTGGAGTTGACTTGTGTGTGTCTGTAAATAGTGTCATGCTGTATGTCAAGACTTTACCTAAATGTAAATGGAAGAAATTAGGGCCACCTGTGTTGTCAAGATAGTGTGGACAGTGGAAATTTAGTAAAAGTTACGAGGAGAAAATGAATTTGTCAGAATCAAAGATGAACATTTCGGCCACGGTTTCGTCCATCCAGACTGAGTTAGTGTTTCTAAATTTCTTTTCATGTGGTTAAAATGGACATTTTCCGTATTGAAGCTGATTTGGCACCAGTAATTTTAGACTGAGAGGGGAGGGGGAGGTTGTCATTATCTGTCACATGACTTTGAGATTGGAATCAGGAAACAAGCAATTGAGATAGAACATCATTTTCTAGTGTGGAACCAACACGCAAACATGTATTCGCCTGTATCTGTAACGAAGGAAATACAAATCATCGTTCAAGACAAGAAATACAACAACATCAACGGAGAAACTCTCTACAAGTCTATATTCAGGAACACAACAGTATATCTCCAGGATCATCAAATTCAGCAACCAAAAACTTCAGGAAATACAGAAAACGGAACCGGTTATTCTTTGGAGTAAAGCCAAGAAAAAGTGTCTTAGAGCCTACTAGTGTTAGAAATTAGCCAGAAAGTGCCAATAATGTGCTAGAAATTAGCAAAAGTGCCAATAATCAAAGTGTTAGAAATTAGCAAAAGTGCTAATTATCAAAGTGTTAGAGCAAAAGTGCCTATATTCCAAGTGATAAAAATTAGCAAAAGTGCCAGAATTCGATGGAATTATTCAAAGTGTTAGAAAAGCAGAAAATGTGTCAATTATCAAAGTGTTTGAAATAAGCAAAAGTGCCAGAATTCGATGGAATTATTCAATGTGTTATAAATTAGCAAAAGTGCCAGAATTCGATGGAATTATTCAATGTGATAGGAATTAGTTAAAAAGTGCCAATAAGTGTTAGAATTTAGAAAAAGTGCCGAAAATTCGTTGGAGAAATCATTGTGTAAGAAGTTATTGAACTGCCTAATTAGTCTAAGTGCTAGAACCATTCGATACAAAAAGTGGTGTTAGATTTAGAAAGTGATGTGAAAAGTTATTGAGGAATAGGAATTTAGAATTAGTGTATATAAATGTGATTTCAGTGCTGTGATTTCGTACGGATTACTGTGCCATTCGTATGAATTATTGTGCCATTCGTATGGATTATTGTGCTATTTGTATGGAATATTGTGCTATTCGTATGGATTACTGTGCCATTCCTGTGGATTAAATAGTGTATATAGTAAAAATCATTTCCGTATTGCTATTTGTGTGAATTAGGGATAGCATGTGTAGCGAAGTGATTTAAGTATTGCTTTTTATGTGGATTACATCAAGTGCATCTATTTGTGTAAATTCGTGTAGATAGGAGAAAGTGTAGATATTTAAAGTGATTTAATTTACTTTCCATGTGGATTACAAAGAGTGTGCATATATTGCAAAATATCTCAGTGTTGATATTCGCTGGATTTAATAAGAAATGATCAAATGTGTGCTTAATTATGTTAAAATTGGCACCTCATCTTATTTGGCACTAAAATTCTCGTCTATGATTTAAATCTGGCTGATGATAGTGAAAATTATTTTGAAATTGATCAAAGCTCTTATGAAAATTGTAGTATAGGTATCTAGTGTAGGCTCTAAGAATGAGTGTCATTCTTTGGGAGGAATTTCGACGGGATCGGCTGCGTGCAACGATCAACAGCTCAAAGATTGGATGGATATGGAACAACGCAACCGTTGGGGCAAACAACGACTCTAGTGTTTGGAACACCACAGCGACAAACGTAACGTCAAGAATCAACGGCACCAACAAAGAAATGTAGAAAAGTACATCAAAAGAGAAAAAGTAAAGAATCTTCATCATCAAAGATTGACATCCTCAAAGATCGACAGCGACATGAAAAGTAGAGTGAAGAATCAACAAAAGACATATATCAAAACCAGAATCAATTGAGGGGCCTAACAATCACTTTGCAGTAATGTTCCATGTTCTACGATGACACCTTATGATAAACTTTGTTATACAAGTCAGTGAAACTTTTGAAATATTACCAAAAGAATGAAAGTTTCATACCTGAATTTGGATTTAGCAGCAGCCGTAATGAACTTTGACATATTTAGTGGCAGCCATAAAGAACTTTAACATATGTTGTGAAATTTACCTAAATTGGGATGTAGCAGCAGCCGTAAAGAACTTTCACACTAATATTGTGAAAATTTATCTGAATTGGGATGTAACAGCAGCCACGATGAACTTTGAAATCAATATTGTGAACTTTCTTGCAAACGTTGGGATTTAGTAGCAGCTATGATGAACTTTGACATTTAAGTTTGTGAAAACTCTTACCTAAATTGGGATTTAGCAGCAGCCGTGAGGAACTTTGACATTAATTGTGTGACAATTCTTACATTAATTGGGATTCAGCAGCCGTGAAGAACTTTGACAGTAAAATTTTGTGAAAATTTCATTTCTGAATTGGGATTTAACAGCAGTGATGAACTTGACAATAATAAGTGAGATATTTATTATCTATATTGGGATTTTAAATTCATTTTTGTGATTTCTATAACGGATTAATCTCAATGGGATTTAATTGTGTTCGCAGGAGCTCACACCAGGCAGGAGATAATGTTACGTTCATTCATTTGGTGGTAAGAGTAAGAAATTAGCTCCACAGTGTCTAGATTCTTATTTTATTACCCGAGTCAAATGTTCATTAAAGGGTGTTAAATTGGTCGGTTCTGTCCAGTTTGGGTCTGGGGGAAACCTAGACACTTGGTCAAGTAGCCGTTACTAATTAGGAATGGTACTAGTGTATAGGTAGGCTGTGTACAGGAGCCTGAACTCTAGGCAACCGGTGTGTGTGTGTATTTTTAGGGTCAAGTTGGCCTACTTCTCAGAGAGATGGCATTGTATATATTTAGTTTAGGGGAATTCACAGAATTATCTTAGGGGTCACTTGGAGTTTTAATTTAGCTTTGCTTGGAAAGTATATTTAGCTTCATTTTGGATGTTTCGAGTGTATATTTAGTATAGGGGAATTTCCTTAAGTCTTTACTTAGATTCCCTAATTTAGATGCTCGGCTGAGCTTATATATAGTCTAAGGGTATTTCCTTAAATCTTTACTTAGATTCCTTAATTTAGATGCTGGTAGATTCTATATTTGTATTTGTAGATATAGGTTATGTTTATGCATGAGCTCATTAATGAATGGGTATAAAAAGGGCTGCGGCCCTGGGACCGGGGCTTTTTCGACAGGATTTTACAAGAGTACTTACCCTGGGATTGGGACTAATTGAGTGCGCTTTTGGATAGTAGTGTTTCGCTGGGAGCGGGACTTAGGCTTTTCTTCATTTCGCTGGGAATTAGAGATATTCCGCTTAGATTTGTTTCTTAATTGGATAGTTGGGATCGTCAACGTAGTGACGTTAGGATTTTAGGTTTTATTTCGTATCAACTGTGTTTCGTCATCCTGTACATATTTTGAGTGTTGTAAATAAATTGTAAATATTACTTTAAGTGAATTTGTGGTTATTGGAAACGCGACAAATGGTGTCAGAAGTGATATTAGTCTAGAGAAAGCAACAGTAGTCAAAGAACGTTACAACTGGTGTCAGAAGTGGGATTAGTCAAGAGAAAACAACAGAAGTTAAGAACGTTACACCGCTATTTCTCATAAAGTACTCAAAGGGTCTATCTCAAATTTCATAGGTAGGTTCCCCTAAGGCATTCGTAGTGTCATGCTGTTTTGAGACTGATCGAAAAAAGCAATATGGCTGCCAGGCAGCCATCTTGGATTTTAGCAGTTGATGTTTGTTACCACTAATTCTCAGAAAGTACCGAAGGAATCTATATCAAATTTCATATGTAGGTTCCCGAAGGGCACTCAGAGTGTCATGCTAATTTTGAGACTGATCGGAAAAAATATGGCCGCAAGGCAGCCATCTTTGATTTTGGTAGTTGAAGTTTGTTTCCGCTAATACTCAGAAAGTACTGAAGAGATCATTCTTAAATTTCATATGTAAGTTCTCCTAGAGCCATAGTTGTGCATATTGTATTTTAGGACTGATCAGTTAACAAGATGGTCGCTATGCCGTCATCTTGCATTTTGATTGTTAAAGTTTGTTACCGCTATTCCGCAGAAAGTACTGAAGGGATAATTCTCAAATTTCCATGTAGGTTCTTCTAGGGCCCTAGTCCTGCATATTGCATTTTGAGACCGATCGGTCAACAAGATGGCCGGTCACCATCTTGGATTTTGATAGTTTAAAGTTTGAAAAGCAGAGAAAAGAAGTTTTAAGTTTGAAAAACAGAAAAAAGAAGTTTCAGTTTGAAAAGCAGAGAAAAGATCCATCTTTCATTTGTCAGACATAGATCAATCTTTGGTGGGCGTCAATATACCTCTGGGATCTCTTGTTATGTTGATAAGTTTACAAGGGTTATCTCCCTTTCACAACTGATTTTCAAGAAAGAAAACTATATACAGTTACTCCCCTGTTGAAAGTAGCAATGAAGCATGAGAAGTATTCTTCCTTTGCGCATCAGAATAAAAATCAGTTTGAATTTCGCCTTGGTTAAAGGTTGTCCAATGGCTTTTACTCACACACTACCCCCCTAAACTTTTTATATAATTAGAATAAAATGTCTCTTGAATGACATAAATGTTGCTTATTTAGTTTATGTCTTATCGTCAGCGATTCACTAGAAATAGTAAACTCAGATATTTATCTATTTGCTGGTGAAAAAAAATATATTTAAAAAAAACCCAACAAATATAGATATAGAAAACGAAATTATATTACAGCCTGATTGGAACACCATGGGTACCTGGAGCGCCATCAGGGCCCGGCACCATAAAACTTTCTCAGACAAATTTTTTAATCAATTCTATGTAAAATCATATACTTGAGTAAAAATTCTGTCTGAGAATAGTTTTATGGTGCCGGGCCCAGGACTCGATTGTTCAAAAGATGATAAGCGTGATCACGTGATTAGTGAACTTTTCAATTGTTTTATTTTCTGCAATATCTTTGATTACACTGTATATCTTTTTCAAACGGATAATTAAAAAATGTAATGCATACAATTCTATAAAATTTTGTCATTTTTTTGACATAGATATAGTTTTATCTTAATTTGAAATTGTCCTTAAACTGTTGTGAGTCCAATAACCCTTTTAACAGCTTTTAAAGATGCACACAGGGAAATGCAAACATCTTAAAGGGCGAATATAATCATATGAAATACCGGGAAACACTGTGGTGAAAACACACAAGGAAATATCTATCAGGCATAACTTACGTAAATGTGACAGTATTGGCTATTTTTTTATCAACAATTCAAAGAGCGCATCCTTGAACAAACTCAACGCTGCTAGTTGTCAGTACAGTAAGAATGAATGGGGTATATTATTCGGTGTCTTTGACGGCACGCTTCAGCTTGATAGCAGTATGAAGTGGGCAATGGTTTCCAATATTTCAGGGACACAACATGGATATAGCACAGCCTCCTAAAACATTTAGACGTTAACACACACAACAAACTGCATGCAGGAGAAATCTTCATTAAATCACATTAGCTGTTAATAGGACGTTAAGTCTAAAACCCAGCCAATCATTTAAATCGTGATTTCAAATCTATGACCCGTTTAACTCTAATTTCTATTATGACTTATGCATGATGTTCGTTTACATAAACTTAAATCATAAGCTGTATCACCTCTTTCATTAAGGTTCTTTGAGTCTTATCTGACAAACAGATCACAAGCAGTAAGCTACAAGGCTGTCATGTCTGATTTTAAACCTATAGATATTGGAGTACCACAGGGTTCAATACTTGGGCCACTGCTGTTTATTTTAAATATAAATGATTATCCTAAATGTCTTAAACATTCTACTGTGATTATGTATGCCGATGATACCTCACAAAGTGTGAGAAATACGTCAGTAGATCTTTTAGAGGCACAAATGAAAGATGATTTACATTGTACAATCAAGTGGATGAGAGAAAACAAACTCAGTCTGAATTTGAACAAAACCCAGTGCATTGATTGGATCATTACAGATGTTATCCAAATGCCGAGAGTTTAATTTAAATATAAATGATTTTCATATTGAATCTGTACATTGTGCAAAACTCTGTTTTTGTTGACCGTTGTCTTTCATGGAAAGACCATATTGACTATGTATCTAAGAAAGTCTCAAAAAAGATTGGTGTTCTGAAAAGGCTAAGGCCATTTATGTCAAATGATGTTCTAAAAAAAGTTTACCAAAGTATAGTTTTTCCACAATTTATATATTGCTCTGTTGTTTGGAGTGAGGCCAGTAACAAATCTTACATTCATAAATTGTGCTAACTGCAAAACAGAGCAGCAAGAGTTTTACTAACTGTTAGAGATATTTAAACACCATCTAAAGTACTTTTTACTCAGTGGCTGCCAATAGAAAACTATTTTATTTTTAGGAAAGCTGTTCTTGCTGACAAAATTTTACATGGGGATACTCCTAGTGTCTTCAGTAACATGTTTACCTATATTAGGGATGTTAGTATGAGAAATACCAGATCTTCAATTTAAAATAAGTTTTAGATTCCTAATGTTAGAACAAGTTATTTTAAGCGTTCATTTGTTTACACTTGTTCCAATTTACTAAATCGATTAAACAATGATATTAGAAATGCCCCCAGTGATGCTGTTTTTAACAACAATATTTAAAGGATGTGTTTTCAAAATTTGAGTTATATACTTTCTAACAATATTTTAGAAAGCAACCATATTTACATGTTGTATGAATGTATATGTCTTTTAAATTAAGGTATTGTCTGTATTAAACTGTTGTCTGTGATAACTGTATATATTGATGCAGGGCCATATTGTAAATTAGACTTGTCTAAATATGTAACCCTGGTTAAATAAAATATTTTATTATTATTTATTATTATTATTTATGCAGCAATTATGTTTTGGGTATTCTGTAATGCGCTTAAAGTGTAGCACGACAAACGAAATAAGGTGTTAGATATTAATTATAATGTACTTTAGCACGACAAACGAAATAAGGTGTTAGATATTAATTATAATGTACTTTATATTTCAAATACAATAACTCTTGACACCAAGTAAAAATTAGGATTTAGTAGGTCAAAAAGGCCCACTCAATACGTTGTACTTTGTCGTTTTGGCGACGTAGTATATACATTTGTGTATATTTGTAAGTGTTACCGAAAATCAAATTCCAATATGTCATAGCTTTTAATAAGAAAGTTTAATAAAACATGATTTGATGTCAATGACCTGTTTCGCTCTTGATGTGTAGAAATGTTTTAGTATCAAAATAAATTATTGTACATTTTGTGACCCCCAGCGTAGAAGATCTTTTTCCCAAGATCCATTCATGAAAGAGTAGTTTTTTATTCCATGAGATGAAACTTCCTTGACTGGCAATGAGAGTAGTTATCATATAAAAATCTTCGCTTCCAATTTTCATCAATAAGTTCACGCGGTTGTGTTATATGGTGAGCCATTTAAGAATATTATGTGGGAATAAACACAAACAGTCTTACTAACATTGCGTTATTAATATAGGGATACTTACAATAAGCGGTATAGGTATACGCATACGTACAAAACGTAAATGTATTGGAAGACGACAATCATTATTCCTAAAATATTTCTTTCTTCGCGTACTGAGTATTGAATTTAAACAAGAATACGTTTTCGCGTGTCAATGAATATGTGTCATATTTTTGTTCGGACATAGCAGCTAGAGTATACAAGTCTGATTATTCAATGTGTGCTCATTTTACACAAAGAAGGACAAAGCATGCATTTTTCACGTTTAAATGAACATACATGCGCTTTCTTAGCTGATTTTTGTAGACGCAGAATAAAAAATGTGGAATTTTTGTATATTAATTATGTTCGCTCCCCTTCCAGTACTATGCGTATACCGCTTATTTCAAGTATCCCGATAAAGAGGATTATTAACTTAATACACCAGAAAGATACAAAATAATAAAACTAAATTTGCATTTCATAAACCATAGATATATAATTTACAGAAATTCTAGTTATGTTGATTTGTTAACTATTTGCCAAGACATAACGCACAATGTTCGGTCACTTTTACGTCACGCCGGAATTTCTTTGGAAAAAGCGTTGAACAGTAAAATAATATAAGCGCAATACTATTTTTTTAAATTGAAAAACAGAAAGGATATATTTATTCAATTACGGGAGGACTTTTATCAAAATATTTGTAATATTTATGTTTCTATTGATGTGTTTTTGTTGAGAAAATGACGTTTTTTGGCGCGACAGATGTAACACGCACCTGTATGCGGTTTCAGTTAAAGTGTCACTGTGGTCATACTGAACACCACATGGCGGTAAAATTTGACAAAGAGATTCCCCAAAAACGAACTATCGTGATGTCATTTCGTTATAATGAATTGTGACGTCATACTTCAAAATGGTGGACTTTGTTTGTAGACTTGCCGATCGACAGATCCGAAGAGAAAAGATAAAAAAGTGAAAAAACACAAATACACACAGTACAAAACGGTACTAATACATGAGATAGAGACATGAATTGTTAATATAAAAATACGTTTTTCTTCTATTTTAATAACATGTCAGAAAATATAGACTGCGACGTCGTTCTACTTTTTTATCGAACAAAACCTTTGTCTTGCAGAAATGACACAAAATGAAATTCTTAAATTGACTGTTCTGTCACGCAAGTTCACGACGTTGAAAAATGACTTTATATTAGGAAGTATGTTTTCTATTCAGAATAAAAAAATACGTTTTTGCTCAAATATACGTGTGCGAAATCTCTACTGAAAATTCAAAAAAGTATTCGAAAAATTGCGTTTTTTCTTTGTCTTGCAGGTTTGCCGAATGTCGGAAATGACGTCAATTGCGCTCGTCATGTTATATAAGATAACGACGTCTTTTACATTAATAACGTTACATAAAAGTGACCGAACATTGTGCGCGACGTCAAAATGTTCAGGCTCGGTCACGGTATCTAAGGTTAATGAAGTGAGGTAAATCTATATTGATTGTTGACTATACACATTTATTCCGTATTTGCATATTACAGAGTTATCTGCCCTTGCGGGTAGGTATTGATTGTGGTGTCATGTGTTTGCGAGCGTCACGTCATATTTATCGCAGAAAACGACGGGAATTGCGCCCACAAAATAATGACGTCACAATTGATACCTACCCACAAGGGAGCTAACTCTGTATTATGCAAAGACGGAATAGGCAGCTTTAAATGTTTTTATTGACGAAGACTAGAACAAACTGCTTGAATGAAAAGTAAGTAATAAACCGAGGCAGCCTAATGTTAAAACGAACTAAGGACCAGATCATTGAATACATATCTTCTATCACACGACATTCAATGAATATATTACGTAATGCTAACCATTGATTGAAGCGACACAGCGATTTTGTATTATCATAGCGACAGGTAAACTAAACATGTTTACAGGTAAACAAACATGTCGTTTACATGGTCAGGTATAATGAAGAAAACACCAGTAAGAGGTATGTAACTTATATTCATATTTATGCAAAGGTGTTAAAAACCACTATGATACCATGGCATCTTCAGCAGCAATATGATTATCATAAAATGCAATTGCGGTAGCTTTGTATTAATCGCTTAGTCAGTAACAGCGAAATCAATATAGTCAAAACTTACTCTGATGGGATTATGTTCTATTCGAGTTATACGAATCTGTATAATTATAAAATCCTCCTGTACATTTCAGAATAAACAAAGATTGCAAGAAAACTTCAGCTATCTGCCAGTCCTGTGTAGCAAACATAAACCAAATCCAATTCAACAGCTTTGCTTGATATTAAGATATAACCATCTAACATGCATTTCTAACAAAATTACCGCTGCCCGCTATTTTAAGTTCCAGCACAGTGAAGTATCCAATGAAGGCGGTATTATTTAGTCATAAGAGACATTAGACTTTTACAAAATAGAAACATCACCACCGACTCGGTGTCAGTATATAACTATGAAATTAATCAATCGTGCGAGTTCACAAGGTAGGGGACGCTATTACAATCATTTCGCAATCGAATTTTAAATCCCAATTTTGTAAATGTAACACGCATTTGAACAATTGAGAATTACTTCAGCTTAAATTGAATTGAATAATCGTTAGTATTTATGGAGATATTACACAAAACTTAAATGGACACTCATCACAAACCGCTTCAATATGTGTGTAGAGAGCACATTTACTTTTTGTGTTATATATACATGTAGTAGTACATGAATTAAAACCTATTCAGTTTAGTCATATACAGGGGTCAATAGTCATTTCTTGACTTGCATTCATTGCTTCAGGATACTCTGATTACCACAGTTACATTGGACACCATAATAAGGCAGAGAGGATGAATACTGTTGGCCACCTATTATTGGTCATACTAACTGTGAGTGTCATAAGTGCTGGAGTTATCCTGAGAAACCAGTTAATGCAGATGCATTCTGATAACATTCGCCAGTACAAGTCCATACCAAGGAACGCGATATCCCAATCCAAAGTGTTGATGAGTTTACGAAGGATGCAACAGGTGGTCGGCAGTATCGCGGCCCAAAAGAACTGCTCACATTCTACTGATTACACAGATATTACCAGCGAAATAGCGGAAAAATTATCAGAATTGTTTGAAGATCAAAGTCGTCTACCAGTCAGAAAAATATGTGACGTACCATCTTCTACTATTCCACACACGAATGAGGAATTTGCTGAGTCAGACGACGAAGGTGAGGTCGATGATGCTTACGGTGGCTCCGTTTTTATGAGCTAAATTGATGATATTTAATTTTGTATTTAACTCCGATAACAAAGTCTTATCATCCCAATAGAATAATATCCCTATCGTTTCTACTCCCTAATAAATAAATAATTCGATTCAGATTTTTTGTTTGTCCATTTTGACATATCCATACATACATTGTATAGATGCTACTTTTGTCAACATATCAAACCATGGGCTATTGAAAGGATATATCAAAGAACTGAACTCCTTTATTTACTTCTATATAACAAAAATAAAGACAACTATTACCATTACCTATTTGTCACGTATATATTTATTTACGATACTCGATTGGATCCGTATCACACGATCAGAGCGTGTTTGTACAACATTTCCCGAAATGATAAATAGATAAATGAATAAATAAATAACAAGATTGCCAAAGATCAGAATGGAATGTTCATAATCACATTTGTTTGGCCGAAAATGCAAGTTTGTTTTCAATGTTGATAGTTTATCATGAATATCAACTAAATAAAATTCCAAACTAACTTGCTTTTGTTGATTACAGATTCTGATCGAGAGGTTACTTACTTGGATATGGTTGGTGGTGTGGTGCCATGGGTATACCTGACCGGCGTGTGGATTTACCGTCTTGTCTTGGTTGCTGTAATTGGATATCTAATGTTTGAGGAATTGCCCGTTCGCTTTCGAAGCAGCGATGGCGTGACGTTTATCCAAGAGACGGTTTTGATATTAGTATTGTGCGTTGGTTATTTCCCACACGTGCTGATGGACGTGTGTGGATCACACTGTATGACTTGGTACTTCAGTCTCGGTAAAGCCATGTCCCGTGTACTGTGGATTATAATAGTTTGCTTTGTGAATCATGGCATTTCCGAAGACATGGGTCTGTTGACACCCGCGTATGTCGTTTTTACATTCTCAAGTATTATTTTGATGTACAATGGTTTTTATCCTGAGAGAATGTTTACATAAATGACTGACATTAAAGACTCCATGAACAGTTTATTTATTCGTATTCTGCATGCGGCTTTGAAGTGTATACTTGTTATACATTGTAAATTAATTTCATGTGTTACACCCATTAATTGGTTAGAAGTTTAAGGTTAGTTTTACATAGACTGTATGAATTTTGTACCTCGAGAATTATGTCGTCATACACATTATGACGTTTTCGCGGGGAATTTTAAAAGTGGCACAGTCATTGGCCAAACAACTATTGGCTATGATATCAATAACACTATAACGGAATTTCTTTTATTGAGTAAAAGCACGAAAATTAATGCTTGATTAGTACCTCACTGAGTTATATAAGCATTATTTTCATTATGTTTTGATTTTATAAATGCATAGACAAATCACCCAAGAAAATCAAGACTATAATAAGACATGCTTGCTCAGTGCACCAGCATATTCACCAAAACTGATAGTGGAATAGCTGACCGAACCACGTGAGACTAGAACCTAGTGTTTTTTTGTATTCTTCTTGCAAAAATAATGTAAATGTTTGATAGCAATTTCAATTGATTAATCAAGAGAATTTTCAGTTTTGATGTAAGAGCCTGGTGGTCAATGTTTACAATAGAATAGTGTAATTATTTATGCGTCATTGTTGTTGGGAGAGGGCTTTTATAAGTTGCAATAACTTGTGTCCAATACGGTCGTAAAATGTTTTTGAAATAAAATACGTTTAAACTGCAATAGATAGAGCTGTGTAAAGTAATAGTTGCTAATCGTTTTGTTCAGATACATATATACGGCGTAAAAAAGGAAGTTAGAAATAAATGAAGAAAAAAGAAAATGCTGTCGTTTATGGTTATGTCTTAATCACATAACTGGCCCGTCCAGCCATGTCATACGGCTATGCCATAAATATCGTAAGACACATGTGTAATAACACTTTTATGCCGTCACATATATATTTCACGTCATAATATATATATGACGTCGCATGAATGTTTCAGTGGACGGAAATGTCACATCCGAGCCGGATTTCTACTGTTTTATATAGGGACCAAATTTAAAGTTTTGCTTATATTTCTATTAATAAAAGTTATGTGATAAATAGAATCTTACACTCGTGACTATGTGATATGAAATTAATCAAATTCGTTAAATAATCTGGTATGCCACTCGCCTAAAGGCTCGTGGCATATCAAATTATTGAACTCGTTTGATAAATGCCATATCACATAGTCACTCATGTAAGATCCTCTATTTGCAAGGGTAAATTGTGAAATGTTTGCAGGGATATTAATGCGATTTTAATAGCAAATGAAGAGAAAGAGCGATAATGGAGTTATCGTTCTTGAACGAAATGTCAACACGGCTAATTAAACATACCAACACGCTTATAACCGCGATTTGGGTAATAAGAAAAAATAAGAAAAAATATGAACGAATTTGCTGAAATTTTGCATGCCGATCAATCTTGGCCTGATCTATCGCAATCATAATTTTAATATTGCTCAAAAGATGAAAACTTGGCGTTGAAAAGACAGCGACTCAGTGTTCACATGTGCTGACCATGGTCCAAACATTACCGAAGATGACACTGAGGCCAAAATTCCTTCCAAACATCCTAGAACTGTTTTTAGATAATTAAAATGCTACAAAAACAGTTAAGACGGTTTCCAGATGTAAAATTGAGGTTTTTTTTCTCTCTTTTCTTGGGGGTTTCATCCGCGAACCCCCGTTGGCACTTCGAAGCGGCGATTCAAAATGGCGGCATGTTTACATGACCCGTAGCAATCTCTGACATGCGCACTGGTTATTATGTTTCTTAAGTTCCGGGATCCGCTATACTAGAAACTTCCCAAGTTTGGAAACAAGTAAATGTACACTATGTGGAACGTTGTGTGGTTTTTCCCCGGGTACTCCTATTTTTCTTGAGCATCTAATCATATATAAACCTGGAGCGTCAAAATGTGTAAAATGTAAGATGTGCAGTAACTTGACGGATAAAAGATGCAAACAGTGAATTAAAACCCTACAAAGACAAGAGACCTTTAAATTCTACATGTAATGTCGCATGTAGACATATAATATGAATTTAAGGCAAAGCGCAGCTACGTGTAAAAATGTGAATATATTTAGGATAATAACCTCAGAACGACATTAAAACTGTTTACTTGTAGTCCGATCATTGATTTTTTATAAAATGCTATTCTTCACCACCATTGATGGATGTTTTGTCTAGCAATAGGCCTATATATTGATGGTCGTCTGTGGCCGCGATGGCCGAGTGGTTAAGATGTACCGACATATTACCACATGCCCTCCACCTCTGGGTCGCGAGTTCGAATCCCATGTGGGGCAGTTGCCAGGTACTGACCGCTGGTCGGTGGTTTTTTCTCCGGGTTCTCCGGCTTTCCTCCACCAACAAACCTGGCACGTCCTTAAATGACCCTGGCTGTTAATAGGACGTTAAACTCAACAAACCACTGTAATCTCTCAAGGAGGAAAACTTGGCAACGTGCCATGTATCAAAAATACGCGGGAATATGTGCCGTCATCTTTGGCACCAAGCTTCCTGATCATGACGTCACGGTTGGAGGTGCCGTGCGCCTGACAACACACAGACAGTATACCATTTTGACCAGTACATTTATTGTGTCGTTCTTGTCTTTGTGTAGTTATCTAAAACTACTTACAGTAATTTCAAAGTGTTTCCTGATGGCACGTTTTTGTCTATAAAGAAAATTTCAAATCTCGTCGTGCTGATAACGAGATTTTAAAACATGGCTGCCTGCATGGAGGCGCGAGACTTTTCCCGCGGGACACGATTTCAAAGTCCAAGGGGTACTGGAATGCATTGGAATCTATATGCTCACACACGTGTTATGGTTAGTAGAGCTTCGCTCTACGCGGCCTTCGGCCGCGCAGAGAGCTGCGCTCTTATAAGGCATATGTACTATGAAGTACACACAAAATGTTTTGTTATACTTGGCATACAGATTACCGAAATTAACTGAAAGTTTCAAAACTAAAAGTGAATAACATTTATACATATCGGACCATATAATAACACCCCCCCAAAAAAAAAATAAATAAAAAATAAACAAACAAACAAACACCAATTCGTCAATCCCATTATCTACATGTATTTAACAATAATTGTCGTTTAGAAACGTATACACAAGGTATTTTGAAAAAAAATCATCATCAATATTTAACATATAGGGTAGTTTATAGATAAAGTTATTGAAAGGTATCAAAAATGTAATAATTTTCTGATTACAGAACCTAGACTAGCCTTTCATAAACTAATTGCACAAATTCACAAAGTAAGCCATGTAGCATGATATCAAATGTTGAAACATATGCTATGTATTTACATTGTATCTCTATATATAAAGCAACAGGGAGATCACTGCTATACAAACATACATTGTAGTTGCACATAAATTTTGACCAAGAATGTCTCATTTATTTTATTTTGAAAACAAATACCATTATTTGCAAGTTTAAAAAGTGCTGGCTGGTGCTCAAATCTCCTGCAATTATAGAGTTATCTCCCCTGCTGACAAATTATATGTCTGTATATCCATTCACTAATCAGATTGATGTTTTTACAAGACTTCTATGTAATTTGTTACATATATAAGATGAAGTACATGTATATGAAACTCTCTGTAAGTTTGATAATGACATGATTTCACCATAAAGCATTTTAATGTTTTACTGAAGTTTTACTGAACTTAAAAAATAGACTTTACTGTAAATGCAGTTCTAAAGTTGAACCTAGACAATATGATGAGATGAAATGATTCACTGGGATTGAATAAAGGGAGGTAATGTGCATTTTTTTTTAATTTTAGAGGAATGCAGTAGACTTTAAAATGAATATTTATGAAAATGCATATTTTCAGGGTAAAACTTCAAAACTTGTGATGTCATATGCATGATATTTTCACTTCTTTGATATCATGTCATTATTTATATATCAGAATCAGTTTATATATTGCAGAACAACAGTGTAAGTATGATTTGTGCTGTCATTGATTATTTATTAGGTCATAGATACTGTCCATATATACATACTGATGATAACATCTGATATCTACATGTATGTGATAAGCTACGATGAAGGGCTACTAATTTTGATTAAATGAATGACCTTAACCTTTATTCAATGCCACATGAGTCAAATAGGCTTCATGGTTTTTTTTATCAAGAACCTAGCGGCCTAGACACCTGATATTACCTTGGCCATACATAGAAATTCTTATTGATTCTCTTACATGTATGTACGTTTACAAATATATACAGTCTTTCAAAGCATAGCAGTCTCTTTTAAAAACAGATCTACATGTACTTCAATCTCTTCATGTAATCTGCGACATTCCCTCAGGTGTCGCCCCACTAGTAATAGGCCTATAAATACTTAGGACTATGATTTCAAGAACATTTAGACCTGTGTCTGTAGATCATTAAATACAACACTCCCGCACTGTATACTGTAAACTAAATTATTCTCGCGTATTTCACGGGCGAGAAAAGTTCGCGAGGAAAGCAAACACTAAGACGCAATTTGAGATGACAATCCAGTAATGTAAACGAAAAGCAGTCACAGACGAGAATGGTAATATACAGTTGGTGACTGGGGTTGACGGCAACAGATTATTTGCTGGATCTGAAGGCAAACTGTTGCGCGAGGCCGAAGGATGAGGACAACAGTTTGTGTGAGGGTCCAACAAATCATCTGTTGCCCGAAAACCCAGCCGATGACTGTTACCCCATTGTGACGCAAATGTTGGAAAGTATTTCTTTCAATTTCCGATTTCCTTGCTAGTTCAACAGACAAATACGCCCAACAGGTAGTCCCATTACACTAACGAACATATAAGTTGTGTCCAAATGTTAAAATGTTCTTACGCTGATATCTGTTTTATATTCATGCAAACGTGAGCAAAGAAAAAAACCACGAAATCTGACATTACTGATAATCTATCGAATCATCATTTTCGTCTTCTTCAAAGGTGTAAAGGTTCCACTTGGGAAATTCTTCCATAACATAGCATTGTTGTTACCTACATGGGCGGCAGTCCTATACACGCCATTCAGGTTGGCATCATAGCAATTCTTGAACCACCAACCAATTTGATAGGACGCGGCACAGTTTAAGTTAGAAACGTCATTATCTTTGTCGTCGGTGGAAAACTTGGAGCCGTTGTGGTAGGTAAGGGCATCATCTTTATTGAGAAATTGATTGGAAAAACAAAATACTTCCAGATAAGCCGAGGCAAACTCTAATGGTAAAATTAAAACTTGTATCATATCAGTATTATATGAAAGCCAATAACACGTATATATATAAATCTGATATAGATATCTGGAATGGTAATGAAAGTACTTTGTACGAATGATTAAGGTTTAAGACCCCATTTAAACTAGTGATGTTTTGTATGGCTATATATCACTTCTTAGGTGTACTTTGAACATAATTTAGTAGATATAAAGTGTCTATGCATCCGTTCAAACCGTCCCATATATGTCATCTTTGCATGTTATAATCTACAGCCGCCATTTTCCTGACAAGGTCAAAAAGGGTTCGATATGTACGCCTTTGTAAAGTCGAATCTGGTCAAATCAACGCTCCTACTACATGCCATCAACACTACATGTAGTAAACATAATGGCATGGCTATTTGGTGAAATAAATGTGTACTAAACTCAGTGGAATTTTTTAGCATCTTTTGGCAAAATTAACAAACAGCATTACAATCTTCGAGTCAACAGTAAAATCCAAGGTTAAATCGGATGCATATGCACTTTAAATCAACTAAATTATGGTGAAATACACCTAATAAATGATATATAGGCATACAAAAATATATTTAACCGGGGTCTTAAAATTTAACAAAACAACTTGTTTATTTCAGCAATTTTATGGAATAAATCAATAGGATTGGACAACAGTTATAATAGTGATATAGCGAGATTAAAGCTCTCTCTCTGTAACTATTATTTTTAAAATTTGATGATATTACATTTGAAAAGAATTTAAATATTTGCCTGTGTTTCTTTATTACTATGATAACAACTTGTTTGGCATTAAAGATGCAAAATATTCATGATTCAACATGCAATCGTTTTGTTTTGTTTGAATGCAGAATGAGGTGAATCGTAATTATCTGAATTTAAAGTATATCAAGTATGCTAGACATAAACAATATGACGTTATAGATGTTTACATACAAGTATGTACAGTAAAAGCTGCTTTATGACGCCCTGTTAATAACACTTCTTTTTGCTGCCCCAAATGACCCATAGAAGATTGTGCTATAAGGGATCAACCAACTAAATAAAAAAGACCTTCGAAATGGCCCCTGTGTATACAAGATTGAGCCCAGGATAGAATTTTAACCCGGCCGCTGATTGGCTGGCTAATTATGAATTTCAAAAGTAAAAATGTTTTCTGACAGGTAATTATTCCTTGATAACCATAATATCAATTTGGAAATTCATATTGAGATTTAGGTTCAAAATATCAATTTTGATAATGAATAGGTAAAAACATTAGAATTTCCGGATATTTTAGTGCAAAATGCGCCTGATTTCAATAAAGCTACCCTGGTTGGAGTTTGAGCAGAAGGACCCAAACTTTTTTTTTCTATCTAGTGTTTATATGAGAACCTAGACTTTAATTATAGAACACAATACCTAACTAATATTTCTTTGTTTTAATAATACAGTACAAAACTTTAACAAAGTTTAACACTGTGGTCTATGTAAAATCATTTAGTTGGTTGCTCTCTATAGCGAACGCAACCGGAAGTATAAGAGTCAGTCACTGGAGCCGAGTGAGTCCATGGATACAAAGGTAAGTCGACAAGTTTTGGAATAATATGTGTCACTGTGACTATGCATGCAGTTTATTTAGAATTGGCCAGTAAGTTAATGGTACATATAACGTAGATTCAGGTAATTAGCACGGCTGTAAACGTGTGACATGTGCGTTTAACACCAGATGGGTACGATCTCATGGGTGCGCGATGCATGGTCTCCTCAGTTGTCAGAATTTAGTTCACAGAACTGTATGCATGTTCCAGTTTAGGTGAACCAGGAATTAGCGGCCAAATCAAGAAATTGGGGGGTCAGTCATCTCTGCCATATTGGAGTGCCGAGAGCCATAAAGGTATAAAACATAAGTTACAGCTTATACATTTGAAATTGGTAACATTAAGGGGAGACAATTATATTGTATTACATAATGTCTAGTTTGGGGTGTGGTATTTAGACCTGCCAGGTATCATTGGTGGGAGGGGGGGGGGATGGGGGGGAGTCATCTCAGGTAAGCTAATTTAACTAATTGTACTGATTAATTGTAATATTAGGGCTAATTAGTTTATTAAAAGTATGCATTTTATGTTATAATGATGAAAAGACCATTTTGTGAATATTTTTTCCTTTAATGAAACATATTAATGGTGTTTCAGGGTCATTCAAGATTTCCGGAAATATGTGTTGGTTGCACAGATTCCAGTCATGGACAAAGACATGCATCTTTTGTGCTCATTACAGGTTTGATCTTTGTTTAATTTGTTTATTTTAAACAGAAAGGCTCTGAAACCATGTTCCTGGTAAATTTGAATATGTAAAAGGTTTGGTATATCTGGTTTTCTTCCAAAATCTTGACATTTTCTATATTATAGGGGTACTTGATTATGTAATGGATTATCTCCCCTTGGCTGGGGACTTTTCCTATTTTTTCATTATATTCAGAAAGTTTAATGATGTAACTAATAATTAACTTAAACAACATTAATACTATTTCAATATTTAATGCATAATTTGCAATTAATCAACACAGTGTGTAAGTTCAACATTTCATGTTTTCAGAATTACTGCGCGGGTGACTGTCCGAAGGTGAAGCCCTGTCCTGGACAAACCACTTGACCGATTAAGTTCATATTACAGATTTGACATACAGCCGAAATACACTTTACATCATAGGTGAGTATTAGAATTTTAATTTCTGCTATAGGGATCAACCAACTAAATAAAAAAAAGACCTTCGAAATGGCCCCTGTGTATACAAGATTGAGCCCAGGATAGAATTTTAACCCGGCCGCGCTGATTGGCTGGCTAATTATGAATTTCAAAAGTAAAAATGTTTTCTGACAGGTAATTATTCCTTGATAACCATAATATCAATTTGGAAATTCATATTGAGATTTAGGTTCAAAATATCAATTTTGATAATGAATAGGTAAAAACATTAGAATTTCCGGATATTTTAGTGCAAAATGCGCCTGATTTCAATAAAGCTACCCTGGTTGGAGTTTGAGCAGAAGGACCCAAACTTTTTTTTCTATCTAGTGTTATATGAGAACCTAGACTTTAATTATAGAACACAATACCTAACTAATATTTCTTTGTTTTAATAATACAGTACAAAACTTTAACAAAGTTTAACACTGTGGTCTATGTAAAATCATTTAGTTGGTTGCTCTCTATAAGGGTTTTTGCTTTGTTAATTTGGTGATCTTCATAGAAATATAAATCAGAGTACTTACTGGAAAGGGTTCCAGAGAATCCCTGTACGGTAAGTCTGTAATACTGTTCCTCGTTGGCTACCTGGAATGTAAAGTACTGGGCATATCCCTTCGCCCCGTCCCAAGCCTCCAGTTCTACACGTAGAATCCGCGGCGTACTCGCCAGTAAATGGAGATTGTCATTACCTATAATGGAGATATGGCGTGATCTGTTACATTGATTTACGACAGATAACCGTTTTGCCTGTTATAGAAGATTTAGGTTAAATCCGTTCCTGATTTATATATATATATTATGTATTGCCAATGCAACGGACCCAGAGGTCCAGGTGATTACAAAGTAGGAAAATAAACTATAATATATAAAACTATAATCTATAACTATCATAGTAATTAAGAAACACAAACACATATCTAAATTCTTTTTCAAACGTCTAAAATATAATTAAGAGATTTTAATGCTGATATTGAAAATACATGTATGCCTTCATTTCAAACATACATGTACATTGTACAATAAGATAAATGATGTTATGTAATGTTTTGAACTGGTGTAAGTTTATAACCATGTCTACCTAGGATGCCGTTTTGAAGAACAAAAGTGCACAATTATAACTACAACATTTTTCACGCTTGTATACGAATATAAGGAGTTGACATTTAAGCTGTTTGTTAAAGCAATAAAATAAGATATTATATATAAAATGATAAAAAACCAACATGACGCATATTTGTATTTTAAGTCCTATTATGTTTTTTTTGTAGTACTTTTAATGTAAAAAATACTATATTTTGCCTAATGATAGAATGTATATCCCAATGGCGATATTGCTTTCAAGTTTGCAACAAGGATGGGAAAATCCCCGTCAGATTGAGAGAAATTTCGTAGTTCTGCCACTCTCCATATAAAGACAAACCACACGGACTTAATTGTATAACCTTTGACCTCACATATATTTGTCAATACGCTGTAGAATTTGACTACCAACCACCATAAATAGTCTTCTTAGTTTTTATTAAAATTTTGATGGTAGTTGATATCTAAGGCTCTGAATATATGCAAATTCTTTACAAACTATCAATGTAAGATTCGCCGAATGAAAATATAGAAAGCGAGTTACACTTTTATTAAAAGCCAATTACAGGTATATGTCTATGTATGTAGTAGGGAACAACCAACTAAATGAAATAAAGACCTTCGAAATGGCCCCTGTGTATACAAGATTGAGCCCAGGATAGGATTTTAACCCGGCCGCTGATTGACTAGCTAAATTAGAAATTTCAAAGGAAAAAATGTTTTCTGACAGACAATAATTCGTTGATAACCATGATATGAATTTGGAAATTGTTCTAGTGTAAAATGCGCCTGATTTCAAAATGGCTACCCTGATTGGAGTTTGAGCTGAAGGACACGAACTTTTTTTTTCTATTTAGTGTTATATGAGAACGTAGACTTTAATTATAGAACACAGTAGCTAACTAATATTCATCTGTTTTAATATTACATTACAAAACTTTAACACTGTGGTCTATGTAAAATCATTTAGTCGGCTGTTCTCTATTAAGCCAACATTTCTTACACGACCTTCAATGCACACAACATCTGTAGCCCTGGGTACGACAGCCAGATAGTACATTGTATACGCGCACGTACCAGGGGCGTCTGAGGGGTTTCATATTTTTATTGAATACGTCGCTCTTTTGTATTTTTTTGCGTATAACTTTGTGGTTAAAGTTGTCGAATTATGGTACATTGTTCTGTTAAAGTAATACATTTTTATTTTGAAAAGTAAAACATGTGCAACAAGGATGAAGATTGTTAAACATCGAATAAAACCAGAGCATGTTCTAAATCTACCCCATTGTCGACCACATTTACAGAAACTAATTTTAGACAAACACATGTACGAATTATATTTTATATATTTTTTTCAATTATCATTTTTGTCGAAAATGTGGACATTTGAACAAAACTCAGTGAAATTAAATTCATTAGGAATATCAATGTTTAGCTATGTAGTTTTATTTATACTGTCAAATCATAATAGGAATTTAATCATACATGTATCATAATAGCAGTTCCCTTGTAATCTAAATTATTAAGAAATTAAATGGCAACTCTAATATAACTCTAATTATCGTCAGGGGTTCTGATTTAGTTCTATTTTTTCATGTTCAAATTACAGTATACCAATTCATGTTCTTATTCAGAATGTCGTTTCACTAAGTGCTTTTTTTAGTGTGAACCATCTAAAAATTGGTTACCTTATCGATATCGCTCACTAATACTTTGCATTACATATTGTGCGTTGGCTTTTCCTTTTATACTTTGTGCTTCATGAAAAGGACGTTTTATTCGATGAAAATTACACTAATAAAATCATTGGATATCAGACGGATTATGTAAAACAATGTTGTTCCAGATGTTCCAATTATTCGGGATTGCAGATGGGAAACTCCTGTATACCTGTAATGCTGATATATATATACAGTATCTTACATTTTAGACTCCCCGAAAAGTTTCAGACTACTTGCAGACTTACCAATCCAAAAGTTTCCAAGGACATCCCCAAACCCGTTTTTATATTGGTTCCAGTTTCGCATGAAATCAACGACTACGCTTGTTCGTCTCTGTATCACTTACTCAATTGAACAGCGAATGATGACGCTGCACGTAAGGTAGAATTATTCATCCGAGACGACAAAAAAGTTCAATATTTTAGTGTAAAATAAACATGACAAACAAAGTAAATTTCAGAGATAATTTTATTTAATCAGATCAGAACTTTAAGTAGGTATCAAATTTTGCAAAAAGTTCATATATAGCGTAATAACATAAAGTATTTGTTCTCGGCCACATGTGTGAACTCGGTGACCGTTATTGTGCAGCGAGGCGAGGCTGACGCACGCTTACACAGTGGAGTTTTCCGAAGTTGTCAAAACACCAGTGTTCAAGTAGCTAAATTTGTTTGAGATTGTCGTCTGACTTGACGATATTACATCCTTCGGAGCAATGTGATTATATAATCTACGCTTATATCCATCGCCATCTAGGCTATAGATGGAACAACTTCACTTGTGTTCGATGGATACAATGTATTTGTGGTGACGCGTAACTGTCAACACGTGGATTACAAGCGGTGCAGGTTTTATAATACACATGATTAAATTCTCAAAGAACAAAGACAAGAGGATATGTTTATAACTGACCTCTATCAGAAGGTCTCACGCCCGTCCACCCAAAAGACTCGATCGTATGACGAACACAGACACAGAGGTAATGTTTACATTTGACACCCATCATTTTCAACAAAAATGAAAGCACGTCGCCCCGGTCGGGATATTTTTCCGTTTCTTTATACAATTGTTAATTTAAAAATTGTTTGAATCATATGTAAATATATAAAACATGTATTTATTGTTTACATTTTCCCAAAATTCTATGAAAAAACAACAATATACACGTAATGTTGCATCAAAATGTAAACAAAGCCATGTGTTTGTTTAAAAAAAGTAGTCCTTTTACGTTGCATAGAACATTTTCTTACGCAAGGTCAAAGTTCAATGTTACCATGCAGTTATGGTAAACAAAATCGGCTAGTATTAGCGTATAGTGACCAAGCATAGCAAGTGTAAATATATGTGAATATGACGAATAGGGATAGTCTACGCGAGGTTCACAATATGTGGTAAAACCCGAGGCTTGCCGAGGG
Source organism: Argopecten irradians (assembly GCF_041381155.1). Lineage (NCBI taxonomy): Eukaryota > Metazoa > Mollusca > Bivalvia > Pectinida > Pectinidae > Argopecten > Argopecten irradians. The sequence goes on from NC_091140.1 coordinate 24,922,674, forward strand.
TTTTAACTACATTTTGTGATTAAAAGAGCTTTTCTCTCTCATACTTAATTATATTACTATGATGTTCTGCCCTTTTGAAATAAATTCAAAAGAAAATGTGACTGCAAGAACATTATCCATGCATGAAAATTGCGTGATATTTTCAACTAGAATTCCATTGTTTGTATCTTTTAAAGTAAATCTAACCTAGTTTCTGAAGAAAATTGTTAAAATTGTACCTCAAAAATAGTAATTTTGTTATAGGTAGCCATGCAATACAGCCTCAGGCGACATGCGTGTATTGCCCTAGACCAGCAAGTATTGCACGTGTAGGTATGAGGAATACTTTATATATACTGGGTACTTTTACTTTAATACACATAAGTGGTATCGACAGACCATAAGGTCCACTAGACTAGATAACAAATATACAATACACAATGCAACATGAATAGAAAATACCACAGATTGCATTTAGTGGATAAAAACATAAACACATGAGTAATGTATAATTAGATAATAATGTTAAACGGTCGTTAAATGGCACAAGAGTTACATTTTTCTGACAATAAAATTAATTAGTGGGACAGAAAATGACAATAAATTGATAAAAAACAATCGAAAGTGCTGACGACAAAGTTACAAAGAAAGATATTTTCTAACATGTTTGTCTCCTTTGATTATTATATTCGGCAGGATGATATTATGTTATTACCAGTTGCGTCATCATGTCAATACATTACAACATGAAGTCAATTATTTCATGTTTCAATATTACTTACTCAGTGCTGTGTACTATGAAGTTTGACTTTGTGTCATCTTTCATCATAAATGCACAATTAAAAGCAGTAAATGACAAACTTACAATCCACAGGCGGTTTTCTGTATCGTGATCCAAAAACACTTGGAACCTTTTCCCCGTTGTTGAAGTGAAATTGTTCAGACCTGGGGCTACAATATGGATATGGATAACAATGTTCGTTAGGGAATAAATGAAATCCGTTTTTACAAGGCATTGGACAAGATAAGACCTATGACAATATATGTTGGTACATGTAAATATCATCAGCGGCTTTATTTTTTTGAGGTTCTCAGAAAATAAGACTAATACTAATGATTCTACGAGGATCAAGCTCATTAACAATATATTTGAAGGGCGGCGAATTCAAAGAGACAACAGATGTAATGTGGTAAATGATTTTTTCATTTATTTACTGAAAGTAACTATTCTATCTATACCGTACTGCTGGGACAAATTAATTATTTTTTTTTATATTTTAATCTTCATAATCAAACATAAAAATGATAAATGACTTAAGTCAAAAATGTTTTAACAAAGTTACATCTTGTTTTAATGTAGTGCAGTTTATGTAATATGGTATATTTTGTAAGTCGTGGAAAGCCACCTGATCAACAGTATTGTACTCGTATATGTCACAATTCATGCCAGTTTCAAGTAAGACGAAATGCTTAACATTTTAGACAACCGAGTTTTTTTTTTGCGATTTAGTGACCGTTTTAATGTTACTGACTTTGCCAGAAATATTTTCCTCCGAACAAAATTTTACGTAAAAATTGAGGATATTAAAAGTATTTTGAATTACGTTAATGTGGCAAAAATCAGATTGACCATAAAGTTTGAAGTACATATCTATGAAGTATACTTCGCAAATAATAAATGTTATAGATGCTCCACCGCTGACAAATGCAGACGATTTAGTATTTTTCTTTAGTTACATAAGATACTTACTTTAAACCATTACCACCATTGAAAATTTTAGCTTCTCATTTTAATTCATGATAAATATATTAGTAATGATTAATTGCATCCCGGATTAATCTGTGGCACTATATCCTATATGGAATGAAGTTCTGATTGTGCATGCAGCAAATGCAAACTGAATTATTTTATATCATTTTTTGTTCTAATTTGACATACATGTATATATATATATATATATATATATAATTAAACATCAGTTTTTGTTCAAATGATATAAAGTATCGTTTATGCATTGTCGGCGGTGGAGCATCTTTAATGGAAACATAATCAAAACCTATAAAAAATGATTATATTATGATAGTACATAAAAAGGATGCAAATATGAAAAGAAATGTTGGACATGTTATTGTTTTCTTCAGTAATCAATAATATATATAATCAACATAGGTTTTAATGAATTAATCTGTGATTCGTCTTTTACGCTTTGTGTATGAAAACATAAGTGAAACAGTCACTTAAAAATACTAATATCATTATAACAATGTGAAATGAAAAAGTAAGTCACAACTTAGGTCACTGTACTGTGGAGGTAAATATTTGGCAAAGTGAGTTTTTTTTATTCGATTTGCTAATATCAAAACGTGTGCATTTAAAAATGGTCAATTTTGATCTCATCTATATGTATCATTCGGCATGTCTTTGTTGCTACTTTTGAAGACTCACTACCTTTCCAGAGCATAACATTAATAGCATCAGTAAATATATACCGATGCCATAAGATGAGGTTAAAACACCAAACATATGCAAGATTTCCTGCGTAATATATGATAAAAGTGGGGGTCATTTCGCTATATTGTCGTCTGGCGCAGTGATAGTTTATTACCATGTTATGAAAAGATACATTTTATTTATTTTAATCAAATTGTTCAGAAGGTGCATGTAGTACTAACGGTAAGCTAATTATTTCTGGGACTCTAAAGATATATTGATCTCGTTTTACATTCCTTTTTAAAAATTAAAAGCCGTTTCGCAAAGGTAGTGGGCCTTTAATTAATGATATTTTCGATTACACAACAGAGTGATTTCCAAATGTTTATATAACAATCTTCTTTACACACAATGCAAATTAAGATGCTTACCAAAAACCTTTGAGAAGTAGGTGGTTGTATTGAACACCACGGCGCTCTCCTTCTCTCCAATCAAACGGGAGTAGGTTTTACACGTCTGTCCGCCATCAGTAAATGAGAAAGACAAGCACCCGTCCCTAGTTTGGCACTCTGATGCGCACATTACACGGTTTCGAATTCCATTAAGTGAACTGATTATATCCGAACTTAAGTCCAATTGGTCAAATTTGTGTAATACCTTGAATATATCGTCATTACAGTCATTCGCACTTGAGGTAAGAAAAGATGTAAGAAACAAAATCAAAATTATTTCCATTTCTTATCACTAATATTGTTTCCTGCGACATCAGACACCTAGTGAATAAAAGTGTGCTCTAACACCGTTCATGAATCTCTGTCACCACACACACACACATATCAAGTGTGGTATGTACATTGAATACATTGTAATTGTATCTTTTTACTCTTGTTTTCGATTGGTTGTATTTGAGCGTCTATGAATCAATTAAACGAACCTAGTTCATTTGATTGACATCATGACAATATAGTACTTAGTAAGTTTATATAGTACTTCAATGACATTTAAATAGAGGATCGAATGGGATGGAAATTTTGATATTTTTCACGAATTTTCACATCACGAGATGAAATATAAATATCATTCATCAAGAAACAAGGCATAATCTATTTATTATATTTTGAACATCTCTATTACAGATCTAAACTAGTAACTAATACTAGTACACTAGTACACGTATTTCAATCAGACGCGGTTTTCCCGCTTACCAATTTAGTTCCTCACATGGGGCACACCTTGCGAGGAAAATAATATAAGATAATCTAATTAAATACATTTATGCTCCAACAATCGAAAAAAAATATTAGGAATAGTGTTATTTGGTGTCTCCGATAGGGGACTAAAACACAATATACACAACAAGTTGTCAATATGAATCTAAAAACGAAATTTGAAATTTTGATGCCTGTCGGCGATCTTGTTGTCCAATCAGTTACAAAAATATGTACATACATTGTGTGTATAGCTAAGCACCTAAGAATATTTCTTTCGACACTTTGTGTGAAACAAACGATAGTAAACTTATTTTTTCTGTCAGGTATCATTCTAGTAGATTTCAGATTGCAATATGCAAAACTATGCACCAAAAACGAACCTACATATACAGTTTGAATAGGATATCTTCTGGACATTTGAGAAAAAGGTGCATATACAAGTGCCCTAAAATATCGATGATAAGCCACGGCTTATATTCTTTTTTTGGTAGAAAATCCCAGGCTTATTTTCAAAACTGGCTTATTTTTGAGCCCATCTTATTTTCGAAGTCATTTGTCTTGAATGGAGTCGTAGGCTTACTTACAAGACCGGTTTACTTTCGAAACCTTCCATCGTTGCACGTACATAAGAATACTCATGATCACTTAATTCATGTATAACGCACGTCCTCTATATTTGTAATAAATGTGCACATGCTCGGCAAAAATACTCCGTTTTATGTTTGTGTTTGTACCAAGTTCTTTGCATGATTAAGATTGACAGTTCATATATCACAACAAAAAATAAATTTGGGACAAGGAAGTAATTCCAACCGTGTGGACAAAACAAAATTGTCAAATTTTCGAGGCGATCTGCCCCTTTATCAAGACATACAGAACGAACACGATTACATAATAGGATAAGAACAGTAATGCGGGACAAAGTAGACAAATATTAAACTATACAGCACAATGGAGCGCAATTTACCCTTCGGCAAGTGGCAGCCGAAGGCCGGATCTACAAAAATGTATCCATGCTGTTCGTCAGAACGCTAAAATATGAGCGATGACTGGAAAGCGTGCCACGAGTGACGTCAAATGTGTGGCGAAATTTATTTATGGTGCTCATTGGTATAGGATGCAAATTTAGTCGCCTATCTCCTCGGTGTGTTTGCAAAGAAGCAAAGCCCAAAATTTAGTCGCCTTTACTGGGTTACTGGGCAGCATATGTAAAGGATCAAAAACGCGTAGAACAGAACGGGAAAATGCTGGCAGAAGGGATAATTAATTGAAAAGCAAGTGATCATTTGATGTCAATTTGTATATTTAACGTTCGTTAATGCCTTTGGGATAGCGGGTCTGTAGATTCCGTCTTTGCATATTACAGAGTTAGCTCCCTTGCGGGTAGGTATCGATTGTTACGTCATTACTTTGTGAGCGCAATTTACGTCGTTTTCTCCGAAACGTATGACGTTACGCTCGCAAACACATGACGTCACAATCAATACCTACCCGCAAGTGCAGATAACTCTGTAATATGCAAATTCGGAATAGGTAATCCAGAATATCTCTCTCGATCGACGCTTGGTTTGTGTCAAACAAAAGAAATATGTATACATAATTAAATAAATCTATTATTTGATCAGCAATCAGAATTTTATTCATACACTACACAGAACATTATGGGAATTTTATATCATATATAGGCGGCTTATATTAGGATAATTTTCCTGCAAGTAATCCAAGGCTTACTTTCAAGTGCAGCCTATTTTCAAAGCCGGCATATGTTAAAGATACATTTGACTGTAAGAAATCCAAGGCTTACTTTCAAGACCGGCTTATTTTCAACTCAGGCTTATTGTCGAGATTTAGGGCATGGCAAATAAACAGGGATCTTAAGTGTCGTTATATGGCAAAATGGCGTCCAAAGCTCCATTTTGAGTTTTTTAACATAAATCACTAAGAAATCACTAATATCTCTTATTGACTCCAGTTACTTAAGGATGTACTCCTCTAAGATGTCAAAATTTTCTTGTATTAAACTTTTTTTTCTTATATAGAATTTTGGAAAGAGGAGTTCATACAATAAAAGAAAACGGAAGAAAAAACATATGTCCGTGTACTCGTTTTTGAGCTATTGTCACTCAAAGATACCGAGTTGAAAAAATATCGGATTTTATGGGAATTTTGCCGTTTTGACTATATACACAAGATATTAAGGCCATAATTTCCTAATGAGGTGTTTGATATGTATGGATGTTTGGAGAATTTATTGTCCAGTAGTCTTCATTAGAAATATACCAGTTTTGATTAATTAGACTAATATTTTTTCTCGGAATAACAACATATGCTACCCCTACCCCTTAATTTTGAGCTACAAAATGCACAGTTTTTAGCCTTTTTGCCAAATCTTACCCTTTATAGAAAACGTTCTGGTATTAAACTTTTGTTAATATTTTGCATATCAACAGGGAAAGAGTTGTTTTTTCTAAATCAGGCAGAAAAATGGGGGGTCCGTGTGCTTATTTTTGCCCCATTTGAATATTTGTTATTTTTCAGTATTTTAGAGTAAAAAATAAAAGTGCTCAAATTACCATTAAATGTAAAAATAATGTGACAAAAGTGATTCATTTCACACATTAATGCTCAATATTTTAATTTCCATGAACCAAGTAAAGATTTACAGCAAAAATTAGCTCGATACAGCTAAAAATACTGGCGCAGTGATGATTTAAGTAAAATCAATTTCAGTAAAAAATGGTAAAACTGTGACTCTACTCAAAGCGAAAAAAGACACAATTTCAAAATGGCTGCCAAATGAACCATTTCTTAAAATCCCCATATAAAAAAATCTACTAAAAATAGAAATGTAATTTTTGACAATATTTGCAACTGGCAACATGCTACAGATATTGATAGATTGTATTTAAAAATCTCATAACTTTTTTGATCTATGTCGAAACGAGACTTCAACGGGACTGAAACCTCAGAGGAATACATCCTTAGAATACATTTCATCCTATTTAAGGCATCGCGGTTCAGAACGACGATATGTTTATTATATGTGAAATTGCAGTTCGTAATAACATTTGTTTGATAGACAGAATAATGTAAAATAAGATATAAACCCACATTTGCCTGTTTTGTTGTAAGTGTAGGGCCGATCATTTTATTTTAGCCTATGCAACCATCGTTATGCGTAGTCTTGGAACCACCATATTGGGTATAAGATGTGTTTAAATCGGTATTAAATTGGTACGTGATGCAGATATTTCGAAACGTTGTGTCGTTTTGTGTCATACAATACAAGTTACATCACATTGAATAAACGATTTTTGTAACGCATACTTTTATGATTTTCAAATAGGTTTGTATTAAACGGCAGATCAAATGATCAATGATATGATTTAGGCCAACTATAACACATGTGCCATGATGTGTGGTTTTCTGTGTATATTGCACCATGAATTAAGTCTTTCCATTTGAAAAAAGGAACGCACTGTTGGTTTATGATATCTTACTTTAAAACACTTGGACAGAAGTTATTCAAATTATGCATTGAGCTACATCTGTCCAGTGTAAATATAAATCATTGTCTGTGATACTCAATGTAAATGTCGAGGTCAGACCGTGATCGGGACGTAGTGAACGAATATGTGGTGTATTGCATGCATTCCACTTCGTGGTGAGAGAGACACACACATAGAACTGTGTGATTGAGTACAGATATGTAATTTAAAGAACTGTTCATCTTACGGTTACTTTTACGTTTATGTGGAGATATAATGAATGACAAATTAATGATTAAGTAGCGCACGTCTCCTTAAATAACTGCATTTTCCTTTTATAAATGACTAATGAACATCAGTCCACCATGAGTGAAGTCGATAGGGGCCTATTCACTTCCTTGTTAATCTATGGAAATTCTAAATGTGATGTATACGTACCAAGGCTTTATGACTCATACGAGTCAGTTTTGTTGGGCATCTCACAGTCATTACGAAATTAGATGACCTAATTATATTTCATTATTTTTCTCTCATTCATTCATGAACGAAATATGCTGAATTTAAGCATTATTCTTGATATCCTTTGAGTTAAGGAAGTCATAGACAAAACTAGAAGGATATTCTTCATAGACGTGATGCATCTATAATTCGCTTCTACGAAAAAGAATGTCCACCCGCTTTTGTCTATGACTTAATAAACCCAAAAGAAATAGAAAATGATGGTTATAATTTAATTTTAATTTAATTCAATGACGTAATAATTATATATATTTAAACTTATATTTACAATAAAACAAATTCAGTTGTGGCGCATTGATATCTTGTCAATAGTTTAGTTTGACCAATGACTGTGTCATTTTTTTAAAGTTTTAGCGAAAACGTTATATAGCACCATTATCATTGGGGTGTCAATTATGTCAAAATTAATATTGTCATCGACAATGGTCACCGAATGTATTGATGACGTCATTGTGCAGCGCATGTGAACTATCCTCCAGTACACATGAGATAACTCTGCGTGGATTATTGGAGCAAATATACAAAATAATGAACAGGGAAGTTAGAATAGAGACTGATATTGAGGATAGACATTCATGCGCATGCTACTTTTGTTTGGATCAGGAAACGGTTAAGAAATGCCTCTTTTTAACACTTTATACACTAATGTCGTTTGTGACTGGACAACAATGACCATCAAATTGTATTCAGTAAGGCGAAATGATCGAATAACCCAAACAATGAACCAACTATTCATGAATCATGTAAAAATATGAAAAAAGCCGAAAATTAAACACGTCTTTCCGTTTCCAGCTAGTTTAAGTAAATAATACATATGCACTGTTCCATTGTATAGTGACAGTGCACTTCATAGGCATGCCATTTTGTTCCGTGAGAACCATGCAGGAGCCCGTTATTGTTTACAACACGAATACGTGACTCCATGTCATTTGTTCACATTCAATTGACATTTTATCGATGTTTAGTTACGACTTAAGTTATAACTTAGTTATATGTATGGATGATTCCAACAATGAAACCTAACAGCCACACCTAGATTCATTGTTTGTTGGACCTATTTACAAGTTATTTTACATGATTCTGCCAATCAAAACTACCAGTTCCACATTAATTTAACCAAAGCCTCGAACCGAACTAAGGTATTTTTCTTTACTATGAATCAATAGTTGTATTTAACAAACTGTTCCCAGTAAACATGTCCGACATTTGAGAGACTAAAATCATTCTATCACTGAAACGCAATATCTATAAAAGTTTTCCACGAAACATTCGATAGACATGAGGGATTTCTCACTCATGATTGATTCCTGATGCGGGGCTTTGGACGTCAATTTTTGTTCGCATACCAAATTACATGTTCAAATACCAAGATACGTTCAGAAACGTTCTTTCTACCTCATCGGTGATATCTGCACTTCCGGTGATGGTGAGATCTATCTGTCTTACCCAGGGCAAGACAGCCTGGACAATCCATATCACCCTTGACCAGGAACTCTTCACGTGCGTGCTAAATTTTGAACTTATGATATTCGCATATTTTGTTGATGTTTACCTGGTAAAAAGACTATTATAAATAGTTTTGATACAATATGTGTTAATATTTCTTTGACTTCGAATATTTCTTGTTTATCCCAGTGAAACAAATTTCAATAAGTTTTTTGAAAAAGTAAAATAAAAGAATTAAGACTATACAATTAGTAAATAAACATATGTCTTTTTTTAAATCGTGTATGTTTTAAACATTTGTTGGGGAAATTACAAGGCGCCCCGGCATACAGCTTTTAACTCATAATAAAAAATGTTACATACGTATCAATAATATATGTGTTAAATCTATATCTCACAATGAAGAAAGATTGTACTATGGGCAGATTAAATGAGACTTGAAAATTATTTTTATTTATCATAATGCTTACCTAAGACGATAAAAAAGAGTGACTTTAGTTTTCAATCTATATTCCTGTTTAATATACATACATTTTTATTTTTATATAATGATACTATTAACTATTTAGGTGAGGTAACTCCCTGTAAAGTAATAATAGATAAATATGTTTATTTGTGCAAACTTGTGTACCCTTCAGTGGTTGACTAAAGGTCTTTGGACTTTATAACCTGTACCTGTTTAATTTAATTAATATTACCACAATATATACTATAAAGTATATTTAGAATAATACCACTACTATTTTAGTAAACGTAATAAAATTAATAAACAAATAAGTTCAATTACAAAACCATTCTTCATCAGCGAGTTACTCCCCTTTACTTTCGGTGTATATCTCTGTTTGGCCAGTCTAGTATCTATGTAGAGTAGTATTAAAAAGACATTTGGCTCCCGCATCTTCTGTAAATGTCTTCAATAAGGTATATGTATGTCTTGAATTAACAATGTTTGTCCTCCATAAAACAATTCACTGGTGATTTTCGTCTCACAATCATTATAACAATAAATAGTTAATAATATCATTATATGAGAATAAATTCCACAAGTTAAAAGCCATTTCGGCAAGACATGCACCTAAGTCCCATCAAATGAGCTGGCTAGATCGAAGTGTTATTGTCAAAATCATGCCAACAAATATATTTTACATCTGTATTTTAACAGGAGCTGCCAGGGATGGTGCACCCTGAGGTCACCTTCCCGAACAATATTGTCCTTACACAGGAGGGTTTGCGCCCAGCATACAAAATATAAATGATTCAAATGCTATTGCAGAATTAGTATTTAGTTGAGAAGGAAAAAAATAGGTAAAATCTTCAAAGGAACATCTTTATTTTCTGATTATGTTGAATGTACATTTTGTAACAGCTATAATGATATAAGTACAATTAAAAGGACACAACGTTTTGAAATATGAAAAATGGCTTTTTAAGGAGATCTTAAATATTTTGTTAGCTCAATGTATTGAGATTTAATGTGTATGATTCAATATTTATAATGAAGAGAATGAAATAATTAAATACATTATGAAATAAACAAGATATAGCACTAAAAGACACTGATAAACACGCAAATAACTATAGATATGCACCATCAAATCCAAAAGTTACTCATATCATACATATTAAATATTTAAACATACACATCATACATACAAAAATCACTCAAACGTTCCATATTTATCCATTGTTGTTACCGCAATAGAGAAAATATAATATAGAACTTAAGCTTCATATAAAGAATACAATTGAGCGGTCACCAAAGAGAATGGTTTCTAATTTAAATTCCCCAATATTGTCAGGTTTTTTTTGTTTTGTATTAAACCATGTATCTTTTGAAATTTGAAAAGGTATTTATATGCCAAGCCTATATCCATCTACCACATTTCCCGGAAACTCATATCAAACCATCACTAAACGCAACGGATCAGTTTATTTCTGTAATATACAACAGGAAACAGGAAGAACACAATTTTAGAAATCACAAAAATTTGTCATCAGGATACAACAGAAAGGATTAAAACAGATACAGAGGAAACAATCTAAATAATATTGGTATATAAATTGAAATCACCGCATCACAGGAAAATAAAAAAGTAATCAGATTAGGGAAAATATCGATCTGAAATGAAGTGGAAGTACATAGGCCTATCGTATTACTCTGAACTGTTCAGAAACAAAGAAAACCATATTCAGGAACATTCAGAATCTTAAAAACAACAGAAAACACTTTACAATACACAACCGCAATGACTTAACATAACGCGAAAGAGATTGTGAAAGGATATCAAGGAAGAAGCATAGAAATAACAAGTAGAGGAACAAGCAGGATTTATCTACAGAGTCCAGTGACCGACATGGGACAGACGGAGCATCCGTCTGGAAAAAAATGGAGTGATTTTGAAAAGCTAGTGTTGAACGTTGATAAAGTGATTTGGATAAATGTTTAAGAACATGACGACCAGTACATCTAGAGGAAAACTACGCCCGTGGCCATTGCCTAACTATAAAACTATGTTTATAATTATTATTTACATTTTGCCCTGATGTTATCAAACATTTGTTTGTTTTCAATTGAACATAAATACATGGCTTTACATCCTTTAATACCCTTACAGAAACTAAAATATGGCGAGGTATCTAAATCTAGTTTGTTCAACACACTAAAGATTTGAATTATTACATTTCTTCCTGATACAACTATATATACTTTGATAAAACAAAACAATTTCTAATTCTATAAAAAATCTTGATACAACTATATATACTTTGATAAAACAAAACAATTTCTGATTCTATAAAAAATCTTGGTTTGGAATTAATAAAGGGAATGAAGTTTTTTTCCCAAACATTTCGAACACCCTTATCAAACCATCTTTTGTTAAAAAAATATTATCACACAATGCAATAAAAAAGGGTTGTACCATAAAGGAAGTCTTAAAAATTCAGAAGGAATTCTTACATGTATTGCTTCAGACACCCTCGCGCATGCCTCGAAAACATGGTTCCAAAATGTATTATAATTGGTTCAATAGTTGTTGATTAAATCAGTATTTAGATTTTTTATACATCAAATTGTACATCAAATTTTGTCCGTTCCTGAAACTTTTTAAAAGCTTTTCAGATAACATAACAATCATTCACAATTAATCATTTATGGTCTTCTAAGCCTTTTACGGTTGGCAATCCCACTACAGACTTATTTAGAACATACAGTTTTACATATCATCTAGGATAATTGTTTTATATGTTCCACACTACAATATCTTAATAATATAACGGCAAGGTAGTCTCTGAACAATAGCTGGCGCATATTGAAATCTTCCCTGGAAGGGATATCCCCAATCCTTTAAACTTTTGGAGATTGAGAATGACGATGACCGTGATTTGCTTCAGTAAAAGTCCGCACAAATATTTTTTTTACATAAAAACGGGTTGTAATATACTTTAATTACAAAGACTGATCACATATACTAAATAGTTACTGTGACAATTTTACTGTGTTATTTTCTCTCCTGTTACTTATCATCTCTGTTTAAATGTAAAAATAATGAAATCGTGAACAAATTCAGGAAACGATGTCGTGCGACAACCCTTAAAACACCATGAATATTAAAACAAGAAAAACAATTGCGAAATGGAATATTTTTGACAGATATGTGACTTAAATAAATAAAAAATGTTTGAACTTTCTTTACTTGAATTCAAACATGTCATGTCTAGACATTTATTAATCAAACCATGTGATCTTCCTCTTTAATTTTGGTTATTCAAACCTGCTGAAACACAGGGCTGGACCGGGCATGCTTCAAAGCTCTCTATTTATAAATTTATGCACTGCTGACAAGTACACAAATCATGAAATTAAAACTAAAGACATCCATCAATTTGCGGAATGTTGAGAAAAAAATCTGGATTTAAGCACAAGTAAGAATTATTTTACAATTATCTTTAGAGATTGTTCCGATTTAGATAGCGTCACGTAAGGCACTGGAAAAGGCTTTTTCTCAACGCTTTCTTCATTGTCCTTTTTATTTTGCAAATATGGAGTGGACAGTGGGAAAGCATTCTTATGCTGGTATCACATTAATGTAAACGTGAGCAAAAACAAAACAAGCCCATGAAATCTAAGTCTTGTTGTCTACTATCGAATCATCATTTTCGTCTTTTTCAAAGGTGTGCATACGATGTGACTACTGGGAAAATACTTCCATAGCATAGCATTGTTGTCACCTGTTCGGGCGGCTGTCTTATACAGGCCATTCAGGTTGGCGTCATAGCAATTCTTGAACCACCAACCACATTGGTAGGCAGTGGCGCAATTTAGTTGAGAAACATCCTTATCGTAGGTGGAAAAACCGCTGCCGTCGTGGAAGCCAAAAGCATCACCTTTATAGAGAAATTAAATTGATAAACTTCATCATCAATCAACAAGATACGATGTGTGAATGGTTAAAAATAACTCCAACATAAGGATGCAATGTTTATGCTTCACCATGCAATCATTCGTATTGCTCAGGTATTGAAAGCGTTTTAGCTTCATCAAGACTTTCTGTATAATAAGATCACTTTAACCACCATTAGGCATGTGTATATTGAACATTGTGCTATAAGGTTTTTCCTTTGTTAATTTTGTGGTGAAGTTGATACATAAAAAAACTACAAAAACAGAATACTTACGGGACACGGATCCGGAGAATCCCTTTACGGAAAGCCTGTAATTCTGGTCCTCGTTGGCTACTTGGAATGTAGAGTACTGGGCATATCCCTTCGTCCCGTCCCAAGCCTCCAGTTCTATACGTAGAATCCGCGGCGTACTCGCCAGTAGATGGAGATTGTCATTACCTTTAATGGATATCGGCGTGACAAATTACTTGAAATAGCATTATTTGCATTGTCATTTTAAAAGTCTGTTATCATACATAAAATTAACAAGCACTTTTAAATGAGGAATAGAAAACAAAGTTTTTAACATTCTATAGGAATTGACATACAAGTAAACCAATGTTATTTACCTCCTATCAATTACCAAAAACCGACCAGACTACCCGGTGTCTAGACTTTTCAATTTACCGAGGCATATTTTGAGGGACATGCAGGTGCTCGCCAATAATCCCTCCCCCACTTGAACTGAAACAAAACGTCATTCAAGGGAAAGGTTCTTGATCACCAACCTGCAGACCCGAACGTACGATTCCATTGATTTTTCAATGGATTATTTTTTCCAATCAATAAGCAACATCGACGTCTTTACTGTGATGTCATGGTTATGTCGGGTTTTCGCGACATTCTCGAAGTTTTTTCTTCATACTAGTATGAGAATAAAAAGAATACTTAATCAGAAAATCGGATTTATTATGAAAACAAATAAAAATTAATTATAAACATATATCTGAAGAATACGAATTACTTGAAGTAGTAAAAATGGAGCAAAGAAGAAATTCTTTTTGTGGACAGAATCTTGTTGAATGTTCGAGGCGATCTGCTCCTTTGCACAGACAGAAAAGAACAAGTAAAATTGCATATTGAAGACAGTCACTAATGTTCACAAAACATAAACACATACAGAACACACAGAAAAAACTATTGGGACAATGGCGCTGCGTATTGTCTGGATTATCCATTTGGTCAATGACAATTTTATAGTCGCGATCGCCGAAGGCTTATGTAGTTTATTGAAAGGCATATTATTATGATGTGCAGTTTATACTATATCAAAATTATAAATTATATATTATTTACATACGTAAACACTTAGTGTAATAAAGTGTGTAACACCAAGCGTACCAAATAGAGGTTTGTTTGTTTATAAACAAGAGATGGATATTACCCCTATGCTATGAGCAAACACGCCCGCAGTGGGGATCTCGTAAGGATTTTACTATGTAGGTCTGAGATCCAAAAGAAAACTTGGCAAACCCAAACAAATAAACTTATTGGTTAATATATAAAGCGAAGTGTTCTACGACATAATTGCATGGAAGTAACCATAAAATATGTAAACATTTGAAAAATGACGGAGTACGACAACTCGCCCCAAATTTTATAAGAATCTCTGGTATGATAATATGAAGAATAGAGATATTCTACCCGAGGATCACAAAAACCTGAACATTTTGTGATCCCGGGGGAAGAATATCCCTATCCTTCATATACACATATCAAAGAGTAGTTTTCTCTCATACCTCGACGTTTTATTGCAATTTTGCTTCTATGATTTTCCTCCATTTTGAAATAAATTTGAAAAAAACGCAACTGAAACTCAAATTCTCCATACGTGAAAATTGCGTGATATTTTCAACGCAAATCCTGTTGTTTGTATCGTTAAAAGTAAACACTGCCTAGTTCCTGAAAAATACCAGCCATTATTACACATGTAGATATTAGAGAAAATTCACGAATTAAGTCGGCCCAGATGGCCTCATTCCTTGATATGGCTACCTAAGGGCAGCACAGCACCAGCATACCATTGTCAAACAGACAACAGCAACTGAATAGTGTTGAAAAATAAATGTTACATGAGGTCAGGGTGGAACCTTTATGCCTCGGGATTATCGGGTCTACAGGTTGGTGAAGAACTTTTCCCTTTATTTGTCTCGGATCATGTGGGACAGTGACAAGTTTTTTTTTGTCAAAATTTAGCAATTATTATCCCTTATCTTCTATAACCGACATTTATTTCACATCAATTGCGAAACAATTGATATAACTTATAACTAAAATTCAAAGTAACGTAAAATTTGTTCTAGAAAATTTCATTTTGTTAGTAGAAACACATTTTCTTGTTAGCGTTATCAATCTAGAAATTGGGTTTTGACAGACATTTTCTGTAGAAATAGTTGCTTAATCAATACTTAAAAATACTTACTAATAGTGTTATTCTTCGGCTTTGTATGGATATCATACAGTGTGGTAATCTACATATCATACATTGTGGTAATCTACATATCATATAGTGTGGTAATCTACATATCATACAGTGTGGTAATCTACATATCATACAGTGTGGTAATCTACATATTATACAGTGTGATAATCTACAATATCATACAGTGTTGTAATCTACATATTATACAGTGTGGTAATCTGCATATTATACAGTGTGGTGATCTACATATTATACAGTGTGGTCATCTACATATTATACAGTGTGGTAATCTACATATTATACAGTGTGGTAATCTACATATTATACAGTGTGGTAGTCAACATATTCTACAGTGTGGTAATCTACATATTATACAGTGTGGTAATCTACATATTATACAGTGTGGTAATCTACATATTATACAGTGTGGTAATCTACATATTATACAGTGTGGTAATCTACATATTATACAGTGTGGTAATCTACATATTATACAGTGTGGTAATCTACATATTATACAGTGTGGTCATCTGCATATTATACAGTGTGGTTGTCAACATATTATACAGTGTGGAAATCTACATATTATACAGTGTGGTCATCTACATATTATACAGTGTGGTAGTCAACATATTCTACAGTGTGGTCATTTACATATTATACAGTGTGGTAATCTACATATTATACAGTGTGGTTGTCAACATATTATACAGTGTGGTAATCTACATATTATACAGTGTGGTTGTCAACATATTATACAGTGTGGTAATCTACATATTATACAGTGCGGAAATCTACATATTATACAGTGTGGTAATCTACATATTATACAGTGTGGTCATCTACATATTATACAGTGTGGTAATCTACATATTATACAGTGTGGTAATCTACATATTATACAGTGTGGTAATCTACATATTATACAGTGTGGTAATCTACATATTATACAGTGTGGTAATCTACATATTATACAGTGTGGTAATCTACATATTATACAGTGTGGTAATCTACATATTATACAGTGTGGTAATCTACATATTATACAGTGTGGTAATCTTCATATTATACAGTTGGGTTGTCAACATATTATACAGTGTGGTAATCTACATATTATACAGTGTGGTAATCTACATATTATACAGTGTGGTAATTTACATATTATACAGTGTGGTCATTTACATATTATACAGTGTGGTCATCTGCATATTATACAGTGTGGTTGTCAACATATTATACAGTGTGGAATTCTACATATTATACAGTGTGGTCATCTACATATTATACAGTGTGGTAGTCAACATATTCTACAGTGTGGTCATTTACATATTATACATACAGTGTGGTTGTCAACATATTATACAGTGTGGTAATTACATGTGTGGTCTACATATTATACAGTGTGGTAATCTACTTATTATACAGTGTGGTAATCTACATATTATACAGTGTGGTACATATTATACAGAGCGAAATCTGCATATTATACAGTGTGGTAATCTACATATTATACAGTGCGGAAATCTACATATTATACAGTGTGGTAATCTACATATTATACAGTGTAGAAATCTACATATTATACAGTGTGGTCATCTACATATTATACAGTGTGGTAGTCAACATATTCTACAGTGTGGTCATTTACATATTATACAGTGTGGTAATCTACATATTATACAGTGTGGTTGTCAACATATTATACAGTGTGGTAATCTACATATTTTACAGTGTGGTAATCTACATATTATACAGTGTGGTAATCTACATATTATACAGTGTGGTAATCTACATATTATACAGTGTGGTAATCTACATATTATACCGTGTGGTAATCTACATATTATACAGTGTGGTAATCTACATATTATACAGTGTGGTCATCTGCATATTATACAGTGTGGTTGTCAACATATTATACAGTGTGGAAATCTACATATTATACAGTGTGGTCATCTACATATTATACAGTGTGGTAGTCAACATATTCTACAGTGTGGTCATTTACATATTATACAGTGTGGTAATCTACATATTATACAGTGTGGTTGTCAACATATTATACAGTGTGGTAATCTACATATTATACAGTGTGGTTGTCAACATATTATACAGTGTGGTAATCTACATATTATACAGTGCGGAAATCTACATATTATACAGTGCGGAAATCTACATATTATACAGTGTGGTCATCTACATATTATACAGTGTGGTAGTCTACATATTATACAGTGTGGTTGTCAACATATTATACAGTGTGGTAATCTACATATTATACAGTGTGGTTGTCAACATATTATACAGTGTGGTAATCTACATATTATACAGTGCGGAAATCTACATATTATACAGTGTGGTCATCTACATATTATACAGTGTGGTAATCTACATATTATACAGTGTGGTAATCTACATATTCTACAGTGTGGTCTTTTACATATTATACAGTGTGGTAATCTACATATTATACAGTGTGCTTGTCAACATATTATACAGTGTGGTAATCTACATATTATACAGTGTGGTAATCTACATATTATACAGTGTGGTAATTTACATATTATACAGTGTGGTCATTTACATATTATACAGTGTGGTCATCTGCATATTATAAAGTGTGGTTGTCAACATATGTACAGTGTGGAATTCTACACATTATACAGTGTGGTCATCTACATATTATACAGTGTGGTAGTCAACATATTCTACAGTGTGGTAATCTACTTATTATACAGTGTGGTAATCTACATATTATACAGAACGGAAATCTACATATTATACAGTGTGGTAATCTACATATTATACAGTGCGGAAATCTACATATTATACAGTGTGGTAATCTACATATTATACAGTGTGGAAATCTACATATTATACAGTGTGGTAGTCAACATATTCTACAGTGTGGTAATCTACATATTATACAGTGTGGTAATCTACATATTATACAGTGTGGTAATCTACATATTATACAGTGTGGTAATCTACATATTATACAGTGTGGTAATCTACATATTATACAGTGTGGTAATCTACATATTATACAGTGTGGTTGTCAACATATTATACAGTGTGGTAATCTACATATTATACAGTGTGGTAATCTACATATTATACAGTGTGGTAATCTACATATTATACAGTGTGGTAATCTACATATTATACAGTGTGGTAATCTACATATTATACAGTGTGGTAATCTACATATTATACGTGTGGTAATATACATATTATACAGTGTGGTCATTTACATATTATACAGTGTGGTAATCTACATATTATACAGTGTGGTTGTCAACATATTATACAGTGTGGAATTCTACATATTATACAGTGTGGTATCTACATATTATACAGTGTGGTAGTCAACATATTCTACAGTGTGGTAATCTACTTATTATACAGTGTGGTAATCTACATATTATACAGTATGGTAATCTACATATTATACAGAACGGAAATCTACATATTATACAGTGTGGTAATCTACATATTATACAGTGCGGAAATCTACATATTATACAGTGTAGAAATCTACATATATACAGTGTGGTCATCTACATATAATACAGTGTGGTAGTCAACATATTCTACAGTGTGGTCATTTACATATTATACAGTGTGGTAATCTACATATTATACAGTGTGGTTGTCAACATATTATACAGTGTGGTAATCTACATATTATACAGTGTGGTTGTCAACATATTATACAGTGTGGTAATCTACATATTATACAGTGTGGTTGTCAACATATTATACAGTGTGGTAATCTACATATTTTACAGTGTGGTCATCTACATATTATACAGTGTGGTAATCTACATATTATACAGTGTGGTAATCTACATATTATACAGTGTGGTAATCTACATATCATACAGTGTGGTATTCTGCATATTATACGGTGTGGTAATATACATATTATACAGTGTGGTAGTCAACATATTATACAGTGTGGAAATCTGCATATTTTACAGTGTGGTATTCTACATATCATACAGTGTGGTAATCTACATATTATACAGTGTGGTAATCTACATATTATACAGTGTGGTCATCTACATATTATACAGTGTGGTAATCTACATATTATACAGTGTGGTCATCTACATATTATACAGTGTGGTAATCTACATATTATACAGTGTGGTAATTTACATATTATACAGTGTGGTCATCTACATATTGTACAGTGTGGTCATCTGCATATTATACAGTATGGTAGTCTACATATCATACAGTGTGGTATTCTACAAAATATACAAATACGAAGAAAACAAATCGAACATTTATTTTGATAGAAAAAAAACAATTATACTTTGTAATCTTTCATTTTTGCACTCAAATATGAATTTATTCAAACGCAGGAATTCTTTAAAAACAAATAAACTTTGTTAATTAATATTAAACATACCTGGTATATCCATTGCACATATACATAAAAATAATTAATCAATCATTTACAAAAATGAAACAGGTCATTTATCTGCTACGAGGACAGTAACAGTGTGGTGAATGCTGTATAAATACATATAACTTGATAATGCAAAGAAAATTCATATTGCTAGATACATTGTAAAAATATTTTTAACATTATTTTTGAAGACAAACAGTGTTATATGGCACAGTTTTTAAACTAGCTAGTAAGGTAGTTCACAGCGTAACTCCATTGTAATGAAGGGATTTATGAACAATTTTGTAGGTAAAATTAATTGACCCATCCCCGACTCCGCCCCTTTTTATTTTTTGACCAATGAAAATAATTCACCCCTTCACCTCGGTCCTGTCGTCACGCCCCCCCCGCCTTTAGGTCGGACAAACACGGCGCTTGACCGACCTGCCTTGGACTTTACATTTACGACCGTTTCTGATACTATAACGGTGAAAGGATGCACATTTGGTCTATGAAACTTTGACATTGGGTATCCGGAGCGTGTGAGAGATGTAAGAGCAACATTTATCGATGTTGAGGTGGATTCGCACATGTAACAGTAGTCCGCTAAACCTGCCTATATTATTAGGCTTTTTTAATTTTTTCTTTGCCTAATATATAGTCAGCTCGCGGTACCTCTTAAAAATGTGAAATCGTACGCCAGATTTGGCCTACGCTACGTCAGCGGCATATTTCTAATATATCGTCCATGCAATGCCGGGAAAACGTACACATACCTATATATTGGGATCTTATGTACTCCACTGCCCCCATGTTACATCCCATTTATGAAATTAAACAACTCTGCACAATGAAATACTTCCGAGACCCTTCTATTTCACACATTTGTAATGGCCGCCGTATACACATTTAGTAGAGCAAACGGCAGCCAATCAACTTCGCTTCCGGTTTTATTTTTAAAAAACCACGTGTAGTTGAAAGATAAACAAAATGCTAGCCAGTTAGAGTTTTTATAGTAAAATCATGGTCGACATACACGACATGTTGTCAAATATTCAAATTGAACACGACCATTGCTGGTACCGCATGACTTTCGCGATATTCACGTTGCATATACATGTAGCATATACACGGTAGAATTTTGTTTATCTTCTACACGTGGTTTTTTTAAAAATAAAACCGGAAGCGAAGTTGATTGGCTGCTGTTTACTCTACTAAATGTGTATACGGCGGCCATTACAAATGTGTGAAATAGAAGGGTCTCGGAAGTATTTCATTGTGCAGAGTTGTTTAATTTCATAAATGGGATGTAACATGGGGGCAGTGGAGTACATAAGATCCCAATATATACATTGTAGGTATGTGTACGTTTTCCCGGCATTGCATGGACGATATATTAGAAATATGCCGCTGACGTAGCGTAGGCCAAATCTGGCCTAAAATTTCACATTTTCAAGAGGTACCGCGAGCTGACTATATATTAGACAAAAAAAAAAAAAAAAAAAAAAATTAAAAAAGCCTAATAATCAAGGCAGGTTTAGCGGACTAATGTAACAGACTCCACGATTAGCTGGATGTTGACAAAATCGACAAACACGTTTTGTTCAAAGGTACGTTTTCGTAAGTTTTAAAAAAAAATTATTTTTAAATATTTCAAAGTTAGAATAAGAATAGTGATATAGCTTATTTAGATATATGTACGAAACGATATAAACGTAGTGAATCAATGCAAAACGTGACCAGTCGGTGAACGAGCAGACGACAGGTAGCTTGATCAGTGAGTAGGCGTACTACTACTGTACGCCTTCATGCAGATCAATCAACAGTGACAATAGTGGCCTACCTGCGATTATGAAGTTATGGTTGAGGAATTAATGCACATGTAACTTGAAATAGACTTCAGCAATCAATGATCACATGGCACATTTAAGTTTACTTCCCCGTGAAAATGTATTTAGTTTAAGGGGGGGGGGGGGGGGTTGGCTGTTATGCGGGTAATAATCAATATTGAAACACGTTTTGAGAATAACTGTAGGAACAATTTACAACAAGGATTTTACAAGGGTTTCTTCATCAGAAACGTACTTGCTATCACGTCTCTTAGCTAACCTGTCAAAAGTCATAACAGCATCATTCACTAAAGGCTACATGACAGTACTTGACACAGGGACATGTAAATTCAGACAACACAGCGCATGTATTTTATATCTATATAGGGATTTTAGGTATATAAGATGACCTGACCCCGATTTCACGAAACATTGATCCAGTCACATAAAGAGAAAAACTTAGGTTTTGACTGAAGTCTGCTTTTTTGTTTCTTAATTTAGGATTACAAATTAAAAATGGATCTATATACAACTAAGAGAATATACCGTACATCTTCTATACATGTAAGCGTGAGTTATTTTTGGACCAAATATTTTGTGATTTTTTTTAATTATTATTCTATACTACACACCGATACTCCAACTCGGGGTCGCTGTTACAAAGATCTCACAACATGTGGGACAAGGTTTTTAAGTATGCATATTTATTGACTCCATTAATTTAAAGTAATATTAATTATTGTAATACATTTTGTTTCATATCAGCGTTTCCATGGCGGGCATGGTCCTAATAGCAGAGAGACAAAAGGTTCACACCCTGTGCGTCAACCACCTAAGAGGAAAAATCATTTTTCCACCATCAGTAAACAGGAAAGGTAAATTGATTACAATGCATTACAAAGTTACGATGGCCCATATCAGCCGACATGGCAACTGCTTTATGCTAGGTTTACACTGTTCCCGGCGACCACGGTAGCCCCGTTTGCCCGAAACGTGGTGCGCCGTGGAATTTTGGCTATTTTTGCAACTGTATTTAAGTTGAGCTAGGTCTTGTGAAGTTTTGCCACGGTCTTTTACGGATTACGTGGTGGACCGTGGATATAGGGGAAAGTGCTGTTCCCGGAGGTTAAAGGAACACTACGGCTTTAGCACGGTCTATCAAGGATACCACTCCGTTCTCTCCTGGCCTGTTACGATCTGATGAGGTCTGCTACGTTTTACACGTTTTGATCGAACTCCAATACGTTTTTCACGGTCCGCCAAGGCTTACTAGGATGAAAGTCTTATGCCGGGCTTTTTGGAGCAACTGAAACAATATTTATTGCCGAAAATGTCATTTCAAACACGTTTTAATTACAAAATTTGATAAAAGCATATTTGGTATAAATATATAATTATCATAGCCAAGTGTTTTTACGCAAATATTTTTTTCTGTATTCATTTAATCTGCCTTTTGCAATAATAGCTTTGGTATAATTAGAGGGTTTAAATGTATTTGATAATGACTATTTCTATTCATTAATACAAATAATTCAATGAAGTAGCAAATATAAACCAGCTAGGCCAGGCAATGATACTCCATCATATATTGCTTGCAACGTATAATCGTAATATGACGTAACATGCCGTATCACGTCGGGCTTTCAACCGCTACAAGCCGTGAGATGCCTTGACAGAACGCATCCAAACGGTTTTCATCCACCTTGGCTTGCCGTAAAAACCTTGACAAACCTGGACAAAACGGCACAAAACGTGCAGCCAATCTGCATCAACCGTGATCAAACGTGGAAAAAACGCAACAGAACGTCACAAAACTTGAAATCACCGTGAGTTTCTGGGGAACGTGCTTGCTGCCCGTTCCACCACGGACCGTCTTGAAGTTCTGTTACGGCCTCGTACGCACTGTCAAGTTTTGTTACGTCAATCCCGTTTTATTACGTCCTGTGGCGTTCACCATCTGTACCGTGACTGCCGTGGCAAATTTTTTGACAGTTTAAAAATCTGGCACGGCATCCACGGTAATCACGGCCGCTCACGTTTGTCTATCACGTCCTTCTGCGTTGTCTCACGTTGTCTCGCGGTCACCACGTTTTGTCCACGGTGGCCTGAAACGGGGCTGCCGTGGCCGCCGGGAACATAGTGTAAACCTAGCATAACTAAACTGTAGTTGTACACACATTTGTGGTGATTGTCATGGCAACTGCTTTAGTAAAAAGCACTTGCCAACGAGTTTTGTCATTTAAATCGTTTGGCAACTGCTTTACTAAAGTAACTGTTTTGTCATCCTTACGCGTGGCCCATATCAGCCGTATTGGCGAGTGTCTGGCTTTTGAGACAATTAACATTCCACGCCGATATCAAGCCTAGTTTGATGCCGTACAGGTGTGCTGATTAAATGACCTTTGAAACCAAAACGATACTTTACGACACAAGACAAAGGCGATTAAAGTTATATACAAATAACATAGCCATAGGTGGTAACAAGTTATTGTACCGTAATTAACGGTAAACTAATTTTGAGAGCCGGATGGGGAGAGGTTACAGCCCTAGGATAGGGACAATTAAATAATAGCTAGATTATATCTCCTTAGTTTGAAACTTAATCAGATTTGTATACATAGTAGAGACAAAAAAATCGAGCCAAATTTCAGTGATTTTTTTCCAATATACTAGGGACTGGTTGCCAGTCTAGGAGGGAAGCTAATTTAATGCAGGCATTCAATTCACCTAAATCTCTCATTACATGCCCCTATCTAGGGACAACCCATATTTTTACATAATACCTGATATTATTAAAGATGAATAAACATGAGTATGAAATTTTATAATATATTGAGTTACTTCACTGAAAGCCTATTTTCATTTAAACGTCAACATTAGAAACAGATTGCGTTACCTACCAATGATTCTACCAAGAAAAGTGTCGTAAAATATCGTTTTGGTTTCAAAGGTCATTTAATCAGTACACGTGTACAGCGTCAAACTAGGTTAGATGTCGGCGTGGAATGTTAATTGTCTCAAAAGCCAGACACTCGCCAATACGGCTGATATGGGCCACGCGTAAGGATGACAAAACAGTTACTCTAGTAAAGCAGTTGCCAAACTAGTAAAATGACAAAACACGTTGGCAAGTGCTTTTTACTAAAGCAGTTGCCATGACAATCACCACAAATGTGTGTACAACTACAGTTTAGTAAAGCAGTTGCCATGTCGGCTGATATGGGCCATCGTACAAAGTATCAGTTATTATGTGTACAGGCTACAACAAATTCACATCAGTGAGAGTTGTACCTTCATTGTAGTATTTGTACATGTCCGAGTGATTGAAGATGTCTCAATATATTCTACAATCCCTTCGTCTCTGGGTCACAAGTTCGAATACCATATGGGGCAGTTTTCTCCGGGTACTCCAGCTTTCATCCACCAACAAACCTGGCACGGCCCCAAATTACGCTATAATTATACTTGTATTATTACTTGAAATCAAGATTTGAAGGGCTAAAGTGTCTGTAGAGGTCTTACAATTATACATGTATGTAATAATTTAATATGTCAAATTATTTAACGAGTTTATCAAATTTCATATTAAGTACTGCAGCCGCAAGTATATGGATGCATAGAAAACAAATCAATTTCGTTTCTATATAGGAGTAACGTGACGCTACCCAAATTGGAACACTTTTTGAAGATAATTGTAAAAATTTTCTTACTTGTGCTTGAATCCAAATTTTTTTTCTTAATATTCCACAAATAGATGCCTTTATTTTAAATTTCATGATATGTTTACTTGTCAACAGTGCATATGTTAATAAAGTTTTGAGATAAAATTATATATGAGAGTCTGAAATTAAAGAATGTCAAGGCTCAAATGAAGCGACCCCATCCCAACTTCCTTTGGAGAGGCTGAGACTGTTAACGAATAAATATCAATGTTTGAAAAAGAAATGAAAACAAGGGTTTACAGGATAATTTTATGTTAATAAGTCTTTTGAATTATTTAAACTAATTATTTGTATTGACCAAACAGACTTTCAAGGCTTTAATATAAACTAACCAATGCAAAATGTTATATAATATATGCTGAGGACAAATAAAACTTCATATACAATGTCTTGATTTTCAAAAGGTCTATATGAGAGATTAGTGTCAAGAACTAAGAAGCATTGTTTGAGTTTATGGAATTATTTATATATATATATGATATGTCTCTTCATTTGATTTCAGGGGTTGTTCCGATGGACGTTTTGTAATTTGGCAATTAAGAGAACATCCAACATAGACAGGAAAAATCTTCTTTGACACTGTATGCAGATACCAAACATTACAGAGAAAATTTTCCAGCTCTTCAGTTCAAACTGACAAGCAATGACATCATTTTAATGTTCATGAACTTTCAGAGACAAATGAGGAGCAGTTCAGATACTACACTGGATTTACAACACAACAGTATGATTATATTGTGAACTTTTTTGTATCAGATGTTGCAGAATATCCTATCAACTTGCCTACCAATAGACAGAAAGAAGTTATGTCACTGTCTGTTGAAAATCAACTGTTATTACATGTAGTTATATTGAAAGTCCGTCACGACTTTGATTATGTGAATCTTGGTTACAGATTTGGCATTAGAAACCAAACTGCAAGTGTATTGTTCCCCAACTGGATGGATTACTTGTATTTATGATGTGGAGAATTTTCTATCTGGCCATCAAGAGATGTTATATATGAACACATGCCCAAAGTTCATCAGCTGGAGTTTCCAACCACATTTGCCGTATTTGATTGCACAGAAATAAAGATTTCTAAACCAACATCATTGTCTTTCGTATTCCAAACCCACTCGGATTATAAGTCTACAAACACATTGAACTTAAGAGTCTTGTGGCATGTGACCCAAGAGGTTCAATTATTTTTATACCTGTGTTATTTGATGAATTTATGTCTAACAAGGAAATATTCAAGCAGTCAGGGTGTCGGGAAATGCTGAAAAAGCTTGTTATGGAGAGATACCTACATGATATGGATGGCATCATGACCGACAAAGGATTTAACATTCATTCGGAGATTGAGGAGTGTAATCTCAAGTTCATCTCTGGAATTCATTACACAATTTTGGTATAATTTTGTTCATTTTATGTACACGTAAAATTTTGATATTAAAAGTAAATGTAGAAAAGGCATAACAATGATAACATGCCATTTTCCCTGCTGTAAGAAGACATTTAATGAAAATAAATTTGCAGGTCTGAGGTTACAGTCATATGCTCATGATGCTTTTATGAAAATGATTTCAAAATTACAACACAGTATAAACTGTATACATTTTGACATAATACTGTAACTTCTGTAATTTCTTTACATTCTAAACAGAGAATTCTTTAAACTGATGTTGTACATCAGTTCAAAACATTTCTCAAAATCAAAACAGCTATCTTCTCATCATCACAAGTATTATTTAACTGATGTGTTATATGATATATTATACCATTATTGGACATTCTATATTCTTCATTGCAAGATTTCAAGAAAAGTTTAAGGCTGCAAAATAAAGCAATTTATGGTGTAATATTAGAGATGGTGTCATTGTTCTTATCTGATCATGAGATGTATGAGCACTGTCGCTAAGACTACATTGTAAGACTGCAGTTGCTATCAGAACTTGTGCTTGAGACAAGCTGAAGAATTTACGAGAGAAATAACATAGGAACTAATAAAAGCAGTTGTGACCCGAGTCAGTTATACATATGTATCACGAGGTAACTCCTGTGACTCAACTGACGGGTACTACGTCAAGAGTAAACCACGGTTATAACGAACACTTACCAGTAGATCAAGTGAGTTTTTTATTTTCATTTCGACTGCCTTGTGTTTGCAGTAATAATGAACCTGATACATTGTAGCTATCCTTTATGATACTATTTCCTTGATTCGTTAAAGCCGTGTTTACTGTAGACGAAGTACTTCCTGACGGCTACGTATCGCTGAGTAGTTGCGTTCGGAACTGTCTGTCATTCGAGCGAGGGGGCGGAGCCAAGGAAAGGTAATGTTTGTAAACATTTATAAATACACATGGAAAGCCTGCATATACAGTTAAAGTTTTTTTTTCACTTGGCCTGCAACACATGGGCAAATAGATAAAGATATTCTCACTGTATTTAAATCGAGATGCAGAAGATGCGGCTGGTCATTTGTTTCGTTGGCTCCGAAACTGACAGTTTATCGATGCTGGTTTTGTTAGCGAAAACTGGCAGTTCATCGATGCTGGTTTTGTTAGTTTAACTTTCCCAAGATACCCCTCGATAAAATATTTGAAACCCCATTGGAGCCTATTGTGTTGATTTTAAACTGATGGATTCTTTTGAATACTTTTAAAGAAAAGTCGTGCGGAAGATCCTTCAAGTTGCTGCACGGATTATCGCAGCATCCGCCATCTTTCCTCTGTGTTTGTCCGACCTAGCAAGAGTAACCATGCTTCGGGAAAGTGGGCGGAGCTTAGCTCCGATTGGGGATGGGTGAATTAATTTTAGTTTAAATAGTATTTTATTCATATAATGATACATATAATACAGTAAATAAACACATTTCGGGATCGAAAAACAAGCTTATATAAATTCCTTTCCCTGAAATATCAAGCCAGAGGAATGTTCGGCACTGGAAACACCTTTTACAAGATATGTATAAAGAAAGTTTAACGCAGAAAAATATTAAATTTAGAAAAATACGTGTACGTAGAAACATGTGGTGAATACAAGATAAATACATACAATGAACATACATGTGGTGATTACAATATAAGAAAATGGATTCATAGTTCTGTTAAAATTTGGTATAAAGTGCATTTTTCAATTCTAGTAATTGCATTTTGTTTTGTGCCTGAGTCAGGATATTCCCCTATACAGCAGCATTATAGTCCATTATTGGGAGAATATATTCATTTTAATAAACTTTTGTGGGGTCGCCATTTAAATATCTATACATCCTACGCAGTAAATCAACTGCCATGGCTAGTTTTGATAACAATTGTGTTACCTGTTCTACACAAGTGAGTTTTATATTAAGGTATACACCAAAAAAGCTTTTGTCATGCTGTAGAATTTATTTCCTCATTATCTGCATACAATGGCATGTTTATATGATCACCTGACTTTTTTTACTGGAAATTAACATAACCCTAGTTTTCCGTTGATTTAGTTTCAGTTTATTTGTACACCAGTTTACAATTTGGTTCACCTTTTCTTGGAGTTGACTGGTAACACTAGTATAGTCAATACACCCTTCATAGTACTGTCATCTGCATACATATATATTTGATAGTAATTTACATAAATTCTAAACAATAAAGAGTTAAGTATCGATCCTTGTGGAGCTCCTGATTTTATGAATTCAGGTGATGAGGAGATATTTCTATACTGAATTTTTCGAACTTTACCACATAGGTATGAAGCAAATCAATTAATACCGGATGGTAAATATCTAATATTTGTGAAGAAGTACATTATGATCTACGAATCAAAATCCTTCCTAAAATATATAAACATTACTCCTTCCATTTTGTTTTATCTATGCCATTAAACCATCTATCACACAAAGTGGCTAGTGCTGTCTGACATGAATGCTTTGATCTGAAACCTGACTGTGCAGCATGTAAAAGTTAGTATTTTTACAAGATATTTTTATAGATGATCTACACGGATTCATACAAAAGTGTACAGAGGAAGTTTGTTCATACCCCGATGGAATTAAAAATTAGTGATATTAACTCGGATGTTTTCATTTAAAAATTGAATGTCCTTCAGTTGTCATGCATAGCCAATAAGAAAGCCATTTGGGTAGAGGCCAATTCCATAAAGCGCGCTACCGTTTAATGCCAACTGAAAGACATTCAATGCTTTTATTTACATTTGATAACAATTATATGAAGAGATCCCAAGAGTTTTTGCATCTATCCATCTTCCGTGATCGCTAGCACGACAATTGTGACGTTATAAGAAGCGGATGGCAGTTTATATACTGATGAATGCCAACTGCGGTTGGTAAGGTTACATAGTGGGACTGCTATGAAAGTGTAAATATAGTGGTAAGAAAAAAATGAATTGACCAATCAGAAAACCAGATTTAGTATGAAAGCAAAGCAAAGAAAAACTAATAATTAGCATATGCAAAAATATTTCATTGATGAAATGACTGAATATCAGGCGGTTTATGAGATATAATATGTACAACTTTTATAGTTTTTATATAGTTTTAAACAAGTTGCAGACTTACCAATCCAAAAGTTTCCAAGGAGATCCCCAAACCCGTTTTTATATTGTGTCCATTTTCGTCTGAAACCAACATCTTTATTAGTTCGTCTCTGTATTACCTACGGTTAAACAAATAACTTGATAAAATAAAAGATGGAAGGAAGGAAGCCAATGAAATAATGAATCAAGAAAGAGGAAGAACTGATCCTTAGACTTGTTGTTTGAAGCATAATAAAATACCATTGAAACTTTAACAATTTACTAAATTTTATTTATTACACATACATTTTACATCCGGGTTAATTGCCTTCCATGGATTAGAGCTTTGAACCTAATAACCGGTTGCCGTCGATATTCATATTAATATTCATTAGTGATTTCATTAGGAGAAACACAGCCATGAATACTTCTTTGGCTCATCACGGAAGTATATGATTGGAAATGGAAATACTAGCTCTATCGTTAATGCTACTTTTATGACTAATGCGTTCTGACATTTTCTATTATCGATATCGAGTAAGTGACAAGGTGGCACTTCATTCCTTTTACGATGTAATGTTTTATTCAGGTTAGCCATAAATGACGGAGACTAATTGTCATGAATAAAATGTTAGGCAGGTTTATTTTCCGGAACGGCTTTGACTTTTTTTAATTGGAATGTAAAACGAGTAACTTTGAAGCGTCGGAAAAGTTTTCAGCATACTACATTTATTAACACTTTCTGAACAATAGCTTAAAATAAAGCAAATATGTTCTGTTTCCCGCCGTCTAAATTACCGTTTCTAATTATTTTAAAGTTATATGTGCCATAAGTGGGTAAATTGACATGTTAGTTTTTCTTCAGTTGTCTATTGAAAGCCATGGAAACCATACAGTTTGATTAATTGGGGTAAAGAACATCATTCAAATGGGCCGATAAACATGTATCATGCCTTATGAACAGGAGTTTCAACTCATAATTTATGCACTGTACCATTTTTTATTTTAATATGTTATGTATACTCTGATCGGAACATACATGCAGCAGTCACTTTTTATTTACTGATGACAGAATAGAATATGGAATGAAATTGTAGATCAAAACTTGGCTTCGTAGTCTGACCTATGTACTCATTTCATTGCACTATAGACGTAATCATAATGGATTTTGACAGTATTGTAAAATATCATTTTCAGTTCTTATCTGTACTTGTAAAATTAAAACCTACATACGTACAGTATAGTAATTCTCAAAAACATTAAAACCTCTCTCTGATTCGTTAGTATGAATATATTTAAAGTCAATATCAAAAGCAGTAAGCCACAAACTTACAAACCACAGGCGGTTCTCTGTATCAAGATCCAAAAACGCTTGGAACCTTTTCCCTGTTGTTGAAGTGAAACTGTTCAGACCTGGGGCTACAACACAAATATATATTATCATTATATATAATACGGATCCGGATTGCTGCCAATGGTTTGTTTTTAATTTTCGAGTGACGTTTAAATACATCAACGCTGGAGGTTCTGTTAAGTCAAATGCTAATTTGAGATTAATTTGCTCCTAAGCTAGATTGAAAGGCTTTGCCAAAATATATTCTTTTCGTTTTTTTCATGACTATATCAAGCGTTTCCAGATACATATTTGTATTTGTTTCTTTCTGGCTATAATTTCTGAGTTTTTTTTAAATCTATCAAAGAATTGCATAATGTTTTGCAAAAGTGTGGGTTGCAAATTGGATATAAATGTTACTTCGTTTAAGACGTACATTCTTGATACGAATTTCTGCTTATTACGAAGTAAATTTATTTACACTTCTTTGAGAAACGTATAACGAATTTGCTTATAACAAATTATAGAATTCTCTTCTGAAAGTGCTCTATATAGTTGTGTTTTTAAGTGAAATTTTCGGCCAAAAAGGAGAATCGAATGATAGAAAATCAGATACGATCAAACAAAGTCGATATTTGGAATTCGTGAGTAAGCTTATAATTAGTAAGTACAGTATGTTAATGCGGGGTGCATTCATTCTGTGACTTTAACTAACTTATAGTTACTCTAAAGCGAATTTAGTTTATAACAGTGAGATAAAAACGGTATAAAACAAATGGATTAATAATCCGAAATAAAAGCACAAAATAAATTCTAAGTACAATCAAAAATCATTTCTATGGAATATATAATCAGCCACTATAGGGCCTTCTTCAGTCAAAAAAATAAATAAAAAAACCTTCTTTATAAGGAATAACTTCTCTTGGTCCTTCGGGATTCGATATACTGTAACAAAGTTTTACTGTATAATCATCATCCTAAATGTCACGCGACACGACAATGGAAAGGTTACTACTAATGGCATCAAATGGGATTTTATAATGGGTATGCAACATGCTAAGTAACTATAAAAATATAATCAAGATGTATAGCATGATAATCTTATATAAGGTTATGAAAAAGTTTCAAATATTAAAAAGGACAATTCTTGATATCACAATTATCATCCCTCTAACTTTTGAGACTAATATTATTTCAAACGTTTTCTATCTAATTTATATTATGACATCGAAACGGTTATTTACGAATCTTCTATTCTATAAGAATATAAGTAATGTTAGAAAAAAATCCTTATCTGATTAAGATGCTTACAAAAAATCTTTGAGAAGAACTTGGTTGTATTAAACACCACGGCGCTCCTCTTCTCTCCAATCAAACGGAAGTAGGTGTTACACGTATGTTCGCCATCAGTAAATGAGAAAGACAAACATCCGTCTTTAATTAGACACTCTAATGCGCACATTGCACGGCCTCGAATTCCAGTATTCGAACTGATGATATCCGGACTTAAGTCCATTTGGTCAAATTTGTGTAATACCTTGAATCCATCATTTTTACAGTCATTCGCACTTGAAGTATCGAAATATGTTAGAAGCAGAATCAAAATGATTTCCATTTCTTTTTGTTCTTATGATTTCTAAAACGTGACTTTGCGTTAAATAATGTTCTTCACTGAAACCTTTCAGGAATACCTTTCACCAACAGAAATGTGGATTTGTAAAAACGTTCAGGAATAACAATCGCCAACGGAAGCATACAGGTTTTCACGAACACCGTTTAGAAATACCTATTATCAAGAGAAAACAGTTAACTTTGAAGTTCTTCACTACTGTGACGCCGTTTAGACATACCTGTCACCATGAGAACTGAAATATCGTGCATAAACTTCACCATATACATCTTTTGCTTTAGACAAGTTTCATTGCATCAGAGTCCGCATAAATAATTCAGACAAACCTAGAGCAATTTTTCTATAGCCACACCACAGTGTGGTAATCAGATAAACGTTCTCAGAAAAATAGGCTTATTATTACAAACTAACGATGGCTGGGAAAGTTCATGAACAAATGTAGTGCTTATGATCGCAATGACTACTTCGTCTGTACGCAATGTTATTTCGTTCACACATGATAATAAAGTGTGTTCAATCGCAAAAAGTATTGCCATCGCAAGCAATAATATTTTAGTTTACAAGTTGTTTCCCAGTCACAACAAATCTAAATTACTATATTTCATCGATTGTTTACTAGATATCTACATAAAATTACAGAACTGTTTCCTATTTTGATAGATGATCTTAGTAAGAGACCCCTTACTGACCACCATATAGTGAGCTGCATATGGAAAAAAAACTCTATCTTTCTCTTCTTTCCCTCCGGAATTTCAGGGCGATCAATTTAGCATTTTCTGCAAATATATGCTAACAAATCCCATCTGTCAAATTTCAATATGGCCGCCAATAGGCCATCTTGTTTGCTCATTGAGTCCAAAATGCAATATGCATAGCTAGACTTCAATGGGCCTTCCGTGTCCGTTTTCTGATACATAGCGATATCAAACTCAAAATAAAAAATGGCTACCTGTCGGCCATCTTGTTTTCCGAAATGCAATAAACATAGCTAGACTTTGAACATTTTTTTTATTAACATGTTTTACAGTAAAGAAACGGGAAAAATATCGCGACGTGAAGTGCTTTCATGTGTTTACAGTTACGCGTCAGAACAAATACATTGTATCCATCGAACACAAGTGAAGTTGTTCCATATCGATGAATCTACCGTAGATTATATAACTACATGGCTCCCAAGGAGATAATATCGTCAAGTCATAATACAATCTCAAACACATTGAGATACTGAATCTGAACATCGGACAACTTCGGCAAACTCAAATCGTTGCACAATAACGGTTACCGAGTTCACACATTGGGCCGAGTGCAAATACTTTATGTAATTTCGCTATATATTAACGTTTACCAAAAATGATTACATATGTAGATATCTTGTCTGATTAAATACAATATTATCTATGAAAGTTATTTTGTTTTTCATTCATGTTTATTTCACACTAAAATATTGAACTTCTTTGTCGTCGCGGATGAATAGAATTCTATCTTATGTGAATAGTCATCATTGGCTGTTCAATTGAGTCAGCTCCTCCCACTTATGACCGATTTTAATTGAATACTTACGTCACTTTCAAATGACAATTTTCTTGAATGAGATAATACCAAAAAGTTGCAGGAGTGTAAATATGGGGATTTGATTTCGCATTAATGTTAACCATAATTGTATGTAACAATTCCTCTACGAATATATTCAATATGGGGCGGTAAAGCGGCCTAAGAATATATTCTTAGAGGAATTGTTCCATACAATCATGGTTAACATCAATGTGAAATCAAATCCCTATATCTAGACACTCTACTAAATAAATCAACTGCCGTTCAAATATTTAGACATCCTACGCAATACATTTGTATATCAACTACCATTCAAATATCAAGACACCGTACTTCTAGAAATCTTACTTAGTAAATTAACTGCCGTTCAAATACCACGACACCATACGCAGTAAATCAACTGCCATATAAATATATAGACATCCTACGCAGTAAATCAACTGCCATTCAAATATCTAGACATCCTACGGAGTATATCAACTGCCAATCAAATATCTAGACATCCTACGCAGTATATCAACTACCATTAAAATATCTAGACACCCTACGCAGTATATCAACTCCCATTCAAATATCTAGACACGCTACGCGGTAAATCAACTGCCATTCAAATATCTAGACACCCTACGGAGTATATCAACTGCCAATCAAATATCTAGACATCCTACGCAGTATATCAACTACCATTCAAATATCAAGACATCGTACTTAGTCAGTCAACTGCCGTTCAAATATCTAGAAATCTTACTTAGTAAATAAACTGCCGTTCAAATATCTAGACACCCTACGCAGTAAATCAACTACCATTCAAATATCTAGACATTCCACACAGTAAATCAACTGTCATTCAAATATCTAGACACCCTACGCAGTAAATCAACTACCATTGAAATATAGATATCCTATCCAGTAAATCAACTACCTTTCAAATATCTAGACATCCTATATAGCTACACAGTAAATAAACTGCCATTCAAAATATCTAGACACCCTAGGGAGTAAATCAACTACCATTAAAATATCTAGACATCCTACACAGTAAATAAACTGCCATTCAAATATCTAGACACCCTACGCAGTATATCAACTGCCATTACCAGTATTGATTAACCTTATTTTACCTGCTATACCCAATGTGAGGATTTATTAACGTATACACCCCAACGCTTTCGTATGAATAATTTGTCGTCAAGGTGAACGTTTCACCGTACCTGTACTTATCTTGTTTTCCGATCGATTCCAAAATACAATACGGATAATTACGCACCAAGGCGAGGCTACATATGACAATTTATTGAGAAGTAGATCCATGTACATAGACGGATCAGAAGACTTATTTAGGGCGACGAATCATGGCGATTTGACTAGCCCACAATGTGCATCAGAGTCCGCATAAATAATTCAGACAAACCTAGAGCAATTTTTCTATAGCCACACCACAGTGTGGTAATCAGATAAACGTTCTCAGAAAAATAGGCTTATTATTACAAACTAACGATGGCTGGGAAAGTTCATGAACAAATGTAGTGCTTATGATCGCAATGACTACTTCGTCTGTACGCAATGTTATTTCGTTCACACATGATAATAAAGTGTGTTCAATCGCAAAAAGTATTGCCATCGCAAGCAATAATATTTTAGTTTACAAGTTGTTTCCCAGTCACAACAAATCTAAATTACTATATTTCATCGATTGTTTACTAGATATCTACATAAAATTACAGAACTGTTTCCTATTTTGATAGATGATCTCAGTAAGAGACCCCTTACTGACCACCATATAGTGAGCTGCATATGGAAAAAACTCTATCTTTCTCTTATTTCCCTCCAGAATTTCAGGGCGATCAATTTAGCATTTTCTGCAAATATATGCTAACAAATCCCATCTGTCAAATTCCAATATGGCCGCCAATAGGCCATCTTGTTTGCTCATTGAGTCCAAAATGCAATATGCATAGCTAGACTTCAATGGGCCTTCCGTGTCCGTTTTCTGATACATAGTGATATCAAACTCAAAATAAAAAATGGCTACCTGTCGGCCATCTTGTTTTCCGAAAGCAATAAACATAGACTTTGAACATTTTTTTTATTAACATGTTTTACAGTAAAGAAACGGGAAAAATATCGCGACGTGAAAGTGCTTTCATGTGTTTACAGTTACGCGTCAGAACAAATACATTGTATCCATCGAACACAAGTGAAGTTGTTCCATATCGATGAATCTACCGTAGATTATATAACTACATGGCTCCCAAGGAGATAATATCGTCAAGTCATAATACAATCTCAAACACATTGAGATACTGAATCTGAACATCGGACAACTTCGGCAAACTCAAATCGTTGCACAATAACGGTTACCGAGTTCACACATTGGGCCGAGTGCAAATACTTTATGTAATTACGCTATATATTAACGTTTACCAAAAATGAGTACATATGTAAATATCTTGTCTGATTAAATACAATATTATCTATGAAAGTTATTTTGTTTTTCATTCATGTTTATTTCACACTAAAATATTGAACTTCTTTGTCGTCGCGGATGAATAGAATTCTATCTTATGTGAATAGTCATCATTGGCTGTTCAATTGAGTCAGCTCCTCCCACTTATGACCGATTTTAATTGAATACTTACGTCACTTTCAAATGACAATTTTCTTGAATGAGATAATACCAAAAAGTTGCAGGAGTGTAAATATGGGGATTTGATTTCGCATTAATGTTAACCATAATTGTATGTAACAATTCCTCTACGAATATATTCAATATGGGGCGGTAAGGCGGCCTAAGAATATATTCTTAGAGGAATTGTTCCATACAATCATGGTTAACATCAATGTGAAATCAAATCCCTATATCTAGACACTCTACTAAATAAATCAACTGCCGTTCAAATATTTAGACATCCTACGCAGTATATCAACTACCATTCAAATATCAAGACACCGTACTTAGTCAATCAACTGCCGTTCAAATATCTAGAAATCTTACTTAGTAAATTAACTGCCGTTCAAATACCACGACACCCTACGCAGTAAATCAACTGCCATATAAATATATAGACATTCTACGCAGTAAATCAACTGCCATTCAGATATCTAGACACCCTACGGAGTATATCAACTGCCAATCAAATATCTAGACATCCTACGCAGTATATCAACTACCATTCAAATATCTAGACACCCTACGCAGTATATCAACTCCCATTCAAATATCTAGACACGCTACGTGGTAAATCAACTGCCATTCAAATATCTAGACACCCTACGGAGTATATCAACTGCCAATCAAATATCTAGACATCCTACGCAGTATATCAACTACCATTCAAATATCAAGACATCGTACTTAGTCAGTCAACTGCCGTTCAAATATCTAGAAATCTTACTTAGTAAATTAACTGCCGTTCAAATATCTAGACACCCTACGCAGTAAATCAACTACCATTCAAATATCTAGACATTCCACACAGTAAATCAACTGCCATTCAAATATCTAGACACCCTACGGAGTATATCAACTGCCAATCAAATATCTAGACATCCTACGCAGTATATCAACTACCATTCAAATATCAAGACATCGTACTTAGTCAGTCAACTGCCGTTCAAATATCTAGAAATCTTACTTAGTAAATTAACTGCCGTTCAAATATCTAGACACCCTACGCAGTAAATCAACTACCATTCAAATATCTAGACACCCTACGCAGTAAATCAACTACCATTAAAATATAGATATCCTATCCAGTAAATCAACTACCTTTCAAATATCTAGACATCCTATATAGCTACACAGTAAATAAACTGCCATTAAAATATCTAGACACCCTAGGGAGTAAATCAACTACCATTAAAATATCTAGACATCCTACACAGTAAATAAACTGCCATTCAAATATCTAGACACCCTACGCAGTATATCAACTGCCATTACCAGTATTGATTAAATTTTATTTTACCTGCTATACCCAATGTGAGGATTTATTAACGTATACACCCCAAAGCTTTCGTATGAATAATTGGTCGTCAAGGTGAACGTTTCACCGTACCTGTACTTATCTTGTTTTCCGATCGATTCCAAAATACAATACGGATAATTACGCACCAAGGCGAGGCTACATATGACAATTTATTGAGAAGTAGATCCATGTACATAGACGGATCAGAAGACTTATTTAGGGCGACGAATCATGGCGATTTGACTAGCCCACAATGTGATGATTCTTTAGAGAACAAGCTCATATAGTTCACAGTAATGATAGGTGTTGGCTGTATTTCTTCTGTCCAACGTGTATGTTGACAGTTGGGAGAGATTGCATGCAAGTTATGGTACTTTTTGGGGGCACTTTAAGAACCTATAGAACCAGTTGCTCATAGAGCGATATAATAATTTTTAAACCCGTTTTGACGACAAATTTTTAAATCCTGATACCAATTTGAAATAATAATAGTAATAATAACAAGAGGCCCAAGGGCATTGACGGTCATCTGACTATTGGCACAATACAACATAGTCGTTTATAGATTTTATCCTGTTTGACTCTTGTGAATCAAGATCTAGGTAAAAACTTTTTAAAGCAAATATGATAGCCCTTTATCCCAGCATGTCACAGGCCCAAAAACAGGTCTCTAGGCCTCCTAGTTATTTTCAAGAAGTTGTTTAAAGGATGTTAGCTTATTTGACCCCTGTGACCTTAAATTAAGGTCAAGGTCATTCATTTGCATAAACTTGGTGGCCCTTCATCCCAGAAACCTACAGGCCAAATATGAGTACCCTGGGCCTTCTGGTTCTTGAGAAGAAGTCGTTTAAAGATGATAGACTATTTGACCCCGTGACCTTGAATGAAGGTCAGGGTCATTAATTTGAATAAACTTGATAGCCCTTCATCTCAGCATGATGCAGGCCAAATATGAGTACCATGGGCCTTCTGGTTCTTGAGAAGAATTCGTTTAAATATTATAGCCTATTTGACCCCTTCACCTTGATTGAAGGTCAAGGTCATTCATTCGAACAAACTTGGTAGCCCTTTATCCCAGCAACCTACAGGTCAAATATGAGAACCCTGGGCCTTCTGGTTCTTGAGAAGAAGTCATTTAAAGATTATAGCCTTTTTCTTAAGAAAACGTATTGCGAAACTACAAGTGGATATCACCAATTTGTCCCGCCGTCATCGAAATCTTGACGTCACCTCAATTTTCCTGATGTCTTTATTGTTTCTGTCATGAATTCAGAATGGGTTTCCTGCCCGGCACATTTACTGGAAACCGCTCCAGTTTATATTGCACTACTGACATATAATTAAATGTTCTTTTTTTATATACTAAATCTGGCTTTTTGATTCGCCAATATTTTTTTTGTTTTCATACCACTATGAAAAAAATAAAAAAAAATAAAAAATAAATAAATCAGAGAATGGCGTAAACTCAGACGTCGTCGTGACATCACAATAGAGACATTGGCGTTGCGTATTGATTCGGATTCACAGTTTCAAACATTTTTTTCATACCCCGATGAAATTAAAAAAAAATAGTGACATCAATGCTTAAATGCAAAAATATTTTTTATATTATCATTATTTGTCGTTTAAGCCATGACTTCTCCAAATACAGATGTTTTCTATCTTTAATGTTTTCTATCTTTAACAATATCATACAAGTGTCGGTCTAACCATTAAGTAATAAAGCCTCTATACTCTGTACGTATCATGTATATACTGCGCACATTTTGTCGGTGGCACATAACTTTTATTTAGAGTACACATTCATGGTTTTAGATTATTTACATATTCATATAAGAACAAAATTAAACTACTTTTCGTTATGTAGACACGTGGTCTGTATGGATACCCTAGACATGCAAAGTATTTATATATTGTGACGGTCAAGTGGTCAGAACTCTATATCCTGAACCAACTTGAAAATAAACAGTGGTAGCGCGGCTACCGCCACATAAGTATTTTACGGGTTGAAGACTCTTGCCTAACTACCCTAACCATTGACGACTTAGTTACACCATGGATTCACCTGAATAATTCTAAAATAATCTAAGAAACAACCAGGATTTCAATATACAGGTACAAACTTAGCCATTTATTTAGGAGACATATAAATAAATAGTTTGACATAAAGATAATATAGCTCTCATTCTTCCATACCTGTCTCATCTGTTATTTAGTTATATAATTTGGATAATAAATATTGAGTTTATTCTTTGATAATAAATAGTAACAAAGTTGCAAATAGTTTCAGATCTGATCCAACGAGTAAATAATCACTATCTCAGTGTTATACTATTACTTTACATTTGCACTACAAGTACAAATGGTAAACATTCTTTTACAGAATAATAAAGAACCACTCTCAACTTGAAATAATAAACTCCTATATTCTCAGCAGAATAAATCCAAGTATAAGATACTTCTCTAGATATATTTCCAAAGTAACTGTACTAATAAAATACCCAAATATTAGATAAATCCCTTCTATTATAGTAATTCCTAAAGGTTCCTTGAAATAACCCTCTGATTCAATAATCTCTGTATAATGCAACTGTAGAATTCCAGCATAAGCTAACAGAAATGTAAGAAATCCCGTTACAAAATAACGGTAAAACTGACCCCTTAATAAATCACATATTTACAATAAATTCCCAGAAATATTATATTTAAATACAGAATCCCATCCCACACATATAAACTACACCTAACCTAATACATAAATACAAGACACCTTTTGGAACTGAGGAAACACCTCTTTGTCCATCGCTAGACACCCACCTAAACAATACACGACCGACCCAGACAGAGACAGAACGCAGACTGACTGAAACTCGTTATGACGCATTGTTTAGAATCTGAGCGCGTGCAGCGATTGCTGGATTCGCTGGAAAATGCTGGATCGCTTGCTGGAAAATCTCTAACCAAAGTGAAATATTATTTGATAATGATAAACCCAAACATTACAGAGCATAAATGTGGTAACACACGTACCTTTATATTTATAATCTTTATTAAACTATCGTCTGCAACTCTTTAAGACGCCGGAAGTGTTTCCGATGTAAACTACGAATCATCAGGAAAAATACGAAACTACCGTAATATGCCAGCTCCGCCGCTGTCATACCAACATCGTGGCTGCGTCCAGTATCGAGAACATGTGTTTCGGTTTACCGATTACTTGACAACTTAAACATGTAATAACTTTGTAAGTAGTTCTAATAATAGATGCATGAATTATCCGATTGCTTGTTTAAAACGTGTGATATACATAGAAGAAGATTCGTACCAAAACTATGACAAAACGTAGTGTTGTCACATTACCCCCCACTTAACGTGTTCAATGTCCCCATGAACACGAAACAATATTTAAAAAAAATAAGACTCTGATAACTTTTGGTTTTGTTCACGCTTTTGAATGTTTACAGGGATCCACAAAATGTACAAGTGTACCCTGCTATTTACTATCATCACAATACTGACACAATACCATTGTATTTCACAACAACTAGATACACACAAAATTACAGGTGTGTTCCAGTTACACTCCCACACTTCCTGATAAAGATACACACAAAAGGTACAAGTGTGTTCTATTTTACTTCAGTGAGCTTATATAAAAATGTATATAATCAGATGAGATCACGCAAAGTTACAATACTTTGTGCTATTATTTACTTGAATAAGTTATGATACATAAGAGCAATATTTCTCTAACCTAGATACACACAAAAGTTACATGCATGTTCTAGCACAGTATACGCGATATGAGCCACTTTACATAAGAATGATTGTTTCTCAACTTTAGATACACACAAAAAGAACAAGTGTGTCCTAATATACAGTATTTACCCGAAATGAGCTACTCTACAGATGCACGGTTGTTTCTCAACTTTAGATACACACAAAAAGTACAAGTGTGTTATAATATACACAGACTTTCTTTATATCCACCCGTTCCTAGCTATAAAGCTTTTATAAGTTAATGCGTTATTTTAAAAATACAATATAACAGTTTTCACACTGCTCAACTATTAATACTTTGAAAGTATTTATACAACACGACTACTCAAAGATTCAGCTAATAATATGTTTGACAGAAAACTTTACAAATTATGATATACCAGACTTAGCTAACTATTTTTACCTGATATGATATATATATATTTATGGTTAAATTATATTACTCAGACTCAGCACCAGTAACAATTATATAAACTCTAATGATATCCTATGTGACAGCTTACAACTTACATTCACTCTTCTTTTCAAACTTTAATACTCTATTTAACAATCACAAAATATAAAATATAGTCCGTATGATCTAGTTCATATGTCTGAATATAACTTTTCCCGAAAACTTTCCCCTGACAATAAAGAGATGACAAACTCTGATGTACAGCAGGCCAAGTTTACGAGTGATCAGACTACGCCAGTGACTTACGATCTTACTACTTTTTACAGTGTACCAGATGATCGTATCCTGTTCTGTAAAACACGTTATGTCATCAACCCTAATTTAACCCCAAGAAATCCTTTCCCATGAATAAAATAATTCTAGACAAATGAAAGAGAACACCGGTAACTATATATAACAATATACATTCCTACTGTTTCTCCTTCAACACAACCTTTCTCTTCTTACTCGCACACACACACACACACACACACACACACACACACACACACACACACCTATTCTCCTTTTCTCGCAACT
This sequence comes from Argopecten irradians, assembly GCF_041381155.1. NCBI lineage: Eukaryota > Metazoa > Mollusca > Bivalvia > Pectinida > Pectinidae > Argopecten > Argopecten irradians. The sequence goes on from NC_091140.1 coordinate 24,966,298, forward strand.
TACGTTCGAGCTCTCTCTTCTCCTTTCTCTCCTTCTCCAGACAATTTGTAACTGCTGTAGTATTATTCCGTACGTGATTGGACATATCCAAGATGGTCTCCTCCTGGGCTGCTACGATCTTCTACTGCTGCTCCAGGAGCGTTACAATCGGGCCCATCCACGCCGGTGTTCTGTCCTCGCTAGTTGTCTGGTGCTGGGTCTGGATATCTTCTAAAGCTTCGTCTAATCCAGTCAACACCTCCAAGACATCCACTTCTGGTACTTCAGGTACCGGAAGTGGAATGTCTGGTAGGGATGGAGCGGGTATAGTTGGCTCTGGTTCTGTTAAGGCCTCCGCCATAGGTAGGTGTGTCACAGGGACATCCTCAACGGTCTTTCTAGATCTGGTCTTCCACACCACCTCTGAATCCTCTCTGCTAAGCTGAATAAGATCCTTATCAAGGACCAAGGTTCTGGGGTTCGCATTCCTCCTAAGATAACTGGAGGCAATCTCTAAACCCTGGCTCTCCCGCTGTAGAAGTTTTTGCCGATGATCGGGATAATGGTCCACGTGACGGGCCAACTCATGTTCCCGGAGACATCGGAACAAGCAAAGGGAACAATAAAAATGTTGTATCCTCAAAGGCAGCGTGGTATTTATGAAAATGATAAACCACTCGTCTCTTTTCCTCTGTGAAATCGCATTGGCCGCTCTTGTAAGTTCGTCCTCTAGAGTTCTCCATGTCTACTGTAAAACATGAATATGGTCTTCATAGGAATTGTTAGATTGTCTCCCCTTAATAGTATGACTTATTCTGCTTTGAATATAGAGTCTCATCACCTCTGCACACCATTAATACTGTATGTATTATATTATATAGTTGAACATTTTTAAAGTTTCTGTATCTTCTTTTGTAGACGTGATATCCAGCTGATGTTGTTCTCCCCCGTGAATGGTTTAAGCTTGTCGTGGTGAAGAAGACGAGTTTTCCCTCTATCATCTAACTGAATCAAGTAGTTGAATTCTGTCGGCTTCTCTGTAATAATACATGGCCCTAAATACGTGGGTTGTAGTTTTGGTGCATCTCCAATTTTCCTTTCTTCATCTAGATAGCATACTAAATCTCCTACGTTATATTGATTGCAGGGCAAGTTTACATCATAGTGGTCTTTTCTTCGGCGAGCATTATCGTGAAGGTGCTTACGAGCGAAATCATGTACATGGTTCATCCTCTCGCGAAGAATGGTAACGTAACTGGTTATGGAATCAGAATCCGGAGTTCTCCTGCCCAAAAGTATCTCAACTGGTAGCCGTACCTCTCATGCCATCATCAGCATGTTAGGTGTAAGTCCTGTTGACTCTTGTGGTGTTGCTCTATACGCACCAACTGAACATCCCAAGTTCTTGTCCCAATCTGTCTGCTGTCCTTTAAGGTAGGCTTTAATCATACGGAGTAGAGTGCGATTAAATCGTTCCACTTGGCCGTTGCACTGGGGGTGACGAGGTGAAGCTCTAGTCTTCTTTATGTCTAATATAGAACATAGTTCTCTAAAAATGGTACTCTCGTAGTTTCTTCCTTGGTCTGAGTGTATAGATAGAGGACATCCAAAACGACTGATGACTTTATCCAATATAACATCTGCACATGTCTTCGCAGTCTGATCTGGAATTGGAAGTATGTCATCCCACCTGAAAAAATAATCTGTGACAAGTGGTATGTATCGGTTTCGTCTCGGAGTAAGAGGTAAAGGTCCTAGGACATCTGTGGCGAGACGGTCTAACGGAGCTCCCACAAGCATATCGCCTAATCCAGCTTTCGGCTTCTTTTCAGGTTGTTTCATTTGAGCATATGTGTTACATCTCAGTACCCATAGGTTAACGTCTTCTCTGACTTCATACCAGTAGTATCTTTGTATAGTTTTCTCATGGGTCTTCTTCTTTCCTAAGTGGCCTCCAAGGAGATTGTTATGCATATGATGTAATACTTCAGTTCTGAGGATCTTTGGTACCAGTAACTGTATATGATGACCGGTTCCGTTTTTACGATGAAAAGTTCTGCAAAGGACGTCATCCTTTATAAGCAAAGACTTAAATATGTGCCAATAATGCGAACTGCTAAACTGGACCTGATTACTTCAGAGTGTGGTTGTCTTCATCTCTCAAAGTAGGATCTTCTAACTGGAGCTTCTTAATATTCTTGGTAGTACAGGAATCTTTCCAAGGTGTCCATGTAAAATCTTCCTCTGGTACCTCTGGCTTAGTTTGAGATCTGGTCTTGACAGCTCTGACGTCATCTGTTACATCTTGGACTAATGAGCTCATCATATCTCTGCCTCGTTTGGTACACTTGGCACAAGGTCCATTTCTCTGGACAGTCACAATCATATAAATTCTCGCATCTGGACATACCGTCTGCATTCCCATGTTTTAGCCCTGCTCTGTATTCTATAGAAAAATCAAATGAGGACAATATCTCTAGCCACCTAGCAATTCTACCCTTGGGTTCTTTCATGCTGTATAACCATACTAAAGCTTGGTGATCTGTTCTGACAACAAATTTTCTTCCTAAAAGAGATTGTCGGTAGTAGTCGACAAAATATCTCACAGCTGACCGTTCTTTGTCGGTAACACAGTAGTTACGTTCAGCTTGCAGGTAGGGCGTAAGAATTGTACCTGCTGCCCCTATTGCATGATCGTAAGAGGCGACTAAATTTAGGATCTTATTTTTTCTTTCTTCCTAAATTACTTTATTCTTCCTAACGTCTCCCTTGACACCACCTCACTTTTGGCCTTTAGTTGAGCGCTCGCCCCTGTGAGGAAGACTCTGGGTTCTGTCCCCTGGTCTAGACACACCAAAGTCTATAACAGTGGTAGTTTCTGCTCCTGCTTAGCGCTCAGCATACAGGGAGTGGGACGACTGGTTTGCCCGTTGTCAGTATAATGTGACCGGGTGGGGTGTGTTGCTTGGTGTCTTCGGCGGCATGCTTCAGTGATATAGCACTATAAAATGGGCAACGGTTCCACTATACAAGAAGACACAACATGAATATACCGCAGTCTCCCAAAACACGCACCTCGCACAACATACACGCAACACACCGCATACATGGGAGGCCGTCCTTACATGACCAAAGCTGTTAATAGGACGTTAATTAATCAAACAAACAAACAAACGTTCAGCTTTGTTTAAAGTTCGACTGCCATATGCGATGACTCTAGAGACTCCATCTTGGACTTGACTAAGGACAGCGCCAATACCATAATCACTGGCATCTGTATCAACAGTATATTCTCCCTCATCTTTAGGATATGCCATTATCTCTGAACTGGTCAGCTTCTGTTTCATTTATTCAAACCGTTTCTGGCACTCGTCTGTCCAAATAAACTTGGTATCTTTCTTAGTTAGATCCACCATAGGTTTAGCTAAATCAGCAAAATTCTGTATAAATCTTCTATAATAACTTGCCATTCCCAGGAACTGTCTGACTTGTTTTGTATTAGTTGGTACAGGCCATTGGTTTAATTTCATGACATTGTCTGGATTAGGTTTTACACCTTCAGCATTTACCACGTGTCCTAAAAAGGTAACTTCTGTCTGTAATAGTTGACATTTCTCTGACCGTAATTTCAATCCGGCTGCTTTAATTCTCTTTAAAACTTCTTCAACCCGGTTCATGTGTTCTTCAAATGTAGATCCAAAAACAATGATATCATCCAGATATATAAGACATGTCAGCCATTGTAGTCCGCTCAGTGTTAACTCCATCAATCTTTGAAATTTCCTACATTCTAATTTACATTCCGAGAGTTTCGTCACTATATGAATCAACCAACTGACGAAAACAAGCATTTGCCTATATATACATGTATAAATGATGTCACAATGGTATATATTTCAAGCCGTGGGATAGACATTTTAACTGGATACACATGCTTTACTAAGTCAGCACATGAAAAAAATTGAACACAAATTGATTTTCTATCGTTCTGGTACTCTACGTCCCTACATTGCAAATGCAAATATTTTGGTTTAGGCGTTAAGTGCATAATTTATGGAAATTGCATTCATATTGCACATGCATACGGGTATACACATGTGTAATTTAACTAGAATTGTGGCTAACACAGGAATCTGAGACTTAGTTATAGTTTATATAATTATGGACCCACCAGAGTGTCGTACGGCAATTTTTAGCTGTTTTATGGGTCAAGTAAAAATCATATTCTACAATGTACTATATATGTACACGTAAAGAGTGGGAAGTTTCCCGAGACAAAACTTTTAACCCAAACTAGCTTTAGCTGCCAAAAAAAATATCACATTTCTAGTGAGTCTTACAAAAACCGGTTTCTACCACCGGAACAAGCGATACTCTCCCTTTCAAAATGAGCCGATGTGTCATCTGTAAATCACAGATAAAGGATCCCTTAACGTTAAGGAATGATCATGAAACTGGACCCTGGTGTTCAGTGATACAATTAAAGACATATTTAAAAATAGTTTTCTCAAATATTTTGGAAAATATTTAGGTTATCGCAATCGGGCAATCGGCCAGTATACTGTAGCAGTAAAATTGTATCTAAAGAATCAAAGTGTCAAGGCCACTCATAGATGCTGTGAATGAAGGACTCAAACAAAGGAATAAACAAATTAGTTTTTCATTTAAATATTGAATTTAGTGTGCAGTGTTGAGTTTTGGGGTCAAACAAAATATATTTACGGTAAACTGTATTTATTTCATGATATTTAAAGTTGATTCAAGAACAATAAGTTGAATAACTCATTTTCCTGAAATAAATTTAATATTAAAATTATTTCTGAAATAACGATTTCAACACCAATAAAACCGGTCAGAATCTGAGTTTCATTTTTTATCATTCTTTATTAATTACTAAAATTATCAATTTCATCATCTCTTCAAAGACAAAAAAATCATAAGTCAGCATAGCCGTATCATCATATCCACTTTACATTTAAGAATATCTTCGGAAAATATAACATTAGAAATATTACGATTTCCGGATACATTGTATATTTTGGTTTCCTTTTTTCGAAAATTTTCATGGGTTGCTTTGACGACTTTTGACTAATTAATCACGGCCAGATACTTTTGCAAAATAAAGGGTACATTATTTCGTTACGTAAAAAACTAAGATTTATTTTATATTCACAAGAACGCTAGTCAGTAACATAAACAAACTTCATGTAAATTAGTAGCGGTGGTGTGTGTAACCGGAGCAGTGGAACCCCAATTACTGGACTCTCAGATAGTCCTAAGAGGTATACTGAACTGTCTAATGTAGCTACTGTTGATTCTGAAGTGAAGGATGCTGAAAGTCCTGGCCATGTTAACATAGATATGAACCAAGAAACTGATTCTCAGTCCATGATTGACTCATCCCAGCCTACGGTAATACCAAACCGGACAATGTCGATCTCAGAAAATGACCATGTGTTCTGTTCACAAGACCGTTCTTATTTGTTACCGTCGAATAAAGAGTTTGACAGCAGACTCCATGATATTGATAATGAACTTATGAAATATACTAGCCGAGAGAGCTAGATTGTGCGATGGCTTTCCTACCGGAAAATTAGTTACCAGAAAAAAACACTACCAAGTGTGGACAAATAGGCAAAAGATTGTTTTCGACTCCAAGCGTTTATTAATGGAGATTCGTCTATTATAAATGAGCTGTTCACCACTGGGTCTGTAAGACAGAGTATATGTGAGAGGCCCTCGGCAGGGGACACCGTAGTACGTAACACAGTGTCGGTATCCGAACTTTGTGCGACTGTACATGCATTGACAGAAAGACTCGCTGCCACGGAAGTAAAACTCGCTGCCATGGGCTATTACTTCTAGCAAAAAACGTGAGCAAGAATTATCCTCTAAACTCGTTGAGATTGAACGACACAATAAATCTCTTCAATTAAACGTCGAACGACTTCAAACTGTGGTTAATTCCAAACATGCAGGATATGATTCGTTTAATAAAAGAGTTTCCGATGACCTACGAGCTCTTGGTGAATTCGACTATTTTGTGTATCAGAAAACGATAGAAAAATTATCGGACCGTATAAATAATTCAAAACAGAACTCAAAAAATCCCGTCGCCCCCGTACGTAGCCCCAGTACGAAGGAGAATGTCACACATACTCGTAGCCCTACACAATCGAAAGGTATATGTACGCCACGCTCGAATGAACGTGAATTGAATACATGTAACCAAGTACAGCAAAAACCGGTTCAACAGGCACATGATGACGAACTCGGCGCACATGATATATACGAGATTAATGTAAACAACAACAAAAGCACGTGTTCACCTGGAAATACGCACACCCACATGGACTCCACATTCGCTAGTGTTGTAAAAAACAAGGAAAATGCATGTAACCCAATTCAAAATGACTCTCTTAATAAACCGGATCTTACTGAAAAGACCAAAGAATACAAAATACCAGTTTGTATAGACAGAAATGTGCCCCAAGCACATCCCGTTACTGAATCTGATACTGAAACAAATGACTTATTCTTTGCTGCAGCACCAAGGCGCACGCGTAATGCCCGCTACTACATAAGCAACATTGATCCCCGATCAACCAAAAAAGGCCTTGGTCACTTCCTATACGAGAAAGGAATAACGGTTACACATCTCGTGATGTTCGAAAACCGCGCAAATAAGAAATCGGCAAAAATTAATGTCATACCGGAAGATACTGTGATAATAGAATCGCCTGGCTTTTGGAACGGAAAAATTCGATGCCGCCGCTGGCTGAGCGAACATGATTGGAGGTTAAAAATCGAGGAAAGAAACATGGACAACTTCGCGTCTCATCAAAATGAAAACACATTCAGCAATGTATACTAGGATTTCAGAGAACTTTTTCCCGTTTTCATTATTAATTGTCATGAGCCTTTCTATTCTAACATGGAATGTACGTGGCTTTTTATCGTCGGCATTGAGTCTTTGTAATGTGATTGATACCCTGTAAAGTGACATTCTCGTTATAACGGAACACAAACTTACACAAAATTCCGTTCATTATCTACATAATTTACATCCTGACTACTTTGCTTACCCAAAAGCAGGACTTACCGAGCAAAATAGCGGTGGCGTAGCAATAATGGCACGGAAGGATATGCTTTTTCGTATAAATAATCTTGAAATATCCCTAAGTGATTGAATAGTTGGCGTTGAACTTCTTACAAAGAAATCAGAACGATTGTTTATATTCGGAGTTTACATGCCTAGTGACAATAATATATCTGATAATCTGGAGGAAATCGAGAACTTGGATGATTTATATACCCAATTCAGTGGACAGGGGAATATCATTATAGCCGGGGACCTAAATGCGCGATATGAAACGTCCTGTGCTATGACGAGTAATACGAAACGGAAATCGAACATCTTCCACAAATTCCTATCTGACCATACCATGTTTGCTCTTAACAAAACGCCCCTATGTGGCGGTCACGACCATACGTTTACTTCAAACGTACAAACTTTAGACTATATCTTGATACAAGACATATCTAAAGATCGTGTTTCATCATGTACCATCTTTTCTACTGAAGATACTGAGATAGCATCTGATCACCATCCCATCGTAGCCCAATTCCAACTTGATATTGTAAGGTACAAAACGTTTAATCAAGTTACGTCTAATCCTGCTTGGTCGAAGGCGAAAGTAGATAACCTTATTGCATATCAATTATTTGTTGATTCCGAAATAAACAACCAAATCTGACTTCAGTCATCTTGATGCCACGACACACATCGAAATGCTTAGCGAACAATTGACAGTGATATTAACCAATTCAGCTCAGCAATTCATTCCGTATTCGGAAAACAATTCTGTGTTAAAGCCGTACTGGACGAAAGATGTTCGTGTAGCACATAAAATTGCCAGAGCAAAACGGAAAATATGGATAGAAGCTGGGAGACCAAGGGGAAACCAGTACAATACCTACCGTGACTATAAAGATGCAAAACGGCAGTTTAGAAATATGCATGAGGAAGCTTATAATGACTATGAAACAACTATCAACAAGAAAACTAGATGAGGCAGCTGATTGTGATATACGTCTGTTTTGGCAATTAATTAGACGACGAAAGAAACAACCACCGAATATCTGTAATGAAATCCGAGTAGACAATGTAACAGCTCGTGATCCTGAAAATATAGCAAATCAGTTTGCAACATTTTTCGAAAATCATTATCGGTTTCCTGATGAAACCTCAATACCAGAACATAATGCCCAAGAAATGTGTGATGAACAATGTGAAGAACTGAGCCGTGAAATTTCATTCGAGGAAGTTAAAGACGTTATACACAAAAGCAAACTACGTAAGGCCCCAGGAATCGACGGAATAACAAACGAACATATCAAATACGGTGGCCGGGCAGTAATTATCTATCTGATGAAACTATTTAACCTAGTTACAAGAACTGCTACAATTCCTGAAATATGGAAAAGGTGTGTAATTATACCAATATACAAGGGAAACAACAAGCCGAGATGGGATCCCGATAATTATCGACCAATTTCACTCTTACCAGTAGTGTATAAAATATACGAAAGTATTATTCACATACGACTGAGTTCGTGGCTTTTAAGAAATCATCTAACCTTCCCGAACGAACAACAACAGGGGTTCCAACGATATATCGGCTGTCAAACAGCTTCATTCATTCTTCAAGAAACACTGTACGCCAATATTGAACAACATAGCAAAATGTATGCTGCTTTTCTCGACATTAAGAAAGCGTTTGGTACCGTGTGGCATGAAGGGCTCGTACAAACACTGAAATCAAAAGGAATAAACGGACAAATACTTACCATTATCAAAAATACTTACTCAGAACTGAAAAGCACTGTTTTATGTAACGGTACCAAATCCCGGTGGATTGACATGAAACGCGGATTGAGGCAAGGAGGAATTTTGTCCACATCATACTTCCTAATCTACATCGACGACCTTTTGAATGAATTGGCGGATTCGAAACTTGGTGCACCGCTAAACTCATTACAATGTGGCAACCCCACGCTTGCCGACGATATAACGCTATATAGCTAGTGACGCTATCACCGCGTTCGTTGCAATACCTTCTTGATATCTGCGAGAACTACTCATCCCAGTGGAAGTTCCAATTCAGTGCGACTAAAAGCTGTACAATGATATTCGGTGGACGTCCTAACGTCGATAACTATAGGTGGACATTGTCTGGTGTGGATTTGGAAGTTAAGGATGTCCACGAACACTTAGGTATCCCAATAACTAGTAACTTGTCATGCACGAAGAAAATAGAAAAAAGCTGCAAAAAAGGTCGCGCATCACTTTTCTCTGTTTGTGGAGTTGGACACAAAAGCTGTAGGCTAAACCCCATTACATCCGTTAAATTATACAAGAAAGTCATTTTACCATCTATGTTATACGGCTGCGAAACATGGAGCAATATCAAAATATGTGACAGTGAAAAACTCTCCAGGCTTCAACATTTAGCGGCTCGGAAAATCCAAGATTTCCCAGCGCGCACACGGTCGGACATATCTGAAAGTATGATTGGCCTTTTCCGTATTAACGCAGAAGTTGACAGGCGAAAACTTCAGTTTTTACTTCGACTAATTAAATTACCGAGCAATTTTCTTGCTAAAAAGATTTTCCTGACTCGCGTTTATACTTACCTTAATAATGAAGTTCCGGAACAACGAGGATTTATACCCGACATCTGCGAACTCCTAAATAAATATAATCTTATGGATTTATTAGAGAATTATATTTCAACGAAGACAGAATTTCCATCAAAGATATCCTGGAAACTTTTTGTAAACTCTGCTATTAGGAACCTCGAAACGAAGTTATGGCTCGATCGGATGGACAAGGAGAGCGATTTCAGTCGTTTTAAACATGTCCACACTCAGATATTCGCCCACGAACTCTGGACTACTCCGAAAACCCCATCAGATCTTTCATGTGCGCGCTTTGTTTCAAAGATGTTGACATATCAACCTCAAAATAACCATGAATTGTGTCCAAAATGTGGAAAAGGACGAACGGACATAATTAGACATTACTTGACACAGTGCCGTGTCACTCGGGCAACGCAATGATCATCTAAAAGACATAGAGGAACAATTTCACAAAATGGCTACACACTACGTAAGAGCAGCTTCACATGCATATTTATCCTCTACTAGTGACAGACAATAAGAAAGAATGGATTAACGTTTCGCGACGTGAACGCGTAGACGTACGCCTGGCTCTCCCTTCTTCTATTTGAAATTCATGAACTTTTATAGCTGAAAAAAATCAGTTTTTTCTTTTTGTAATTTTTTTGTATTTCTTTTGAATTTATTATTTGTATCTCTATAAGAGGAATTAAAGATTTAATGAATGAAAGCTCGTATATAGATTTATATTATCATTATATTTTGTAAGTTTGTGTTGATAAACTTAGTACTTTTTCCCGTTCAATATAATACAGTTGTCGATAAACAAAAGGCACAACTAGCTCCCAGTGACAGAACAATGGAGGAACCTCATAACCATAAACTTTTACTGCACAATAATATTTAAGGATTAAAGTCTCTTTCTGGTGGTTCTATCGAAGGATAAAGTTGAGTAGGGTATCGATATTTGGAATGGACCGCGAAGCGGTCCATGAAACAAATATCGATACCCTACTAAACTTTATCCTTCGATAGAACCACCAGAAAGAGACTTTAATCCTTATATTTACAGTCTTAACTATTATTTTCATAGCTCAAAATTTACCCTTAATAGTGTTTATGGCATTTATAAGACTAAAATTGAATTATATCGTTTAGTTCCGACAGGCATTTGGAACAGCCACTCGAAGTGGCGGAAATTCCCGCCAATTTATCAATGAACATACAAATAAAATGAGTTCCGTCTGATGATGCATATATCTGGGGTTTCCTGGTATGGAACTATAAATCGTTTTATTTATCTTTTGTTAAAAACACCATGGTGCAAAGCCGTTTGGTTTTAATCTTTTACTTCGTATGATTACACACGCTTACACAATTCATAACATGGCAGGATATTTAACGTAGTTGTGACGCGGCGTCCGATTCAAACCGCCTGTGTCAAGGAGGTGTGACAAACAGAGAGTTTCTTCAATTTTGTGATCACTTGAGTTCATCTTAATCAGTTCACGTTTGAAATTACTTGAATACACGGTGTTTACATAGTTCCATGTCATTATTTCCGGATTTTGGAGATTTTCAAATGTATCGGACGCCATTTCGAGGAACATGTACAAACATAGGTAGGCCCACTACTGTAAACGTTTACCACTCTCAAAATGTTAGCTTATATTTATTTTGTTGTTTCAAACACTTCAGTAAATATAAGAGATATCTATAACAAGTATTGTAAAGCTACAATTGAAGGATTCCGTTTCATTGATATTTCGAAACACCCAAACGTACATTGTGTATGTAAGGCCTACTCCCGCCGATTCACAGTAGATAACGTACAGGACTTGTCTGTCCCCCGAGGTTTATCGTGCCAGGTCGATTTGGTTAAACTTATGCAACTGAAAGACTGAGGTTGTCCTGACATATCTTATCCATTTGCGTGCAACCAAAGATGTTAAAAATACAAATAGGATGTAGATCTACATGTTGTAGCGAACAACACACACTCACCGACACACAACATGTAAACATTGCAACGTCATCGGAATGTGCAAAACTGTAACATTGTACAACATTGTTTATTTATCATACGCACGGAAGCATTGCTCAAAGAGGTAGTAACATAAACAATGTAACTTTTCTACATTTGTATTTACACACGTACATATAATATGTGTTCAAACCTATTTTGATACTGTACATGTTCATCGAACGTACGTTCGATACTGAAAACAAGTATCTGATTTGGACCATCATAAATTCATCCGCGCGGCTCCAAATTGCGCGTGACATACTCAATCTATCGAGAAATAAAGTTGAGTAGCCTTTGGTTGAAATCAACGGGGTTTATACTATCAATTCACCACTGACTGTAAATATCATCAGATATAGTTCGTCAATGCAACCGAAACAAAAACATCTATAACCGTTATAAGAACTTTCCTTTGCAATTATCTTCCTAACATTTCATTACATTAACCGATCAGTAGCATGAATTACGTAAAATTGAAAAACATACACAATCCAAAATCCACCAAAAGTCTGCCGCGGAGGAAGACATCGAAGAAGGCGTTGTTCGTGATTTTTGGGACCGTATATGACGCGTAGGTATACATAAATCATAGAGTCCCTACTGAACACTTAAAACATACTGTCTATGGTGCATATGTATGTGCAAATTCAATGTTTGTGTTTTTGAATAATGAGTTTCGATTTATTCATACTATCAAGTAATATGTAAAATGAACAAAACAACATTAAATTTTCATCGCGGACTGGTTTTATTGCTTAGATGTGCACAGGCTCTCCGAGCGTACCTAAGAATGCTGTTTCACAGCATCAAAAATGGGTGAAAAAATCTATAAATCCCCTTCACCGTGACAAAAAGTTCGAAATTAAAGTGGTTGCAAGTGAGAATTATACTATTAGTTATATAGTCAGTTACTGACCCCCTATAAAGGGAGCTACGCCCTCGCCCCCTATAAATCTTACTGGCCCTCTATGCCTTTATAGGGGGTCAGTAACTGACTATATAACGAATTTATCGCATCGAGGACCATTTAATTGTTTCATTATTTCTTTGTTTCCTATTTCATAGTATTTGTTTGGTCAAGAATATAAAATCAAACTTAAATCATACTGGCGAATGATAATGTAACAGGAGAGGAGAAAATGTAGCGGCCAGACCGGGATACGAACCCGGGACCCTCAGAATACTAGCCGAGTGCTCTACCGACTGAGCTACCTGGTCACCGATGATCGACCCAGTCCAATCCCGCTATACTCCTCCCTCCTTTCTCGAAGTCTTCGCCCTCGAAGACACACGAGACCCTTCCAAACACCACCACCGTGGGTTATTTAGTTGGGCGCCAATTCTAAACAGGAGAGGAGAAAATGTAGCGGCCAGACCGGGATTCGAACCCGGGACCCTCAGAATACTAGCCGAGTGCTCTACCGACTGAGCTACCTGGTCACCGATGATCGACCCAGTCCAATCCCGCTACAATAACAAACAATCGACACTTTTAAAATAATTGGCCTACTTCAGTAGGCTATACATTTATTTATTCATTTATCAATTTCAAGAATTTTCAAATACACTGTATAAGGAACCTGCAGAATAATACTGAATAATTCATAAATCAACAATAAGTTCCACATTCCTATGTACACAGTAGGCCTACCTCAATACAACACCAGACCGTCTGTATATTGAAAGCATCACAAACAAGAGTGACACAAACATCCATCTAACATTTTAAGCACAATCTCCTTGATCATCTGTGCATTCTTGCAGAGATAATCAATGAAAAGTTATGCCGATAAATTGGTTGTAGAGTGAGGATTGATCTGTGTGTCCGAACACCTCCATTTGTTTATAATCACAGTCTAGAAAACGCTTGAATCGCTACGTTTGACTTTCGCCGCGTCATCAACTTTCAAACTGGCGTAGGGGAAGCAACTCGTATTTAAAAAATGCATTTCATTTAATTTGAAGTATTAAAACGAGTAAAATTATTTTTACACAAAAATTAAAAAGTAATATATAGCTTTACGGTAATGAAGTGGTATATTTAGTTGAAGAGAATGTGTTTAAATTTTGAAGCGAGGGCGACAGCCGCCATATTGCACCATAATAAAATTTACTGACCCCCTATAAAGTGTTAGCGGGTCACCACGTGACGGCTCTCCGCCAATCATTTGGGGACATTTCTGTCCGAGGTGCGATAAATAATATTCTAGTGAGGTCTATACTTTCCTATATAAGATAAGTTTGCACCCTAGTCCAATTTGTACATTATGTAACAGGGATAAAGAAACAATAGTACATTGTCTTTGGGAATGTACAGAAGTCCAATACTTGAATATTTGTTTATCCGCCTCCTAATAAATAAAGACACACTTCTCTTTGGAGTAATCTCACCACATGCTAATGTGGCTGATAATAAAACCTTACTCATTATTAAAGCTGACAATGCAAGTTAAAATTATTAACATGATTTTTTTTAAATAAGTATACTCGTTTTTCCAAGAATCGTTTATGAGACATTCCCCGGTTGAGGACAGCCATTTTTGTTTTACATTCCGACGACTCACCGACCCCTATATAAAGCGCGTGAATCGACACACGTGCGCTCATTCATGTACCTATACACCTAGCAGTCCACAGGTTATATCACCTACAAATAGGTAAACAAAACCCTCACCTGTAAAACTATATGGGACTTTTTTTAGCAAGAAAACATGTCAACTCCTCTAAGTTGTCATTTAGATGTTTCTCAAAATAAAATTCCAACGCAAGTGAATAGAAATCCAAAAATAATCCGTCCACATATCTCCACGTATATCATCGTACCCGACGCACTCAACTGACCATATACACGTGACTATGTACCTGACCCGAACGAGCGACAACTATCAAGGACACACACGTGTCGTTGTACATGTACGTGTAAAACTTAGTGTATATTGAAGTGTTTTATTAGTTCGTATTGGACATATGTTGGGATATAGCTGACAACACATTCATCTATTACTTCAATGAAATATTGTCAGGTGAGTGCAGTGTTTATTTTCAATTTGACATTGTTATTTGCAATATCGGGGCATGTGTATCTGAGACAAGATATGCTTAGAATGATACACGTGTGTCAAGTGTCCCGTGCTTTATATAGGGGGTTGGCCAGTGAAGGTTACTAAGCAGAGCAAAAGAAAAATGGCTGCCACTTCCTTAGATACCACACTGTCATAACTAGGGGATGTCTCAGAAACAATTTTTGAAAAAAAAATATTTCGTTAATATTTTTTTAAAATTTCAACTGCATGTTTTTAACTTGCATTGTCAGCTTTAAGTACTGCATTCTCTGTATATTTATAAAACCGAATTTCTCCATAAAACGCTTTATATAAATGCACTTGTTAAAGTTATAAAAGATCACTTCAGTATCCAGAAGTATGAAGTTTTTAATATAAGAGATACACTTCAAAGAAAATTTGAAAATGATTAGAAAACATTTATTTTCATGCAGGTCTTTAGATGTCACTCATATGGGTATCATGTCCATATCCTGACAAGGCAACAAATATCTTGGGAGGTCTGTCAATCCTATCTGTCAACATGTTTCTGTGTCTGTCTGTCTGTCTGTCTGTCCATCCATGTCTCTGTTTTGTTTACATTACCTGTCCATCCCATAAATCGTGTTTATCGGTGTAAATGTATTAAAGTCCCATTATGCTTTGGGGTAAAATTATCGTCATAAAGTACCAAACTTTGCTGAATGATAGAGCATATATCCTTATGATAATATCCGCTAATGAAAATGCACAACGATTCCATGTTTTTCGAAAACAACAGAAAATCCCTCGTATAAGAGGGTGTTTCCCGACTCCTTGACCCAGAGCACATATCGCTACACATGTAAACTCACTGAATTCCAGTGAAATAACACAAATGGAACAGGAGAGAGAACGAGTCAAACTCTGATAACTACGACGATTTAGCGATCAATTTAAAAAAAGTTGCTCGATCTCTGATAAGCACTTCTATTCGAATGCACGCTTTATTGAAAATGTACATAGAAATCGAACGCGTGTTTGTATAGTGTTTCCTGAAGAGGCCTTCAACGGGTTGACTCGACAAAACTTGTAAACAAATAAAATTAAGCACAAGTTAGTTTGCACGGAAGGTCGAAGAATAGATAAAGTACAGCTGGATATTATGATTTCATTGCATTTTATAATATTATATGGATGTATATCCCATCAGCCTATCTATAATGTACACTGTATACACAGGGACTTGGCACGAATATATATATCACATGCTTCAGGTACAATTAAAATGATATATTGAGGCTGTTTAACATCGTATATAATTATTTATTTGCCTGATTTTCGGTCTATTTCAGCTCTTTAGCTTCTAGGCCACCTTTAATTCTCCATTTTTGAATTACAATGTATGTATATAGGCTGCGCATGTTGAAATTATAAACAGTCCATCCATAAAATGATTGCCACCATTTTAGTCATTTTAGTATATGAAATGTACATTTTTACCATCCTCGATATTCCAGGGGTTCCAATCACTTACGTACACCCCTGGACTATCTCATAGTGAAACTGGAGGCAACAGAATAGAACAGGTAACTTAGTCATTTGATGACATCAAAGAGCCGTATAACGGTACACTGTGGTTGACTCTGGCTTTGATGTTAGGCGTCGCTCTCTCTGTAGTCTTCAAATGAAAGAATGTATTGGTCATGTTTTCCGCTGAGCTGCCTTCAATTTCACTATGAGATAGTGTTAGAGATCGTAAGTGATCGGAAGCCCGGAGTATCGAGGATGATTTTAAACATGTTAAATCATAAAACATTGTCATTCGTGCCGAATAAATAAACCTGAATACACCTATGTTTAATATCGTATTGGAGCACTAGTTACTTCATTCCTAGCTCCAGTTGCTACATCATACTTATATATATATCGTGGTATTGCACTTTATATGCTATTACTTTTTTTTTTTTTTTTTTTTTTTTTTTTAATTTGCGTCAATATTTATCATTAATACGAATCTCTAATCTTTGAAGAGTTAAATTCGCATCGTGTATATTGTATATTTCATATTCCAAAGATACATACAAAATGTACTTTATATATCTGGTAATTAACAAATAAATTCATATTACTGCAGTTATATTCCGGACATATAGAAGTACAATTTTCTTCACGTATATCATGGATATTATATATCGTGTTTTTATTTGTGTAGATCTATTGTGTATAGGAATTTAAGCTGAGAAAGTTTTCAGCTGGATAAAAGACAACTACCTGATGCCGAACTTTATTCAAGTGATTTACATGTAGTTATCATGGTTATACAAGTACGATAAAATTCCCCACTTTGGTGCCCCATGGTGCAATTCACTATTAACACAGCATTTCTTGATCATTATAGGTAAACATGTAAGTATTAGCTGTAAATGAAGCATAATAAACATTTGAGGAGCCGCAGTCGATATATGTGGAAAAATGAGTTTCAAACGTTAACTCACCATTTATTACTCGAAACTACCCTGGCATGGCCACGCTTGTTTTGTTTACCATCCGGGTGTCGAACATATACATGTACGTGTACACGACGTATTTTTATGTATGGGAATGAACCCGTTCTATTTTAAGAATTCTTTACTAATTGATTATTAACGTAATTGTCCTCATTAGAAGGAAACAAAATGAAGTACGTTTCATAAGGACTCCTAATTTAATAGGTCTAATACTTTCGATTTCTCTTTCGTTTCACGGAAAGACATTTTTTACCTTACAAAACTTTAGGTTTAACCTTCTTCTGATAATAACTTAGCGACAGCTAAACAAACAGATAGTTTATAAAGAAGAAAGATATATATCGATAAATCCAATGAGAGGTATGTATAATGTTTGTTACATGAAATATTTACCACAGTTACACAAAATTCAAGGGAGACGTATTGGAGGTGATCTACATGTACCAAACCATGTACAGTAGTCCTATCATATATACTTCTCTTTCTTAACAGAGGCTATTTATATATCTAACCCGCTCCACGGGATATGTAGATAGCTTCTGCTTTTCATAGCCGCTATGAATAATTGAAAAATACATTCAATCCCTATCTGTAAAGTGCATTTAAATGTCCTATGCTATCAGTTACATTTTGTTAGGAAGTATTGTATATTCTTTCATACCTACGGGTGTAATACTGGCTGTTCTAGCGCAAAACACTCACGCCGCCTGAGGCTGTATTGCATGGCTACTTATGCAATAAAGCCTTGTGACGTCACGGCGTCAACAAAATTTCTATTTCCTCGGTAAAAAAATTAACATTTTTTTCACAAACTTGACTGGTTTTTCTATTAAAGATGCAAACAACGGAATTTTTGTTGATAATATCACGTGATTTTTCATGTATGAAAGATTGACTTTCAGCCGTGGATTTCTTCGAATTTATTTCAAAATGCGGGATATTATAGTTGTAAAATTGCAATAAAACGTCGAGGTATGAAAGAAAATACTCTTTCATAGGTGGATATGAAGGATTGGGATATTCTACCCTCGGGATCACAAATTGTTGCAAAACCCCCAGCAAGCCTCGGGTTTAAATACTTCATTTTGTGACCCTCGGGTAGAATATCCCTATCCTTCATATCCACATATGAAAGAGTCTTATATTCCTATTGTGACGTCACTCCCAAGTCAATATTGCGATTATGACGTCACGCTACCCCGATGTCGCTTTCGTCGGGAAAATGTAGTCGAGCCATTTTCAGTGCATTTCTATATCACTTAGCACGAAGCAAACATTGAAATAATTTTATCACATTACTGGTCCGCTCAGCCATGTCATACGGCCATGTCATAAAATCGTAAGACCCATGTGTAAAACACTATTATGACGTCACAGATAATAATGACGTTATATTGAAATTATGACGTCAAGCGATTGTCTCGGTGGACGGGAACGTCAAATCCGAGAGTGATGTTGACACTGTTATAATAGAGATGAAATTTAAAGTTTCGTCTATATTTACATCAGTTCTAGTGATGTGATAAATAGAATCTTTCACTCATGGCTATATAATATGAAATTTATCAAACTCGTTAAATAATTCGATAAGTCACTCGCCTAAAGGCTCGTGGCCTATCAAATTATTGAACTCGTTAAACAAACCTCATATTACATAGCCACTCATGTGCATGTAAGATTCTCTATATAATATCTAATATAAAAAATAAGTACCTTTGTTTCGGTCCATATGGTGTTATATTGGCTTGTAGAATTTCAAATAATGACCTTGGACGTAGTTTATTCTACTCGGTAATATAACACCATATTAACCTCAACAAAGGCCCACATTTGATATATACTGAAAGCCAAAAAAACTATACATGGGGGTTAATTTCAAATATTTAATTTTGTATTGGATTTTGCTCGGGAAAATCATTACGAAAACCATAATTGATCTCTTTGGAATTATTTGGCACATCAAAAATTCAAATCAGCCTCAGTATGATGACGTCATGGACTTTCAAAGTGACTAGGGGTCATTTTTACTTCCACAACTATACAAGGCACTGTTGAGATATCATACAGATCACATATATAATTTTTAATTATTATAATTTTTAAAATTGTATAGTTTTTTGGAGTTTGGTATATATACCTTCCGCTGTTTGGGAGGGACATGGAGGAATGGTATCTAGCCACTAACTATATAATTCCTAAAGACTAAGAAAAGTAAAACAACTAACATGAACTATATATATATTACCGTCAGGTATATGAATGATGTTTTATTTTTTTACAAGCATCTTTCAATAATTTGTACTAAATACACAATGTGCTGTATCGATTTTAAAATAGGGACATTGCACGTTTTATATACAGTCGATTGCTCAAAGTTTGTTAATACTTTATAGAAGCAAAACAGACAAGGGTATATTATGTTTTTAAACAGAACGAATGCAAGATGGTTGGCATTCCCCTATAATAACTTCCAGTTTCTGGAAAAAAAACCCAAAACAATGTCCTTTTACCCTTAACAAAAATCTAAACATTTTCAACTTGGCCCAACAGAGCTGATACAGTATTATCATATTCGGAAATTTAGAAATTAGACTTTGAGTTAAACGAAAACATTTTACTCGTTTCATTCTGAGGACTGATGTGAAGAAGTTCGCTTTGATGTTCGTATTCCACCATTATTGTGAGTTTTGGAATTCCTAAGGATAGCATTTTGAAGAATTTGCTTTATTTTAACCATTGGGTCTTGTACAACATATCCAAACGGAACATTAATTACAATTACAAATCAATTCCATATCTCCAATGGATTCTTTGGTGCAAATATATGTAAAATTCCATCCATATTAAAGTAGGATATTGACTGAACAAGAATCTACGGAAGTAGATATATCGCCTAAAACTAGACAGTAGTGTTAAAACCAGAAATAAATAATTATAGTTAGTTTAAGTCAAATTATTGTAAAAATGTGAAGTTATCTGGGCTCATGAAATATGGACAAAATTGATAATCATTTAAAAGTAATAATTCAGAAATTGACCATGGAATTTGAATATGATGGTATTAATGGTGACTTTGACCTTTAGCTTTTTGATGATGGGGCGGGATCAGGTAAACACTTTTCTCTAGGAAGGCGTCCGTTGAGTTTAGTCATAAATTCAAACCTAAGTGATTGATTTATTCTGAATAACACGAATTAAGTAATACGATCTTTGACTGTCGTTCGTTCCTGGAAACACTTTAAAGTAAGGATTTTATGTATGAAATTCCTTCACGAAATTTAAAATTGGTTACCAAAAGGAGTCTGCATTGTTTTGATAAAGGGAAAACAAAACCCATGAATAAGCTACAAATATAGTTTGGTATATATCGCTTAGAGATACCTTGCGCATTTGCCCCTGAGGTACACCATTTGGATGTTTGTGTATCTCCTCATTGTTTTGTTTGTTTTGTAGGGTATCCAGATTGTCAAGTGGTAAAAACAACAGAGATGAATAGATTAACACACAATAGAGACGTATTATTGGGGGTCACGATAGCATTGTTAGTGGTCTCGGTTGCATTCAATTGCGCCTTTACATGGAATTGGTTTTCCATGCAAAATGCCACAAATAACTCAAAAAGTCTAGAGACAACGTCAAACAGAGACACACAAGAATGGGCTAGTTTACGACGGATCGAAGCAGCTGTTAACGCTATTCTGGCTCAAAGACATTACCCATCACCTAGGGCTATGGACTCTGCGAATATGACTGACGATGTTGTCTGTGAATTTTCACATCTCTATGAAGGACATTTTCCTGACAAAAAGGCACATGACGTACCTATATCCTCTACTACAACTTCTACAACAGAAGAACATGATGAGCAGGGTGTGTATGTTTATTGTTTATTTATGAACATGTTAATTGGCTATTGACGTCACAGCATATTTTCAAAGCATTATGTCATATGGCAATGCCACCTTTGAAAAAAACCATAATAGTTTTACCTTTCTTGCGATTGAAATACGTGTATCACATCACTAGTATTCCTCTTTACCTATAAGGTACTTATAAAACATCACTAAAATCACTCTTTACTTAGGGGGTACATGTATAACATCACTAATAGTACTCTTTACTTATAAGGTACTTGTATAACATCACTAGTATTACTCTATACTTATAAGGTACTTGTATAACATCACTAGAATTACTCTATACTTATAAGGTACTTGTATAACATCACTAGTATTACTCTTTACTTATAAGGTACATGTATAACATCACTAGTATTACTCTTTACTTAAAAGGTACTGGTATAACATCTCTAGTATTACTCTTTACTTATAAGGTACTGGTATAACATCTCTAGTATTACTCTTTACTTATAAGGTACTGGTATAACATCTCTAGTATTACTCTTTACTTATAAGGTACTGGTATAACATCACTAGTATTACTCTTTACTTATAAGGTACTGGTATAACATTTCTAGTATTACTCTTTACTATTATAAGGTAATTGGTATAACATAACATCTAGTATTACTCTTTACTTATAAGGTACTGTATAACATCACTAGTATTACTCTTTATTTATAAGGTACTGGTATAACATCACTAGTATTACTCTTTACTTATAAGGTACTGTATAACATCACTAGTATTACTCTTTACTTATAAGGTACTGTATAACATCACTAGTATTACTCTTTACTTATTATGGTAAACATCTAGTATTACTCTTTACTTATAAGGTACTGTTAACATCACTAGTATTACTCTTTACTTATAAGGTACTGGTATAACATCACTAGTATTACTCTTTACTTATAAGGTACTGTATAACATCACTAGTATTACTCTTTACTTATAAGGTACGGTATAACATCTCTAGTATTACTCTTTACTTATAAGGTACTGGTATAACATCACTAGTATTACTCTTTACTTATAAGGTACTGTAAAACATCACTAGTATTACTCTTTACTTATAAGGGTACTCACTGTATTAACTTTATTATAAGGTCTCATCTAGTATTACTCTTTACTTATAAGGTAATGGTATAACATCACTAGC
Source organism: Argopecten irradians (assembly GCF_041381155.1). Taxonomy (NCBI): domain Eukaryota; kingdom Metazoa; phylum Mollusca; class Bivalvia; order Pectinida; family Pectinidae; genus Argopecten; species Argopecten irradians. The sequence goes on from NC_091140.1 coordinate 24,988,575, forward strand.
TAGTATTACTCTTTACTTATAAGGTAATGATAACATCACTAGATTTCTTTACTTATAAGGTACTGTATAACATCACTAGTATTACTCTTTACTTATAAGGTACTGGTATAACATCACTAGTTATACTCTTTACTTATATTGTGCTTGTATAACATCACTAGAATTACTCTTTACTTATGAGGTACATGTATAACATCACTAGTATTACTTTTATTATTACTTATAAGGCACTGTTACATCACTAGAATTTCTCTTTACTTAAAGGTCTGTATAAATCCTATATTCTCTTTACAAGGTACTGTATAAAATCACTAGTATTACTCTTTACTTATAAGGTACTGGTATAACATCACTAGAATTTCTCTTTACTTACAAGGTACTGTATAAAATCACTAGTATTACTCTTTACTTATAAGGTACTGGTATAAGATCAGTAATATTACTCTTTACTTATAAGTTACTTGTATAATATCACTAGTAGTCCTCTTGACTTATAAGGTACATGTATAACATCATTAGTATTTTTTTTACTGATAAGGCGTTTTGTTTGCTTTGAATATTACAGATGTGGAAAAAGTGGAAACTGACGAAGGGACTGATTGGCTGTTGATGTCGTGGGTACGCTGGTTAGTTGTATGGTTTTATCGTCTTATCCTAGTATTCCTACTCGGATTTGTCGTATTTGTAATCATGACGGAATATTTTCAAAGACATGAAGGGTTACCATTTATTCAAACAGCAGTTTTCATATTTGTATCTTATCTTGGATATTTCCCCCATGCCCTGATGGACGTATATGGATCACATTGTACTACATGGTACTTCAGTATCTGTAAAGCTGTGGCTCGTCTTCTTTGGCTCATGGCTGTGTGTTTCGTAAACATATGTATAGCGAATGAAAACGACATATTACAATATACAAAACAATACGCAATTATGACAGTAATTACGAATTTTGTCATGTACAATGGCTTCTATCCAGAGAGGATTTTTGCATAAACGCTTAAGTAGCACTTCTTCAATTAATAATAGATGCCAATCAGATGCTATGATGTTTCAACATCAGTTTGTTACACGAAATTGTTAGTACTCATCATCATAATGAGTTTTAATTCTTACGTTTAACTTAGATATTTCATTTCATTTCAAAATGTTTTATTACATCCAATAGATTTAATATGTTCACTATAAAATAATCATGTCCTATTTAATTACGACTTTCTTGTTAATCATATATAACCACACAAACATTTAAACTTATCATTAGTGGATATATTATCATAACGATGGACATTTTAAACTTTACAAAAAAGAAAATGATGTCATGATAATGCCTAAATCTGTATTGCATACTCTAGTTGCGTTTACGTACTACGATTCATAACTTCCGGACAGTGAAGAAGGAGTCTACGTTAGCTAAATATGTTTATTTCAGCACATGCATACAAATTGTAATAAAAAGTACCTAAATATCGATAAATAATAGCAATTTGATCAAATTGTTTGAAGCTAGCTACAAAATGTAGGTTATTATTTTCCAATTAATGAAAAAAAAAACCCAAAAAAAACCCCAAAAAAACAAAACATACAGTTATACAACAAATACAACCATGTACGTATAGCACACATAGGGGATGCCTTCCTTAAATGACATTTGCTTACGTTATGTAAGATTAACAAAACCCACCAAATACATTAATTGCTTTATCAAATCATTGCTTTAACAACTGTTTTATTTTAGGAATATATTTTTATTTTGTTGAAGTTTTGATGTTATAATGATAATGGAGCACATGTAAATTATGTAACCCCAGCGAAGAGGGTTACATAAAGTTTAAACGGACTCCATTATCATAATAACCTCATGACCTCAACAAAAGAAAAAACATATTTTATTTACAGTTTTCACACAATATATATAATTGCCAAAATCAGTTAAATGTTTTACCAATATTTTAATGTCTTTAGCAACATTTTTTTTTGTTTCTCGAACTTTATATTTCCGAATTTTTTATATCGATTTACCTTTCCTTGATCGACAACAGAATCGCCGCACGTGTTCTACTATCAACTATAATATCAATTGTGATTTTAAGCGTCGTTTGATACAGAATTACTATACATTTGTACGTATGACGTTACAGCTCGTTATACGAGGATCACTAGGTAGCCTTATAGTATATTGTCAATCTGATAGTAACTATTACAAACCAACTTACTTTCGCTCGCGCTTAACATTCACAAAGTTCGCGATCCAAACAAGGCGAATATCCATTTCCTCTAAATCAATTATATTGATTATTGATAGTAATTTCTATGATTATCTATCCGCACAGGTAAATCTTCGCAAACGTGTATTACAATTGAAATCTTAAAATTGAATACCACATAAGGTCATTGGTTTACAGTGTATACGTGTATATAATTGAACAAATGAACTCGACAAAAAATTAACTAAACATAATTATATTATTTCATTGTGTAAATGTTATTCGATTTAATATGACCAGTTCCTCATTTAATCTCAAATAGGCACCGGTTTGCTTTTTTTCTTTCTTTTTTAATGTTTTAAATTTTGTTCACCTTTCTATTTCGATATCTTATAATGTACATATTTCTTTTCTATTCTTTTCTGTAAATTTATAACTACTAGCAGATACATGTAGTATAAAATTTGGCATATTGATTGACTTGTTATCGTTTTTCATATTTCTGTTTCCTAATTTCCAATGTGGCTGATTTGTTGAAACAGTAGAAAGAAACATATAAAAATCTAGGAAACTGTTTCTTTTCTACTCAGAACCGATAAAACTGTCTAGAAAAGCTAGTAAATGCCAATGATGATTTGAATATCTGATAATGTATCAATACAATCTAACATTTTGTAAATGTATAACATATCATATTATCTAGTTAGATGGAAAACTCCTTCCTACGCAACTAAAAATGTTCTTTTTCAAATCAAACCAACCAATCGACTCTTTTATTCCTTTAAGATGAGATTTAAAAACAAAAGATATTTTAAAAAATATGTTACAATGTTTTTATCTTACCTTTCACGTTAAACATTTCAGCAGGCAGTATAATCCTGGTGAACTCAAAGTATATTTCATTCTTAGAAAATCAATTTATGTTGTAGTAAAATGTTTTGGATGTAACTTTACTCATTCGTTTAGTTTGTCTTAAATTGTGCTGATATTCTGTATTTCTTTGCAACTTCTTACAAAAAACCGACTAGCATTATATTTGTAATACATTGTATATGGGTGTTGTGAGGCTCGACACAAGACAATACAAATTCAACATTGATTTTTTGAGAATTATGTATCATTCATGTGTCGACGGTTTTGCAGTTCATTAAGTGTACTTTTACATTCATTTTTTATTGACGTGCAGCTTAATCCTGATCGATGCTTCCAGGAAAAGTTAGATGTGATTCAAACAGGCTCTAGTGACAAGGTTTAATAAAAATCACACGACCTGGACCACTAACCATGGAACTGTTTTAGACTTTAAGTTTTTGGTTAGCCAATCAAATAAGACGTACTTTTTGTTACGTCTTTTGTGATTGGCTAAGGCTAAACTAAACACTTTTTTTTACTTAAAACTGTGTCATGATCACAGGGCCAATTATCGTTATATACATGTATCTAGTGTGATTTAAGGTTTAAGACCCCGTTTAAACTAGTGATATTTTGTATTCCTATATGATTATTTGGTGACAGCAATATGTACAGATCCCTGCAAAATTGAAGTGTACATTTTTTCCATATTTTGCCAAATTTTACAAACAACACAACAATCTACAAGCCAACAGTAATATCTAAGGTTAGGACGAATGAATAGACTTTTATATCAACTAAGTTATGTTCAAGTACACCTAAGAAGTGATATATAGACATACAGAATATCACTAATTTAAACACGGCCTTAGACCTTAAACCCAAAAAATACTTGAAAAGAAAACCACAGTCACTGAGACCTGATTCTATATTGTAACCACAATAAAATAGAAAATAGATTGATTTTGTCATACTTAAATGTCTTTTCTCTGCTGATGGACGAATACATTTGGTTATTCTACACAAAAAGAAGATAATCCAAAAATAGTGTGACGACATATTTGACGTATTGTTATAACGCATGACGTCATGATTTTGTAAAATAATATATACAATTTTTCAATAAGTTGTAAATGATGATGTTTCCTTGACGTAAATATCCTACTTGTACCATATTTATAGATTAATATGGACCCAGAGTCAGATTTCTAGTATTTTCATGAAGAAATCCTCTAAATTTATTAGATAATTAGTAGTAATAAAAGCATTTGTTTATATCTAAATTTTCTACATAGATAGTGTTTATTTATCACATAGACGGTTACAGTAGTCAAATCGTCTGTCTTTGTCAGAATGTCGTCTCACTTCAATTTGATAATTCTTTGGGACCTACTTCACATGCCACACCTATCTTTCATCCCAATATAAACATCCATGAATTAGGTTTAAATTTACTACATTAGTTTCATTCTATTCTTCCTTTCTAACTACTCGCAGACCTCACATGTGTATGCTTATGAACTCTACTTATGTACACATTACTGTTCATTCATTCATTCATTTATTCATTATGTACACATTACTGTTCATTCATTCATTCATTTATTCATTCAGTATTTGATTAACGTGATATACATTTTCAAAGTCTTCATATCACAAATCAAAATAAATTTGCACTGTAGAGTAAGAGGACCCTACCATGTGAGCAATAGAGTGTTTATCCACTCCCCCACACCCAAATACAGTATTAAGCCTATGGAAAGAGGACGCACTTAATAATGAATGAAATTAATATAATAACTTTCCAATATTGTGAAATTCAAAAACTTACATATATGTATAGAGATGCTCAAAAGCTCTCCATTTGTTTTTGGAAAGTTCCGAAATTTGGAATGAAATCTTGCAATTGTATACGAAAATAGTATATACATGTACATTGTATGCTGTTTTAGCACAATAAGAAATTGATTTAGCAATTTTCCAAACTTTGGATTTCCCAGAATGATATTCTGATCGTTAAAATTATAGTAAGGCTGTTTGTTGTTGTGTTAGTTGTAGAAAAAAAATAAACTGTTCATATAATCTTTGCACTTTATGACATTGCAAAAAAAAAAAAAAAAAAAAAAAAAAAAAATGCCTTTAAGTTTTTGGTTCCCTGTAACAAAATGTACAATGTCTGTTATTGGATAGTTTCATTTTTACTAACACATCATTTGTTTTAAGAATCACGATAAACTTGTTTCCAATGTCTATGTATTTTATTTACTACATGTATATGCAAGTACTGAATAAAATCTAAATATGGTATATTATCCATGTTCTAAAATTATCTTACTGTACCATTTTGAAATAGGTCCCCAACTGTACCAAGACCTATTGACATTTCCATATATTACAAAACTTTATTTTTAAAACCGGAACAAAATTGACCAAGCTTTTAACTAAGTATTCTGCAAGGTTATTATACTAACTTTGTATTTCTGATAAAGCTGCCATCAGATTTTTCCAAAAAGGGTTTTGAATTTGTTCTCCTGCTTCTTTCATTTTATTACAATCAAGCTCATATAACAAATCAATTTCAAATGGCATTATTTCCTTTAGTAAGGTTTTCCAGGTTTTCCTAGCATTTTCAAATATTCTTCTGATCCATTTCATTTTCAAATATTTAATAAAAGATACTACCTCAGTCATGTTTAAACCTCCACTTTCCTTACATTTTTTTAAATTTTTTTTTCAAGCTTAAAATTCAATATGAAACAAAGCAGGATTTTGTTTAACTTAGTGATAAAAGATTAAGACGGGTCTTAAAGTGTAGAAAACAGATGTACAAACGGTAATACTATTTTCATCATAATCATTATCAACATCGTATCATTATTGTCATCATCATCATAATCATCATTATCATCATTATCATCATCATCATATCATCATCATCATCATTCTTTATGTCATTATAACCATAAATAGAAAACAAATGTCTTTAATTATAGGAAAAAAAGATCCATAACATATATATCAAGTTATGAATCTTACAAAGTTGGCTTTAAATCTTTTCGAGAGTGCAGAAACTTCGAAAAACCGCTTTGAAAGTGCTACGCTATTTTGTAGTACTTGTACATAAATGTGCAAAAAAACATTTACCAGGAAAATATATTGTTTATTTATCACATAGACTGTTACAGTAGACAAACCGTCTGTCTGTGTCAATATGTCGTCTCACTTCCATTTTATAGTTTATAGTTTAGCGGGACTTAGCTGCACGGTTTGGCCCTCTCCAGATAACTATTACAGAAAATAAAATTTTGTATGACGTAACTGTAAAAAAAAAAAAAAAAAAAGTCCGTACACCGCAATAATATTTAACTTACCTGAATGAATGGATATGTATTTAGTCAGCAACTACGACTACTTATATCGTCATATATGTGTACATGTATTGTAGTTTTTTATGCAATATTATGCGTTGGACCGTAAATAAAATATTTTAATTGATAGGTAGACAAAATATTTACAAAAAAGGTCTTGTAAATCTTTTATTTAACCATATTAATTGTTGAAAATACAATCAACATGGAACTTGGCACACGTTTTTATCGAATCCTTCTCGTTATTTATGTGTACGTGTAATACAATGCACAACTGTTGCAGTTTTGTTTATAAATCTTTATTTAGATAAATTATATGTACATCACTTTTATATTGAAATATGTGTAATGACTTCAAGAAAGATTGCACGGATACGCATATATTTAGATTTTCACTGCTGTCCCACTATGTAACCTTACTAAGCTCAGTTTGCAGTCACATACAATGTAGACTATGATCTTCAATAGCTTGTGATGACGTCATTATCATTGTGACGTCACAGTTGTCATGCCAGCGATCACGGAACACGGCTGTTCAAATGACTGTTCCATCCATGACGATAACGAATGATTAATTCATAACAGATGCGAAATCCCACTGTATTTCAACATAAATTGTAATTAGATGTAAATATAAGCATTGAACGTCTATACGTTGGCATTCATAGCCAATATGAATCCGAACTGGATAGAGGCAAATCCAACATAAAGCGCTAGCGGGCTTTATGGAATTTGCCTCTCTCCAGTTGGCATTTATATTGGCTATGGACCATCGTTATAAAAACCCTATACCTGGCAGTCTTCTACAACCCTAAAACATCAAACGAAAGTAGTCTAAATGGGCTGGATAAAGCGATTAGAAAAGTTTCATCATTGAACAATGCCCAAATCATCATAGGTAGGGAATTCAATTAGCTAGAATGGGACTGGGAAAATAAGATCCTGAAAACTGTAGTATAACGATGCCTTGAAATGGAAATTTGATTTAAAGATTTAAGTTCAAGTAAGCTATATATAACTTGATAATTTGATTGACCAATGTGAATATATCTTCAGGCAGTTGATTTAGGAACATCGTCTAAGTCCATATAGGAAGTCAGTTCATAACTAGGAAGTTGTTATTCAATCTTTGCCGACATAATTTTAGGAAATCGTGACCTTTACGCCATTCCTGCTTCCTGGTATCGGATATATAAGAGACTCGAATTATTCTTTAAACACACTCGAAAGACACCCCACAGACACTCCGGACACAACATACACTACAGACATGACATACTTCACACCAGGACACCTCTACAGATACCAACACTAGGAAGCATGGAAATAATTTTGTACATGTATTTTAGTAGACGGAGAAGTTATGATTGTAATTCCCGTCAGGATGTATAGGACTATATGGTCCTTTATCCACTGTACTAAGTATATATATGGAACCAAATAAAAACTATGCAACTGAAAATCAACGCCTCCATCATCATTCAACTCTACAACTACAACGACATGAACCTCACAAGCAACATCAAGCCTTCTAACTCCATGTAAAGAAAAAGACATTTCATTATACTGATGCCGTGACAATGCGATGGAATTTTGGGTTTCGCGGATATCACCAACGGAGCTACGCCACTATATGATCATTAGTGCCACAAGAACACAGCCACCAAAACCCATCACCACAAACCACACAAAGAACAAAACAAGAGGAACCAAAATGCAGAGACCACCAACAACACCCTACTGACCACTACACAACCAGCACCGTGAATAAGCCATCAACTTAAAAGACAGAAGATCGAAGACAGAAGACAAACAAAATTGAACTGTAATTACTTCTTAAAATTTTTGACATTTATAAATGTGTTTTTATATATTGGAATTTACTTTTTGGTAATGTATAGTGTTTTATTGTTTTCTAAACTGATATAATTATACATTTTTAAAAATTAGTTTCCATCTAAATATCATAAGTTTTAAGGTACAACGTATGAGTAAATTTATCATTATTTTTTACATACATATAACAGGATGATAATTGTTCTAAGCGAAGCATTATGTAGTAATGGAATACATTTTTTTTTAAATTCAATATGGTAAATATAATTTACTTCATTACACTTAAATATTTAATATTGCCATACTATCAATTTCATTTTCATATTTTTTTTTTGATCTAACAGATTTTTGAGATTTTTGGATAAATAATGTTTTGTTAATTTCATTTCTATTAATATGGTCATGACTTGTGCTGTTCATTTATGTCATTTACAGAGAAAGTTCCTCAACATACCTTTTTGTTTTAAGTTATTATTTTTCATTTACACGAATACATTTTTTTTTACACAAAACATATATTTAAACGTCTGGAAATGTTCTGCTGACATGGTCTAACATGCAGTTTTAAAAGTAATTGGAACTTCCAGTATGTCTGAGAACAATAGGGTGGTGAGCTATCTCATTAAGGCCCATTTTCTCGATATTAATGAGATATTTACGTTTATGTATATTATTTCACGTTGGGAGGAATACCCGATGCAGTTTAATGCCGGGCACACACAATTTTTTTTATGTTTCTCTCAACGTTACATACACAAATACACAATATGGAACTTTCTTTGTAAGATGATTTTCATTTCATTTTATTTATTATAAGATCTTAGCCTGATTGGAGTGCAAGATTTCACGGCTTGATTGTTAAGACGGTATGACGTCAGCACAAGCATTTTTTTTTCATTAACTTCATTTTTATGTAGCACAAGTTTGAACAGTACTAGTTCAGGTTAATCATTTTTTCTATCCGTTTTGGATTAAATAACTAAATGAAATTTCTATGCTTATGAACTGTTATCATCCTATACATGTATTTTACAAAATCAAGACATTTCAATTTTGAACAATTACTTTATTCGTTTAAGTTATTTAAAATTAGTTAAATTTTTATAAAAAAGGCATTTTGTAATGGTTGGTCAGGTATCTGCCTGAAGACATATCTGCTTCCGCTATGACAAATTGTGCCCCAGGTCAAATAATACTTATCTTATAGATATCTTATTAATATATATTTGATAATTATGGTAGCTTAACTGTTCATATTAACAGTACATTTTTTGTTTAAAGTTTTATAACATTTTATTTTTAAAACAACTAATACACGTTACATTTTACTTTAAAAAACCACAAGTTGCATTTTACTTAATATTTCATATGGAAGTTCTTTTAACAATTTATATCTTACTTTATTTGTTGACACTTATACACATTTTACATATTTTATATACTTATGGGAAGTTTTTCTCACGTGCTAATGCATGGACAATGAAACGTATTTATAAACTTCCCATTTTTTCATGTTAGAGGCGGAGTAGTGATGTGATATAACACACACATTTAATTGTTGTTGCTCCGACCTTCTAATAACTTAACACGCACAATTCACTACATTTTTTTACACAATAACAAAGAAAATCCAATTTCATTTTTTCCTTCTGATAACAGCATATCATGAACCTTAAAAGTCATACAGAACTTTGGACTTTTTATTTATTTTTTGTTGATAACATCATTAATTTACATACCACTTAATATCATCAACATATGTAAATCCAAACATCATTGTTACATTGTGCATTTACCCGAAAATTTATTTTAATGTGTTTTATTGAAATATTTACATTGTATGGCATAAGAATGGTGTACAGTTATGTTAATTTTGACAATATCTTGTTTTGCACATTTCACAGTGAACTTTCTTTGGATGTTTTTAGTATAAACGATGCCTTAATATGGAAATTCAATTTTACTTTTGTAGCATAATGATTTCAAATTTTAGCTAATTTGAAATCAAATATGAGTATATGGCGAATGTAGTATAACGATGCCTTGACATGGAAATTTGATTTAAAGATTTAAGTTCAAGTAAGCTACAATGTATATATAACTTGATAATTTGATTGACCAATGTGAATATATCTTCAGGCAGTTGATTTAGGAACATCGTCTAAGTCCATATAGGAAGTCAGTTCATAACTAGGAAGTTGTTATTCAATCTTTGCCGACATAATTTTAGGAAATCGTGACCTTTACGCCATTCCTGCTTCCTGGTATCGGATATATAAGAGACTCGAATTATTCTTTAAACACACTCGAAAGACACCCCACAGACACTCCGGACACAACATACACTACAGACATGACATACTTCACACCAGGACACCTCTACAGATACCAACACTAGGAAGCATGGAAATAATTTTGTACATGTATTTTAGTAGACGGAGAAGTTATGATTGTAATTCCCGTCAGGATGTATAGGACTATATGGTCCTTTATCCACTGTACTAAGTATATATATGGAACCAAATAAAAACTATGCAACTGAAAAGCCAACGCCTCCATCATCATTCAACTACATCGACATGAACATCACAAGAAACATCAAGCCTTCCAACACCATTTTAAAAGAAAAGGTCATTTCATTATAAAACCCATACAAACCATCCGACGCTAGCAAACGTACCAAACCAGGTTATTAGATCTGAGGTATTGCCTGGTATCTCTGATCATGATAGTGTGTTAGTTGAGTTCAGCCTCTGCCCACAGAAAGCTAAGGTAATTCCACGCAGTTTCCCACTCTACAAACATGCTAAGTGGGACACTATCAGAAAAGGATAAGAAACCCTTCATGCCACTATATAGCTATTAGTACCACCACCTATGATCATGTGGATCATTCTTGGGACATTTTTAAATCCACACTCAATGCCGAAGTAAAGGGACATATACCCCATATCACCACCAAACCCAAACATAACATGTGGGTTAAAGGATTTGTGCAGTCAAAAATGATAATTTCAGTTTATGCTGGAAATGGCTTTATTAGCACGTGCAGAAACCTCTCCGTACCGCGCGCGACCGGAATAATCTGTAAGCCGCCGATATCGAGGTCAAATTTTCATACCACCCGATTATGCATATTTTCTATCTCTTAACTGTGTGACGTCATAATAGTCCGTGGCTTATAGCTGTACTAGCCGATCAAAGATTTTTTATGATTACTTTTGAGTTAAGTTAATCGTATAATAACTTCAACTCGAATGTAAATAATTAAAAGAGTGAAATTCGATATTTCAAATACTCTAATTTATGCTAAAATAGCAGGTATCTTCGTGTAATTATGAAAGAAAATCCACACAAAAATAAAAGTTTCGGATTTTGTGTCGAGGAGTTCAGCAACGAATAAGCTTTAATTAGATAAAAATTTTCCTGTAGTCTGTAAGTCTGTATCTTTAATACATTGTGAATTGCAAAGTTTGTGACTCTAAAATGAAATTTTACGTAACAATTTAAGAAATCCTTGATAAAAGCATCAAGGATATGATGCCTGACGTACGTACACACCGATGATTGATCATTACAAACATTGTATTGTGTGTTGCTAACCAAATAAATTGAGATGCATTTATTACAATACCGTAAAACGTTTCAACATGTGGTAGAAAGAATTTATTTTTGATATTATAAAAAATCAAAATATTGAGATATAAAGCAAAACAAACCATATTTTACAGACCGTGCGGTCACTTTCAATTTTTAATCGATAAACGAATAGATACACCGATATTGATATATAATTAGCCATGCCTTTGGTTTGTAGGTTATGTAATACCTAGACCAGGATGTTGTTTACCTGTACACAACGCCATTCATCGAACTCACCTGTATTTCGGAGGACTATATCGGGTATTTGCTATTGTCTTACTGACAACCAGGTTAGGACATCCGTTAATTGGATTGTGATTTGAATTATGAAAACCTCGTACATCTATGCTCTGGGTTTTTTTATTGTCACCTCGATCTAGCTCCTTTTTTAAAAATGAAGATGTAAAAGCAAATGGAAATAAAATATCCCTGATCATACCTAGGAATATATATTACAGATATATATATGTCGTACACAGGTAAAACAATAATGGAAATTGACTTATTCAGAAATAAAAATGGTTCTAAGAACTATTTCAACTAAAGGTTTAACATTGAAAATTATTCCAGTCTAGTACTGTAATTACGGGATCATGGCATATAGCAATCATCCGTAATTTCTAAGGTATTGGTAAAAATTCTAAGCATGTACATTTGTATGTACAAGAAGGGTTACAACATTACCAGTCTAAATATACTTATTTAAATATCACTAAGTGTATTTTTAAAAAGATACAAGATATTATGTCTATCTATAATGCCTGTATACATATATAATATATATATTTCATTTTTCATTTGAACACTATGTTGTTACTTTTTGGATTATACGATAAATGTTCATATCATTCTATGATATACAAAACGATCGACAATGAATATACTATTTTAAGGATTTAGTATAATTTTGAAATAATGAATTTAAATCTACACTTATACTGTAATTTAGAAACATATATCAGAAATATCATTGATGTATTTCTGCTTTTTAGTAAACGTTATGGATAAAGTTTCAAAGGCAACAATATAGATATACATATATTACTCCAATATCACATAACTGATAACCGTCCACATTTTATTTTTACTCAAAAACTGTGCCGTGTTTGCATCGTTAAAGCAGAAGTTTGAAATAAAAAACATGGATTCTAGATATATTCATGCTAAATTTTGGGATTTTACTCGTAAAAAGATAGTGTTAGATTATACTGTTTTTTTATTACACAGAAATTTACATAATATGCTATCTAAATCTCAGTCCAGACTGATCCGAACATCATTTTGATATCGCTATCAAATTGGACTGATTATCTAATCTAAAGTTAGATATATGCTTGTTTGAATGTTTGAAATGGTGTAAATGGAATGTTTTGAAACTGAAAATATCTATATCATAAAGCTAGAATAACCATTTACTCAAAAATCTCAAATTGTAGATCTAACGTATACGTATATGTGCTGTATAGATGTATAGTACTATGCTTCTTATGTAGCCGCGGACTACAGTGACATCACAAGACCACGTGACCGGCTAGCTCATTATCTCTGAACCGTAGTCGACACTACCCGTAAATCACGACCAAAACCAACCGATAGCGCTAAAAGCTAGGCCTAGGCGATTCAATGGGTGGGACCTAATTTCTCATTAATCCAAAGCAATATCCTGACGTATTATCAAAAAAAAAATTTTGGCTGCACAAATCCTTTAATTTCATTTTTCATTTCAACAAATTTTATTGACAAAGATGTTTCAAGTCAAATGGATTAAATAACAAGCAAAGCATATAAAATTTCTCTCCAATGGTGGCAAAAGTAATGTAGTTTAAACTGACTTCAATTATAGATATTATATTTAAGTTTTGAAATGAAAATTTTACAACAATTAAAGGGAGATAACTCTTATGCATACTCCATTCACACATCACACATAATATAAACACACAATTATTTTATTACAAGAACATGTTATATTAGACCACATGTTACTCAGATATTGACAGACAATGACCAACAGTCCATGTGTATATATATGCACTTGTCATTGCTCTCAATACTGTTAATTTCTTGAAAATAATTGAAAACGTACACGTATATACATGTATACTTTAATAGAATATGTATATGCCGTATATAGAACAAAACAAAGTAACAGTACCAAAACAACCGTGCTCAACAAAATACTCCAAATATATATCTTTGACAGAGAATAATTATAGTAGAATATATATACAATATTATTCAAATGTTATATAGTGAACATTGTATAACTTTTGAGAAAACCAAAAATAAAAAAAAAATAAGAAATTCAAAACCCTTCATACCACTATTAGTACCACCACCTATGATCATGTGGATCATTCTTGGGACATCTTTAAATCGACACTCAATGCCGAAGTAAAGGGACATATACCCCATATCACCACCAAACCCAAACATAACAACATATGGGTTAATGATGAGATAAAACATATACTCAGGAAGAGAGACCGCCTTTACAAAAAAGTTAAAAAAAAAACCTGGGGATTCAAACCTGCGTAAATATTATAAAAAACTGAAACATGACATACAGAGAAAGCTCCGACAGTCATACTGGCAATATGTAGAGGGTATCTTGATACCACATGTAAATGATAACATATACAGTGCTTCTAAAAGGCTTTGGTCTTAGATAAAAAAAAAACCAACATATTATATTGGCATATCCTCCCTTAAATCTGAAGGCAAATTAATAACTGATCCTACAGCTAAAGCGGAAGCACTTAACCTCCAATTCCAATTGGTTTTCAGTCCTAAAACTAAATTTTCAGCGTAAGAATTTTCTAACAAATGTAATATTCCAACTACACCACATTTCCCCATCATGCCTGGAATCCTGATTACACCTGAAGGAATCTTGAAACTTCTAAATAACTTAAACCCCAGTTAAGCCGCTGGTCCTGACGCGTTCAAACCAAGGATTTTCAAGCACCTGGCACCAGAAATTGCTCCTATACTCTCAATTATTTTCAACCAATCTCTATCTGGCTCTGTTCCTACTGAATGGAGGCTAGCGCATGTCGCCCCAATGTATAAAAAGGCAATAAGACCAACCCTAAAAACTACAGACCTACCTGTATATGTAGTAAGTTGTTGCAGTATATCGTGGTTAGTAATATCATGAACCATGCAGATAATCACAACATCCGGTATCCACTACAGCACGGTTTCCGCAGGTCACTATCATGCGAAACCCAAGGTAAACCAAGGCAAAAAGACTGATATACTTATAATGGATTTCTCCAATTGAATCATTCTCTCCTATGTCACAAGCTGAGGTACTATGGAATCAATAACAAGGTTAACACCTGAATTGAGAGTTTCTTAAATAATAGAAAGCAGGCTGTTATAGTAGAAGGTGAAAGATCTGGTTACTTAGATGTCAAGACTAGAGTCCCTCAAGGCTCAGTTTTAGGTCCTTCCCTCTTTTTGTGTTACATCAATGGCATCCCAATTGGCCTGAATTCCACTGTACGCATTTTTGCAGATGACACCATTGCATATATGACAATAAAATCCACGCATGATGCGACATGTCTACATGAAGACCTTAATAAACTTGCAAATTGGGAGAAGTCTTGGGAAATGTCATTCCATCCAGAGAAATTTAACATCTAATCCATAACAAATAACAAACAGGCCATTAATCACAAAAACATCCTACACCAGAAATAATTACGGCATGTAGACAAATTAAAATACCTAGGCATTGCATTCAATCAAATCTGAAATAGGAATCGCATACATGTATATCAAACATCTGTGAAAAAGCCAATTCCACCCTGGGCTTTCTCCATAGAAACCTTAAGATCGGCTCTACCTCCATTAAAGAACAGGCCAATAAAATAATATCCTCGTTAGACCATCACTAAAGTATGCCTGCTCAGTGTGGGATCCATATAATAAATCAGTCATCAGTAAAATTGAAATGGTACAAAGAAGAGCAGCAAGATTTTTCACCAACACACAGAGAAACACCTTCAGTGTTGGTGACATGATACAAGATCTAAACTAGCGCTCTCTAGAACAACGGAAAGACATGCGACTAGCCATGCTTCATAAAAACACACATAACAAAATAAACAGTACGCAACACAAGACATGCACATATGTACACTATCAGACTCCTTCATGAAATTGGAATTCCTTACAGCCGCAAAATATCTCAAACCCTTCACCTACAACCTTCAAATCTGCAATCCTTTCTGCCTGTCAAAAACTTTTTAACACTCACTCCAATTGATATAAACTTCAGGTAGATGAAGGTGACCAGTACAATATAGATGTAGATATGTAGAAAATAACCACACAGACATGCCAGTTTACTGTTTATTTATACATGTACTAGCTATAATTGATATATTTAAGCAATAAACTGTTACCAGATTGGACATACAGTTGATATGAAGCCCATCCGGAAGGAAGATAAATAGAATGGCGCCCGTTAGGGCGCCATGAATATTTATCTTTCGGACGGATGGGCTTCATATCAACTGTATGTCCAATCTGGTAACAGTTTATTACTTATATTTCCATTACGATCCTTCGAATTCAAAACTACACACGTATATCCTTTAAATTTCCCGCTTGCGCTAGTGTTGACGTCGCCAAGTTCAATAGACGGAACAGCAATAGCATCAACTTCTGAATATAGTTCAACATAAAACGGTTTGAAACAAGCGAACAAATGAAAATTATGCGATGACGTTTTTTTTTGATACAAGTGATTTTGTCAACACGATAATACTATTAGATTTCATAGACTACACAACTTTAAAACCACTTTTGAAATTATTTGACCGTTATGTATAGGCGTAAGTATACATTGAATACATTGTCAGTGACGCGGCGGAAACGTTAGATATTCATACGCTTGACCAGATTGGAGTTCATAGCCAGATATTGCCCATCTGATTTAACATAGATTAACTGGGAAACTGAAAGTAGAATGGAAATATAGTACTATCAGAATGATTTCCGTGTTATTGTATTTAATTTCATATGTATGTTCTATCTGAATTTGGAGGTAATAAGGAGGCATAGTACACCATAGTACCTCCATTCCGGAGACTTTGGCACTTAACAGTGAAAAGGCTGGCTCTACCAGACCTGCAACCAATCTGCTGTATTGCGTGCGCGCACGAGTATTTATACGTGCCGCGCAGTAGAAACGATGGCTCACATTGCATGTCGCCCCTCACGATAGACAAATCAGAGCGCTCGGCATATAGCTCCGAAGACTGAAGCTTCTATCATGGTTGTCTGTAATGCTGGTTTCGAACACCTGAAATGTAGCTTGGCTCTCTATAGATCTATACGATCGTAATTGATCATAAATTAGTAACGATTCAACTAATTAAGCTTTATAGGTATCAGCCGTGTCCTTTTTTTTACTCAGAGGCGATTTTAATAGCTAGTAAACACATCATAGCCATTTCCCGCCAAAGGCGGCTCCGTTACACATGTATATCGACTAGGTCAATTTTACATAATGAATAAGTCACATGCCACATGGAAAAAGTCGGTCTATTGTGAACGTACGGTAAGTCCAATAATGACTGACTATCATGTTCCGTATATCCTCAAAATTTTTGTTAACTTACTGGCCACAAAACATACAATCGCTGAACGAATATAGAACTGTGAACATGTTGTCGAACATGAACATAGGCCTACACATGTAGTTATACCTGTATCACAACAAAGTTCAGACACTCGTATCAAACTGCAGAAATAAATGTTGATATAACAAAACAAGCTCTAGAACCAAAACATTGTCTGATCATGGCGATCTAGAGCTACTCAGAGCAGCCTTGACTGCCAATATATTGATAGTCGTGACGTCACGTATGACGCAGTGCTTTGACTGTCGTGACAAAACAGTAAAATATATCGCCACATTTCTTCAAAATGTCAACAATGCTATACATGTATTTAGAATTGAAATGCATGTAACACATAAAATATATTCTTTCTCTTTGATTGTTCTTTCGTTTGGATATTGGCGCGATATATTTCGCGGATGTACGGATACGTGTACGATGTGTCGGGTACAGAAAAACAGTCGGACAGGTCACGAATTATAATTATTTTCATTTTACAACAAAAAGATCTTTTTTTGTCCGCAAACTTCCAGTTTGCCAAAAACGTGTATGGTCTTTAAAGATGCTCCACCGCCGACAGAGCATAAACGATATTCATCATTTGAACAATAATTGGTGTTTAATCGTGTATATATATGTCTAATTAACACAAAAAAAATTTAAAAGATTATTTTGCCTTTAATGCAGGCGCAATCAGTACTTCATTCCATTTAGGATATAGTGCCATGGATTTTTTTCGGGATGCAATTAATTATTTTTCATATCTTTAACTTGAAGTAAAATAAGAAGCTGAAACTTCTCTATGTTGGTAATGATGTATAGTAAATAACTTTTGTAACTGAAGGAAAATACTAAATCGTCTGCTCCTCTTTTTGATAGTGAAAAAAATACTATTTGTCAGCGGTGGAGCATCTTTAAGGATATCATATTATTTTTTACATGAAAGTATACATAAAAAACATCTGAAAAAATGAAGTAAAATTAAGGACCGGAAGGTATTTAAACGGAAATCTGGTAATAATACCTGGTAACAGTTCATTGCTTAAATATTTATATTTCTAAATTACCGTATGTTTACAAAGGAATTGTCAGAGTTATTCAGTTCTCGATGTTGAAGGTATACATTTGCACTTTGTATATCAAAAGGTCCTTTGAGACGCAATAATAAAACCGTTACGTTTTTTGTTTGTCTTTTTTTCTATTCTCGAAAAATATCCAGTCATTGGATGATAATAGAACCACTTCAGTGTCGGGTACTTAGCATATCGAGTTTATGTTATTATGTAAATAGCCGATCAATATTTTTTTCTTACGCATGAGCATTGAATGCTTAAACAGGATATAGCGACGGAGTGTTCTGTGAACGCCAACATATTTTTGGAAATAATAGGAAGTAAATTATAATCTGTTTCATATAAGCTGTCTTTATTTTCACCTGTAAAATTACCTGAAATTTAACCGTATTTCAATTAATATCATGGGTCACATTGGAGTTTTTTGGAAAAATAATTCCTTCAAAATAGAAATAATGCATGATAATCAATATACATGTAAAAAGTATCAACAGGTAACTTTTGCAGATTAATTTACCTGTTGGAATTGGGACTCCTTTTAGGAAAAAAACTATAACTACTGCACAGGTAAATCCAAAATGGTTGGCGTTCAGAGATACACCCATAGTGATAGTTGTTGTGTCAGGTCAACCAGGTTTCTTCATCAATATTTAACAATATCGTTGATGAATTGTGAGTTGGATAAATAACTTGGGAGAGAATCGAGATTTCAGACGGATTTAACAGAAGGTATATGTTATTTTTTGATTATTTGTTGAGTTAGGAATTGTCATTATTGTATGATTGTAGTATAAGTTTTACCAAAAAACTCAAAACCAATAAATAAATGAAAGTTTAAATTCCTTGGATTAAAATGTTCTGAGTACACCCATGTAAGCATAACTAAAAGTATTCTAATTAGATGGCCGTCCCTTGTTTGAACATGTAGTAGTGTCCCGGAATATCACGGCAAGGGAATGTATAATGTGACTCATTCAAGTACCACGTGGTACCTGATAATGTTTGTGTGGGACAATTTTTTCTATTAGTGATGGCACGGCGTTAAACGATGAGATCCCGTGCTAACATCATTTCAATCGGAATATTTGACAGTTACATTCCATCAACAAACGTCATGGGGGATCATGTAGTTCATGCGTTTGTCTAAATATGACACGAATTCCATATTGTAATTGTTGTATTCACTTAGGTTAACTAATATTTATCAGAATATCAAGCCCGAACATTCCTTAAACCGACAAGAAATATCCCTTATTATAACAAATATAAAAAGAACAAAACAAAACATAAACGACCAGAGCCTGTCAGCTTTGTCGATATCAGGAAGTTTCACATTTGTGAACGAAAGCCAATCAAGATCACACCTTATAGTTTTATGTGAACATTTTACATGTTTAGATGTATTTTGATTGTATACTTTACCAGTAAGCATTTCGTTTAGTGTGTTTCCTTAAAAAATTTAAATATCCGTTTTTGTAATCTTAATTTCCTAAATAGTTTACTGTGTTGTATAGTGATATTTTATTTTAAATAAAACTATTGAAATGAAAATTCGAAGCCATTCAAGACACACTTATTGCTCCGAGATCAGGCTCGGTCATCAGCGTTACCTGGTACTCAAATTGAATGGAGCTGTGCACGCATTATGTCTTATAATGTGTGTCGTTTAGCTTTGTATACGCTTTGTCAGTGTTATAATCTCCCAGAATAGGCATAGAACAGGAAAGTTGAATGTCAACTCACTTCACAGTTCGAATTTTGCAAACTCAAACCCGACCTGCATAGGAATGACTGAACGGTAGAACGATATTCATCATGTCATTATTATAATTACTATTCTTACCTTTGAGAAACGTTTACAAACAATACACTGAACGATACCTACATTATTTGATTTGCATTTTACAGGTGATTGCTAATCATCCAATAATTTGATAATGAAGCGATGTGATTTGAACAGATCAATGATGAAGTGGATCATGCTTTGTATGACCTCAGTCATATTTGGTCTCATCTATTTTGTATCAAGAGAAACGATCTTGTCGTCTAAACGATCTCCATCACTGTCAATGCATATATACAGCATCACACCTACACTCGTACAGAAACCACTGATAGTAGTTGGAATGCTTTCACCACATACCAATACCCAACTCAGAGAAGGTCAGAGATCTACTTGGATATCAACCATGGAACATTTAGAATATCAACTTCCTTTTAGAATTATCTACAAATTTCTAATTGATCGTCCAACAAACGATACCAATGTAGAAAACAACAAGTATAGCGACATTGTATTTCTAAATGCAACAAGTCAAGGAAGAGGTGTGAAATTTGGAGAGAAGATGTATCTGTGGTTCAAATACATACATGAACATTACCCAGATGCATTACTCGGTGGAAAAGTTGATGATGACGTTTTCCTATGTGTCCCGCAGATTTTTAATCGACTGGATGAACTGAAATCGGCTACATTGTATTACGGTTGGTCACATGGTTCAGGTAAAAAGGTGAATATTGACACGCGGATAGATGAAATGTTTGTGATTCTAGGCAGAAATCTGATAGGACGGATCGCTAAACGTAGGTATTGTGGAGAACCGAAGTGTAGTAAGACTGAGGACTTAATAGATACCAACTATGGAGGGACATCTATCGGATCCTGGCTGTCCGCGTATGACGATATTGATTATCAACGTGATAACGCGAAAATCTTTCATATGGGTCGTGGAGCAGAAGCGAAACATCAAACATACATCAAACCTGACTTCTGTTCAAAATACGTCCTAAACCATAAGTCATCAGTGGAGATAATGAAACGTCTCCACGAGTATAATAAGTTGGGTCATGATTAACTTGGCCTTGTTAACCTGAACAAAGTAAGAGTCCGAAGATATTTGTTGGTGAAGGATGTATATTATATGCTGATTACTGTTTTTTCGAATTGTTTGATAGCAGTAGCGATTGATTAAATTGTGGGTTTTTTTTTGCGATTCAAATAGTATATGTTCTATTTAAATCTCTATTTAACGATGTCGGGTTACAACTTTTATTTTGACCTCAATTTCAATTTACCTTAAACTTTTTATTTTCAGTATTACATACTTAGATAAGATCAGTTAGATGACATAATAGTCTTGTTAAGAAATCATCTTTATAATGCATGTAATTTGGCGAACAGTGTACGTCCATTTGATTATGTGTAAATGTTATCACTTTAATTTGAAATACAGTGCATTGATTCTCTTGTTTTATTTTACCACGTACATGTATATATGTCATTCCAAAGTTTTAAACTCTGTATGTACGTAAAGGCACCTATCATGCGCTGAAACAGAATGCTCGCGTATTGCGATTTAGTTTATTGACGTCACCTACATTTACACCCAATGTGTTTAAAAAGTTTGAATAACGTTATTCATGTCTTTATTCAAAACTATGTAGCTCAGTTAGTAATTCCGCTTTTCATTACATCACCTGAAATATAATATTAAAATAGTATTGCCTTTTGGTCATATACAAGCTATAATGTATTAAGTTCACCTGTGCATTATGTTGTGAACATCTGTCTATCAAGTAACCTTTTAAAGATTGATTACCACAACAAATAAATTCATGTTTGCTCTCGTTTGGTTTATGATTGGAGATTTGTTTTTACTCTGCTAACGTTTTTCGTTCGTCTTTGCAAAAAATAGTTCTGGTCAAATTTCTTTCGAAGTATGATTTTTGCCAGGCTGATGTCGGCCATCGTATATAGATAACATATTTATTCATGAATTTTACATACATACTATTCATTAGTGTCTATTGAATTAAGGATAATTCAATCGAAATGTGAGTACGGTTTTATTCCTATCCTTTTTATAAAGGTAAAGTACCCCATTTTAAATTTGCGATAATTTATATTCATTTGAAACAATGTTAAAAGCCCCTAGAGTTTAAAGTTACACAAGAGCTGTTGGAGAACAGCAAAGCTCGCCTATTCAGAAGAAATTGATGTTCAAGTATTTACTATTTAAAAATATCAAGCAGTGCCCTCAGTCTATATTATTTTGCCTCCAACAGAAGTTGAAATGTCTTCTTTTGCAGTACAATTTTTTATGGTAAACTCAGACAATGTTATGAGTCTATGTGAAAAATAACGGCATCTTTTTTGCAATCAAGTGAGGATGAAATACATGAAATAGCTCTTAAAAATAAACTGCCACAAGTTTAAAATAGGAATTGCCAGACACTTTATGCAACTAATTTACTGAAAAATTATACTGTGGAAAATGTTCACTTATTTCCCAAGTATGAAAATTGAAATTAGAAATACACTACATGTACCGGTGTGAGAGATTGAAGGCATGTGTTAAAATATTTGTATTGACTTAAGCTTAAACAATTGACAAAATAGAAACTTGCTCAAAAACTGAAACATGGAAATATGACAAATTAACAGACTCAAAAACCCCATAAAGGACCCCATATTGGTTGTATTATCACGTTCAGCATCCATACACATTAGGAAAATAAAACCATAAACATTTATGATGACTTATGCTTAAACAATTGACAAAATAGGAACTTGCTCAAAAACTTTAACATGGAAATATGACAAATTAACAGACTCAAAAACCCCCTAAAGGGCCCCAAATTGGTTGTATTATCACGTTCAGCATGCATACACAATAGGAAAATAAATAAAATCATAAACATTTATGATTACTTAAGCTTAAACAATTGACGAAACAGAAACTTGCTCAAAAAACTTTAACGTGAAATGGGGCGCCAACGCTGACGCCGACGCCGACGCCGACGCGGGGGTGACAACATTAGCTCCCCCTATTCTTCGAATAAGCGAGCTAAAAAAGAACGGTTCCTGAAGGTCATTTAAAGCTGACAAAGGTCATATTTCAATGTAGGACGTGATTATAAATAACTTCATATCCTTAGCTTACATGTATATACGCACTGGAATATCAAATATTTTTATTCAGTAGATTTCCATGCATTTAAATTGTACTATTGTTTACCTGGAGTCTTTTGCACTCCTAAAATATGTAATATCAACATTTGCATGGTTTTGAAATGTGCATTATGAAATTATTGATAGTATGTCTGATGAAATAGTATATACACATAATTAATCATACAATGTACCTCTTTTGTTATGTACAATGTAGTTATATGTTTGTCCAGCACTGTCTGCATTCTTATATTGTATATGTTTATGTCAACTCTCCAATGTGCTAAAAATAAGGAAATAAAACAAACTGAATCTGAATCTGTCTACCTGTATTCGAAATGTAGTGCACTCTGTGTGCACAAGGGTGTAACCTTTAATCTACCAAGTGTTCTATTATTAGCGAGACATTTTAATTCTCGCCAAATAAAGTGGAGGACCAGTAGTCATCACGTACATCGTTCTATGTCTATGTTAAATATCGCTGTATTTTGTGGTTTTAAAGTGAGGGTTTTTATGATAAATGAACACGTTAAGTCTAAAAATAATGTCAAAACAAATGGACTATATATTTCGTATATCATACTAACTACATGTATATATATAGCAGATTCAACGTTAAAGTGAACTGTTGAATACAGGAGAATATCGGTAGATATTAGTGTATATATAATAGGTCATACTTCAATGACGTTTTACGGCACGGAATTTGTATACGCCTTCGGAGTCCTTGATATTTCTAAGATTCCTTCAAGTGAGGGGAGACGCTCAGGGTTTTCAGGTAAAAACTTGAATCTCTGAACCATGGCTGTTATAAACAGAAAACATCTCTATCTTCGCCAGGCACTGTCCAAGGCACATCCGTCCCCCTGTAACAAAATGATACACAGTAACATCTCTATCTTCTCCAGACACTGTCAAAGGCACAACCGTCTCCCTGTAACAAAATAATACACAGTAACATCACTATCGTCGCCAGAGACTGCCAAAATATTACACAGTAACATCTCTATCTTCGATAGAGACTATCCAAGCCAAACCCTTCTCTCTGTAATAAAATAATAAACAGAAAACATCCCTATCTCCGACGGTGACTGCCCAAGGCACATTCGTCTCTCTGTAATGCAATAATAAACAGTAACATCTCTATCATCGCCAGAGACTGCCGAGTATCGTTGGCTAGCAAAGTTGGATAGATTCAATGCTTTCATTATGAAATATATATACATTTAAGTGAATAGGCGGGCTAAGGAAAGCTAATGTCGGTAAAAAAAGTGGTGTTGATATATCCAGTATAATTTCTTAGGAAATAAAAAAAAATCTTTAGAAAATCGCTCTGCATGCGAAGAAGTTATTCATATTTATATTATAGGAATCCTTAAATGTCCTCCCGGCAGGTATGTTCGTGTTGACATTTCCACGCAGCCTCTCTTTCAAAGGATTGCATTTTACAACTGTGTTAAATTTACACTGGGCTTTTTCCATAATTTCAATTGTTACAACTGGACAACGTAAGCAGAACCTGACCGTCGTTTTCATAAGCAAGGACTTTTGGAAGGCCAGTGAACACATGAAGATTTAAACCTCTAAATCAACTCATTTGATATCCTAGGAATCGGAAACCTAACATTTATTTCGACTACAAAAAACTTTTCGACAGTAATTTAATTTAAAACTCAACCATCCTACGATTGTATATATTGTACATTACAAAAATCAACATATTTATGGTAATAAATAATGAGATGAAATTACTCCTAGGCATTAATTTTTTTCTAACCATAAATGAAAAATTGCACTTGAAATATTACGCGATGTCATCACATTTAGTTGCGTTCTGATCTACGTATTAAGTAATCCAATTGAAAATTCAATCTTAAAATGCTGTTTTGTTCATTGTAAATTTTCTATTTGCCCAGGTAAACGGTAGAGCAGAGAAAAAGATGTGCAATGCTATTGAGAGATATTAGTCTTTATCGGTTTGAACTATTTGATAACAAACCATGATCTCGATCTCTATAAATTAACGATATCCCGGTGTCAACGGTACCGGTAGAGTATCCTACAGCTAGAGACGTGCAGGAATCAGCTGAGCTACGGCGAAAAATCGAAAGAGCGGTTACTGACATCCTGGCTCAAATGAACGTTTCAAGCTCTAACAATTCTGGAAATATAACAGCCGATGTAGTGGAGAGATATAGTAAATTGTTTGAAGATCATTTACAAGACATACAGATATGCAATGTACCTGAGCCTACTGCTGACACTATTCACAACATTGATGACAGTGTCGTTAACGGTATGTTATTTTCTTGATTCAAAATTTATTTTCATTGCTATATGCAAAAACGTTGTCTCTTATATCCAAACTAGAATATGGAAAGATGCAACATCTACATAGTATCTGAAGGATTATTTTCCGTACAATGATACTGTATTACGTTCGTCGTTTCATTTTGACAAATTATTCTACCATTTATTTTCGGAAGGAGATGATATATTTCCAATGACTAATTTTATGTTGCTTTTCTGAATGGTGTTTTTGTGTTCATTTGAATTACATAATTGAAAATATTTGCATGTATTTGCCTTTGCATGTTATAGATTCGAATGAAGTGGAGACTGGCGGAGTCTTTCTTAACCTTCGTAGGCTGTATTGTTGGATTAATTTCTTTACTTTTGCTTACTTCCCTTGTTTCATATGTTGTGCTAATTTGCTTTGTTCTTTTGGGGATTTTAATCGTGATTTACGTCATATTAAAAAATATCAAAAGCAAATTATCCAATGCTCTCCCTTCCCAATCGCATTGTATTCGTTTAAAATAAGGAATTATATTGTTGAGTGCAATATTATAAGACTTTTTCATATGTGGATATGAAGGATAGTGATATTCTACCCGAGGGTCACAAAATGTTGTAAAACCCGAGGCTTGCCAAGGGTTTTACAGCATTTTGTGGTCCCGAGGGTAGAATATCACTATCCTTCATATCCACGTATGAAAGAGTATTTTCCTCTCATACTTCGACGTTTAATTGCAACTTTACTACTACGACTTTCCGCCATTTTGAAATGAAACCGAAAAAAATGTGAATGCAAATCATTTCTCCATACATGATAATAGCGTGATATTTTCAACGCAAATTCTATTGTTTGTATCTTTTAAAGTAAATCCAGCATAGTTTCTGAAAAAAATGTTAAAATTGTACTGAGAAAGTAGTATTTTTGTTGACGCTGTGACCTCACGAAGCTTTATTGCATGGGTAGCCATGCAAGACAGCTTTAGGCGTCATGAGTGTATTGCCTTAGACAAGCCAGTATTACACGTGTAGGTATGAGAGAAAATATGATATATGACATTTTCGTAAGATATATTTTAAAGCACCAAATTGACATTCTTTTTTGTATTATTGACATTTTACAAAACAAGGTCACTGTGAATTTTATTGACAACAAGTTGTATTTTCCAATTTGTTTATTTTCGCCATGCACAATAATTCATGAAAAAGCGTAAAAATACCATTTGGTTCCAGCAAAACTGGACAAAACAGAAAATTGACTCTCATACCAAATAAAGGACTCTGGCCCGGCCTTATTCATATGTCATATCATGATGTCCTATATGTAACTCCGGGTATTTGTAACAAAATATAATGCTTATCGGTCATGGCCATTGACAATCCTTCTGTGTTTCTTTTTTATGTGGAGTTATCTGAAAATATTTGTAAATCAATATTTATCCTAAAAATGGATGGTCAGGGATCCAGATTAAACGTTAATTGAATATGCTATTTTTCATATTTTTTCTCTATAATCGTATT
This sequence comes from Argopecten irradians, assembly GCF_041381155.1. Taxonomy (NCBI): domain Eukaryota; kingdom Metazoa; phylum Mollusca; class Bivalvia; order Pectinida; family Pectinidae; genus Argopecten; species Argopecten irradians. The sequence goes on from NC_091140.1 coordinate 25,015,962, forward strand.
ATATCTCACTTTCTGATTGACCTGTTTTATCTAATACCTCAATATTATAATTAATCCGATAATTGTGCAAAGAAAGACTTTATGGTGATGTCATAATAAACATCATTGATACATTTACAGAATTGTACATAAGAGACATGATATTTAAAAGCAGTAAACGAATGAGAGAATTGAATATAGCATGAAAGATATGATGTTTTCAATAAAGATAAACTAAATAGTTGTATACACGCATAATTAATATTGGAAATGAAATCCGTATACTTTTATTATAATGTGAAAATGCTACCAAAGAAGCACTTCAAAGGTAACCCATAACTGTAAATATAAGAATAGCCCCAATCTTTAACATGCAGGCCTACATACTGACAACTCGAGTTTTTGTGAGCCATTTTTATACATAATATCTACAAAGCACTGATAATATTCATTATGCATTCCGTTAAATGAAAAAAATGGAATTTCAGTTATAAAATATAACTATGATCACTGTTATACGTCTAATATTAATTTGTAACGCAACATGTGTTAGAAACTGTTATTCATTTAGATAAATAATATAAATGAAGGCAAGGCCTTAAAGGGCGCAGCAAGATGTTTCAGTAACCATTAATTATGCAATGTTAATACGTTCAAGTTATAGAATAAGCGGAGCCGAATTTTCTGTTTATCTATTTATTCATATATTCACACCTTATTTGGTAAAAGAAATCCACATAAGAAAAGGAAGATTTGTTTTTATTTCTGTAACAGATATTCCGTTTTTGGCCAGCTGATTATATTGGAAGATGGTCTATCACTTGAACGCTTGCAAATAAAGAGCAATAACACTGAGCTTCTGCCGGATGAAGATTACGTTTGTCGGATCATAAAAGCGTTTGAACTGCTTGATTATATAATGAGCTGACTTCAAAGCACCACATTCACGTTGATGGGATTTTTTACAGTGGGGAAAAATGGCGATCGCAAACTGAAGTTGTCAGTGTGTAGGATTGAATTTGAAAGATGGTGTTTTTTGTTATATTTTCATGTATGTGTTACCTTATAAGTACTTCGCACTTTATGCCCTTCGGCCATGAAGGGCTGCGTCCTTATGATGTCTCTTTCAACACGTCCGTCTTTCAAACTCTATTGTACTGAATTTGATTTCATAATTTATTTTTCTAATTGATTGTTTATATATACTGAGGTATTATTGAATGTGTGATGAAAACGGTATGCTAACATAAATGAAATAATAAATATGTGCAATAAATATACAGTTCATATACAAAATTTGTAATTATTTAATCATATCTTTACAGAACCAGACAGCTTGCAAAATCGGTGAGAGACCTTCTAATAAAGATTAGATGAAAATGTGCCTATTAAGTACTAAAACATCCCGGTGATATCTAGGATGTGTTGTAAGGTGTATACGTTGACCCGATTGCATGGTATCGTCGATATACAAATAAAAGCTGATTTCTTGTCAAGCTCTGAACGTTACCACACAAAGTGTTGAGAAATTTGAAAACTGTTTACATAACGTACATACTGGGTCAACTGGATTTTGGTTGAACGATATGTGGCATAAACGTTGGACTCATCGAATTACATGTCAGGTCACTATATAAGGACATAAACAAAAAATTACGTCACTCTCTACTTATCCATAATGCATTGCGTAATTTGTCTAATCGAGTAAATGACATGTGGTCACATGATCACCTTTACTATGTATTTACTATACGAAAAGCACTGGTTGGGTGTTCAATTATTTCTTTAGATACGGCGTCCCATACATCACACCTCTTGTATTCCATGTACACAGATTAATCATATTTGGTAGTATAATGGCAAATACGAAGGTTAATATGAAAACTATATTTCAGTTCGAATCATACGAGTAATCTCTGTACTTTTTCACACCACGGGGATTCCATTCACGACAAGTAACTCCTTCTGGCCAAAATTTAGAATCCAAACCAAACACGTATTTCTTGCAGCAATATTTACTTTAACTGAAAATGACGCTGATCGGAACCGGGTTCCTTGTTTAAGTTTTAGTAATTTAACAAAGGTTGCCACGATATCGTTCTCAGCACAGTGTTCCCTGATTCCTAGCTCGACTACCTAAAACGGACGATCTGTGGTAACATTAGCGAGCACTAAACGCGTTACTCGACGGCGCACTATCCCTGTATGTTTGTTGTAGTCGTTGTCATTTGGGCCCTTAGAGCGAATTTTGTGGTGTTCACTATTTATATCACGATAGTTTTGTGTTTGGTCATTGCTCTTCACGTTTCCTTCATATTGGAACATATTGCCGTGATCAAATCATCTAGATTTACGTTTGACAGTAGCCCATTCATCTTTAGAAGAAGTGCCATAGTTATTTTGCTCATCTGTGTAATCCTGTATATCCAATTCTTTATTACACGTGTTATGTTTCATGTGCCCTCCACACTGTTCTGTATCGTTTCGATTTCCTTCTATTACTGTTATGGGATATTGAATCACGCGATCTCCGCCCTGCTCATTGTCGCCAATAGTGCCATCATACGAGTCTCCAATTGGATGTTTCCAATCATCACTTTATTGAGGGTGATAGGATTGTCAGAGTCGGTTTTATTTTCGCGTACACAGACGTTCTCGTTTGCCGTAGATTCATCTACGTTTCGGGGATTATTGTTTTGTTTGCTTTTTTGTTTAGTTTTCAGAACACCGATTTCTGTCCAAGAATCCGTTTCATATTCATTTCATTTCAAAATATTTTTTATCAAATCATTTGATTTAGTAGGGATTGGGCAGCCATCTCCGTTTCATATTCTTACATGTAAGGTCGGCATTTACTGTTTTCTTAATACTACTTAGTCTATTCATAATGTCGTTATGATTATCCTGTACAATCTGCATTAATTCCATCATATTTATCATCAGTACACTGCTAGGATCATCGACACTATGTCTGTTTCCATGTTTATGTCTATTACCTAATCTATTCACTGCCTGATTAGGGTCCATTTCATCAGAATCCTCAGTATCTTTATTCTGTGTATCTGTGTGCATCGGACTAATGACACTGAAGACAGAGGTATCCAAACAACCTCTTCGGAGGGCATGTCTACTCATTACTCATTTCTGTAGAACCGAATCATTAACATTTCCCTGTATATACTCATACAAATTGTATATGTCACTTGCACATTTTTGGCACACAGACTGGGTGTCTGATCTGCTTAACCGTTTTGAGAGAACACCATTCGGAAACGCGTCGTTGTTGTACTTAGCAAAGTCATATACACTCTGTCTGATACTTATCAGTGTGTAGGAGTGACCTCGTCTACCCAGGTTCTATTTGGGGTTCTGTGAAGCAATTACAACGAACAACAGAAATACATTCTAATGTTATTTATTATATACAAACATGTAGAAAGACGCATAATATATGTACATGACACAGAGCCCTGCTCATACCGCGTATGGCAAACTAAGTCATTGCACTTGCACAATATACGACTCATACGTCAGCTAATACATAGCTACACAGGCAATATGTTTTCAGGTAAATTTGACTTGAAAAATCTTGACCTGAAATTGACATGAAATTCACCTGAATTTGACCTGAAAAAATCTGAAAAAATCTTCATGTGAATTCAGGTCATATGTCTTCAGGTAAATTCAGGTCAATTTCAGGTCAATTTCATATGAATTTCAGGTCAATTTCAGGTCAATATTTTGACCTGAAATGACCTGTTTGCTCTTTTCAAGTAAATTTCACCTGAAAAATTTCACCTGAAATTGACCTGAAATTGACCAGAATTTACCTGAAGACATATCGCCCGTGTATTCCCGACAACAAACACACTCTACACATAGAGACAACGACGAAGAGAGAGAGAGAGAAGAGTGAGTCTGCTCAGGCAGGAAAGCTTCTAAAGACTGACGAAATAGAAGGAGACACGTTCTTTTATAGTTTCCCGGTCCAATGAAAGGATAGTTTAGAAACAACCAATAGAAACAAAGGATAGAACTGAAAGTGAAACTAGAATATATATAGGTATGTGGCCCTTCCGGTAGCCACGTGCACATACACGACAATTCATTACATAACAATAAGCATTCACAGGTAATTAAACTATTTAACATTCTATGATATCACTCGCTCATATATACACTCATACTTATGTAACGAAGCTGCGGTGCGCTTCGTTGCTATATATTCCGGAAATTATATTAACCGAGACTTTGGCGGGAATTTGCTGGGCACGAGATCTCGGGACTGCGCCGAGGCTTTCAGTTTTTCTACCGGGCCTTGAGAGGTGAGGGTTGTGTTTTTGAATCCTATGTAATTTTTATATATTTGTCGCCCATCCTTTCCCTAATTTGCTGTTATCGTATAGTATGAAAATGCATTAACATTACTGTGTGTGTATTTTTCGCTGTCAGTCGATATTTTTGCTATACTTTTGAGTTTGAAATACTTGTGAAATTGTGCAATGTCGGACTTGGCATGTCTCGCTTTTAGACGGGTTTCGATAGTATTTAAAAGTCTTCACTCTTGTGTTGAGAGCCGTTGGTAGGCTGGAAAAGAGTGGGAGCCTCCTGTGTTGAATTTCGGGGTTAACCGTTAAGGAGATATTTTGAGAATCTTCGCTAGGGAACGGTGTTTGTGAAATTGGAGGTTAAACTATCGATAATCGGCCCGGTGTGTAGCGCCACGTGCTCGGTCTTTCATTGATGGGTAGGAGTTAATTCTGATAGCGAAAACATGAGAATATTAGCAGCAAAACTGTCCATTTCACAGTACTTCCCACTGAGCCACGCGGGTATTTTCTTGTTGTCACCTTTACACATGTTAAATATTAATAAACTGTTAAATTAATTTGATGTCGTCCATTGTCCATATTCACTAGTACCTTTGAATATTGTAGCGAGACATAGGAATCTGCAAGCTAACGCGGCAGTCGAACCCAGAGCAAAACAAATTAATTGTATCATTCTTACTCTACGCTAATGACTGCGGTCGTAGCGAAACAAGTCGTTACAATTTGGCGCCCAACGTGGGGCCCTAATTAACTAATTAATTAATTAGAATTTTTGAATGTTGACTTACTTACTCGTTTATTTACTACGCGGGGTGACGAGTCCCTGTGTTTGTGAAATTTATACAGATGAACTGTTTACGTTCCGGTTTAGTGGTTACGCTTGGGTGTATAAATGTCTCAGGTGTGTGAGCTATTTATAGCTTGCATTGTGTTTCTCTTTTATATTCTGGACCTAGTCTGGTTAGCTTGATTAACGGAACTTGTGTAGGCGTTTCACATTAGTACTGGTGGGAATGTGGACAGTGCGGATTTTGGAAATGAAATATAGGCTTTACAATCCTGTGTAAAACTTTCATTGCGAATGCTCATGGGAGGTGTCTTGTAACAGGGTACGGGGGAAGGATGGGCGACATTATTACTGGGGAGGCCGCTCATAGGTAAAAGGGACTAAGTAGGATTTATTATAGTAACTGATATGGGGTTAGAGTGAGTTAAATTCCGAAACTGATAAGGCCAGTACTGAAAATACAAACTTGTAATTTGGATGTTTGAGGGGTTGTTGTTATTTAATAGCATTGACATTACAATATGATAGGACTAACATTTGTTGTTCAATTATTATTTGTTTCATGTCTACTGTATACTGGTGCCCCTGACCTGGGGGGAGGAACTAAGGAAGAGGACCCAGGCCCCTGTGTCATTGCTGGTGCCACAACGTAAAAGCGGTTTGGGGAAATGCGTACGGCCCTGCCTGGACCCAGACGTCCTTATTGTTATTCTGGAAGTACAAAGTGTGATATAAAGTGCCCGGAGGAACTTTGATGTGATAAGTGTCGGGACATTGGGGTGTTGCTTTTGGCCATGGTAACAAAAAACCCCAGTACTTGATTCCAGGGAATTTCAGTGGTACACAAGGAGAACATTATAGTTTGGGCCCGATCGGGCAGGGTATTAACCCCGAACCGCGCAGCACAGGGGTCTGGAGGACACTGTGTCGACCCCTGAATATCCCTTCCCCCCCAGGGGGCATCAGAACTATTGGATAATGTGCATTAGTGAACATTCAAATTTCAATGTATTGATAAGTATTACTGAAATGTTCATATCTGTTTTATGTTTTGTTATTGGTAGGCTAAATATGGCTATAGTCATGTAGTGTTAGGTATAATTTGGGGGGGGGAGGCTGTTTGTAATATTGTCTATATAATGGGGGTTGTAATGTAGGTGAAGGGGGGTATATAATGTTAGGTGTAATTGGTGGGGGCGACCAGGGGCATGTAGATAAGACTGTAGGTATAATTGTAGTTAGTAGGGGAGAAGGTCAAGGTGGTTGGGGGGGGGGGGGGGGGTGTAAGAGTTAACATGACCAACACCTCGAGGTAACCCTAACAAGAACTTCTCCTATTCAAAATTGTTGGGGTGGGTATTTTTGGCTGTTAGGTATTCTGGCCACTGTGGGGACTATGGTTCTGGTGGTTAGAGTTGATACGACCAACACTTGGGTCTTGTACTCACGTGGTCAGACTTAATTAGTTTGGGAGGGAGCTATATAAGTAACGGGAAAAGTCTCTGGTCGACCCAAAATTTTCATTCGAGTTGGGTTAAGTAAAATCATAAGAGTGGCTTCCCCAGTCTTGTAGGATCGTTTAGGGCCCGGTGGAAAACTTTGTTTTGTTAATTGTATGTTTTTGTATTTGTGTATTTTTTTCCCGTAATGTCATATATTTTGTCCTTTTGTTCTAAAGTCGTGTAAAAAGGAGGTGGTGTCCAAGGCAGAAAGAAGAATTATCTAAGGTTACTTTTCTGATTTTGGAATAGTCTTAAGTATTAAGGAAATTTAACTTGGTTAAAAGACTCTTGGGACATTGTTCTGTTTTTTTTTATATAAACGCTGGAATCTTGTGAAACCCACAAGGTTAATGACAGCAAGGGATTATTACGTTTATCTATAATCTTAAAGTTTTCGTGTACGGAGTTCCGGGACATGGAGCTTAAGTTTTTTCTGCCTTGGAAAATATTCAACTCTCGAAGTTATGTTTGGTGGTGTCTAACTTTGCACAGTGGAAGGTGTAACGCGTGCAAATATATATGTTAGGGGTAAAATCAATTGCTGATTGATGTCCATTTCATAATAACAATTATTATGGTCTCACCATTGTAAAACTCGACAACATCTAATATACATTTATTGCAAAAGTAAGCAAGGGTGCCTGTTACAATTCTTTTAGCACCCATTTCTGCGCTGAAATTCTCCAGTCTGCTCCGAGGTCACTTGGCATTGTACATACGTCAGGTGGTAGTACAATGTGCATATACAAGGCATCTGCAGTTGATTGCTAGGGCTGTAAAACAAGTATACAAAGAGAAAGAAATACAAAAGAAAAGGAATGAAAAACAACCATGCCCTAAGCTATATATATATATATATAATCACTACTAAACAGAAGTGATTGATGTACTCGTAGAGAAAATAAGTGATATTACAGGTGAGCTGAGTATTGAATTTTGCTAGCCACCAGCTACTACCTCTACCAAGGGCACGTAACTCATGTGACTCTCTGAGCTGTCTGGGGGTTTCATAGCTTGTCTCTGACAATACTACATTTAATACAACAGGGTTGTTTAAAGAGGAGGTTTTCGGGTACGTACCAGTGGTGTTACGAAATAAAGATGTAATAATTAAATTTCTGGGAAAAAAAAACCATAAAGATAAATAAAAGATAAGGAAATACTTGTGTAATTGGTTGAAAATGAAAATTCGTAGATTTGTACAGGATTCCTTGATGAAATATAACACTTTCATTGTTTTAACCTTTGATGCACTAGCATTGTGGTTATTTAGCAAGAATATCAATATTGAACATCTTAGGGATAATTAATCGGTGATACTTGTACATGTTCTATACTTGTGATGTGATATAATTAATATTGTGTGCTGGCATTGGGATGATTGTTATCTTTTTAAATCCCAATTCCACTTCAGGATAATTGTTATATAGAGAGTCCACCTCCTTTGTTTTTTTTGGTACCTTGTTGTACAATTGTTTTTGTTGTTGTTGTTGTACATGTTATGATGGAGATTTTGGCCAGTGAGGAACAATTGAAGGATAATGACATGTTCTAGCTCCTGTTTAGAATGGCCGCGGTATGTTGATGCAGTTCTCGCATTATTATTTTTCGTGCAGTAAGTTGTTAGTGGCTGCGGGTCGCATCCTGTCTAGGTGGTTGGGGGACAATATAGGTAGTTTTTTTTCTTTTTCTTTTTCTTTTTCCTTAGTTGACGTTTCCTTATTAAGGCATGTTTGTCTTTGTGCAAAATTTTGGAATTTTATTTTTTTTCCTTGGATTACCTCCCTTTATTAAGAGATGTTTGATTTTGTGAACTTAAGGTTTTTCTTTCCTTAAATTACCTCCCCTTGATAGGTTCTTTAAAATTTGGTTTGGTTTTTTTCCATTCTATTTTTATTCTAGTTCGAGTTCGTGAACAGGATAGATAGGTTCTTTAAAATTTAGTTTGTTTTTTTCCATTCTATTTTTATTCTAGTTCGAGTTCGTGAACTGGATACTTCCAAATTCAAAATTTGTGCATCTTACTTTTGGCTTTAAATGTTTCAACTTTTGTTAGGAACTTTTTGGTTTATTTTTTTTCCAAATTGTCTCCCTTGGATCAGTTTTACGGCTACGGGTCGCAGCCTGTCTAGGTGGTTGGGGGTATGTAACGAAGCTGCGGTGCGCTTCGTTGCTATATATTCCGGAAATTATATTAACCGAGACTTTGGCGGAAATTTGCTGGGCACGAGATCTCGGGACTGCGCCGAGGCTTTCAGTTTTTCTACCGGGCCTTGAGAGGTGAGGGTTGTGTTTTTGAATCCTATGTAATTTTTTATATATTTGTCGCCCATCCTTTCCCTAATTTGCTGTTATCGTATAGTATGAAAATGCATTAACATTACTGTGTGTGTATTTTTCGCTGTCAGTCGATATTTTTGCTATATTTTTGAGTTTGAAATACTTGTGAAATTGTGCAATGTCGGACTTGGCATGTCTCGCTTTTAGACGGGTTTCGATAGTATTTAAAAGTCTTCACTCTTGTGTTGAGAGCCGTTGGTAGGCTGGAAAAGAGTGGGAGCCTCCTGTGTTGAATTTCGGGGTTAACCGTTAAGGAGATATTTTGAGAATCTTCGCTAGGGAACGGTGTTTGTGAAATTGGAGGTTAAACTATCGATAATCGGCCCGGTGTGTAGCGCCATGTGCTCGGTCTTTCATTGATGGGTAGGAGTTTAGCAGCAAAACTGTCCATTTCACAGTACTTCCCACTGAGCACGCGGATATTTTCTTGTTGTCACCTTTACACATGTTAAATATTAATAAACTGTTAAATGAATTTGATGTCGTCCATTGTCCATATTCACTAGTACCTTTGAATATTGTAGCGAGACATAGGAATCTGCAAGCTAACGCGGCAGTCGAACCCAGAGCAAAACAAATTAATTGTATCATTCTTACTCTACGCTAATGACTGCGGTCGTAGCGAAACAAGTCGTTACACTTAACCATGGCCATAGTCAACATACAAAAATATCGAAACTTCCGCAAGTGTATTTTCATCATTTTGAAAATGCGATACAATTTTGTTTTCGAATGTTGATTTGTCGTAACCACCAAACTGGTCCCTTATTTAGTCCAGTATGTTACTGTCTACCCCACTTGGGACTTGAGTTCTGTATATTTTGTCGTCTCCCATATTATCCATATAGGTGAGCACTATTATACGATACGCATGATTGCATCCAAAAATCACACTGCAGTTTGCTAAACACTACATAAAGCTTTCCAAACCACATTAATACGATAGTTTTTTCCTCAGTAAGTTTCATATGTTATAAATAGTCTTCAGCAAGCACGATGACAAGTCGGAGAGCAGTGGAACACGTCTGCTCACCAGGTGAACATGGAGACCGGTTAACGATTAGGTTTCCAGTTTGGTTAGTTTTTGGTAAATACTATTGATGACAGATTCTAAGGAGGGTCCAGGCATTGGTTATTGTGCTGGGTTGGACAATGAGAGAGAGGGGCTATGTTGTGCGAGGGCTGCGGAGCAAAGTATATTGGTACAGGAGAATCTATCACGTTCATTGGCGTTACATTTGACATACTCATACCTGTTGGGCTACCGTACACACAATTCGACTCGGTGTCGCCAGGCTAGTGTTTGTTACCTGTCCATGTGAGATTACTATCGTACCTGTCAATGCTGTCATAGTTGATTGGTTTTTGTTTACTGCTGAAGTGTTACCTTTTCTGTATTTTCGACTCAATCAGTACGTATTTATAAAGTTAAAATTTCATCCACATCGTATTACTAGAGTTTCGTTGGTCAAGTACATATCAGATTTGTGTTAAAAGAACTCACCAAAACGCTTCAACTCAACGACAGTTGCAGAGCAACACAACACCGTTCTACTCTGCCGGTCATCTTATCTCGATCCCAAGGTTACAAGGTTGATAACAAGACTGCCCGGATCATCAAGACCACGTAGGTAAAACGCATTGGTGAACATATTGACGCTATTTTTTATTACTACATGTATATCTACATTTAGTTCATAACATATTGGGAATAAACCGACATGTTCTTAATACTACAAGAAATCACCGTATCGGTTTTGAACTGATCTTTTTATGCCGATTCATCTAATTTTATCAATTTGGGAACACATTGATAATTTAGAACTGATAATATTAATTTGAAATCCAACAATCGAGACCTTATTTACATAAAGTTACCGTTTAATAACTTTACGATAACTGTTAGCTATAGGCTAATCCATAGAACAAAAAGATATATCTTCCTCATTGTTAGCTCTACGACGATCAACCTAATGAGTTAAGACCTTGTTTAAAATACATGTAGTAATATTGTGTATGGCTTTTTATAACTGATAAGGTGTACTTGAACATATACTACTCAAAATTTGCTAAGCATCACTTTTACCTTGTACTATATCAAATTCATTTTATTGTACCATATTCATGAAAAAACCACTTAAATAATATCTTTAAGATGTCTCAACACAGGCTCCAACAGAAAAACTATTAAATTTTCACGAGTGTTCGATACATTACTTGCGAAACAGAGCTACCTCCCAAAATGACAAAAACACGATGGGAGCGAAAACGAAATAGTTTTCTCGTGTGATTTCATTTCAGTATCTTGTGTGACGTCCCTTAGCTTCGATAGCACTGCGACATCGCCGATGCATGCTCGCAATTAAGTCCCGTTTCCGGTTTTGCTGGATGGATGCCCATTCCTCTCGCAGGACCGTTCCATGTTTTTGCAATGACCTTAATTAGCTGGTAAGCGCGGGAAAAATGGATTCCTGTAGCATGTACCATGTACCACACGTGCTCTATCGGATCTAGGTCGAGGGAACGAGCAGGCCAGTCCATACTTTCGATAATTTCTATTTGAAGCTCATCGTCAGAGGTTTATCAATGCTACCTCACTACGAAGTGACTTTATAAAAGCTACTGGAACTCGAAAATTCACTCAGCCTGTGCAGATTAGACTTCATCTGGCAGGTCTGAGGGCCCGTAGACCTGAGTGAGATGGGTAGGCACGATCAGGCTAGACGTACATGAGCCCGCGATCATGCAAGATGGACTATCGGAGACCGAACTTCTTTTCTGTTCACAGACCTAAACTTCACAGACAAGCGTGCTAAGGCGTGTAGACTACCGAATGAGCACTTTCACACAGCCAACATCCCCGAGCACGACCGACATGGCGGCGGGTCTGTGATGGTCTGGGGTGGTATACGTGTCCAAAGTAAAACAGATCTCAATGTCTTCCCGAACGGGAATTTGACGGCCTAGATCTAGAGGTACTGCTATGAAGTCCTCGATGACTACATTATACCATATGCTGATGCAATTGGTCCTGAATTCATTCTGATGGATGATAACGCTCGTAGAACTCGGGTCTCTATTGCCTATCTTCAGAGGGAAACTATCGAACGCATTGACTTGCTAGCTCGTTCCCCGGATCTTAATCCGATAGAGCACGTGTGAAATATCCTACAGGAATTCATTTCGTCCCGCGTTAACCAGCCAAAGTCATTGCAAGAACTTGGAACGGCTCTGCGAGAGGAATGGGCATCCATCCAGCAAAACCGTAAACGGGACTTAATTGCGAGCATTCGTCGGCGATGTTCCAATGTTAATAAAGCTTAGGGACGCCACACAAGATGCTGAAATGAAAATTACACTAGGAAACTGTCTTTAATGCGAATTTAGTTTACGCCCCCATTGTTGTGTTTTTGTCATTTTTGGGGGTAGCTTTGTTTCGCAAGTAATGTATCGAACATTCGTGAAAATTTCATAGTTTTTCTGTTGGAACCTGTGTTAAGACATCTTAGAGATATCATTTAAGTGTTTTTATGAATATGGTACAATAAAATGAATTTGATATACTACAAAATAAAAGTGATCTTCAGCAAATTTTGATTAGTATAGTGTGTGTGCACTACAAAATAAAAGTGAACTTCAGCAAATTTTGATTAGTATAGTGTGTATGCATAATTGCCTAACTTAGATATTACTGTTAACTTGTTAAATTTGTTAAAAAAATAATCATGCCACTTTATTTACTATTTCAATTTTAATTTCAAAATGTTATAAAAATATAATTAAATATCAGGCAGAGAGTATCTTAGTCTTCTCCTGATATTGGTGATACAAACAAACAAACCAAACATGAAACATATACACATGGTAAGGTTTATGAAGATAGGGGGAGGTTACTCCCTGATGAAGAAAAATATATTCATTGTAACTATATATATAAGCATTTTGTTTTGTATTCAATATGTTTACTGGTATATATAGCATGGGCAAGCAGCGCTGGTTTGATCATATTCGACTAAAGCGCAGATACTCTGTCCTTTTTGATATTGTTATGTTAATGGTGGTTGAAGATAATATCATGCAAATATTGCATGTTGATGTGTTCAAATTGATACCATTGTACATAATGAATGTTATGATGGCTTATGAACTAAAAGTGGGAATATTGTCTTAAATCAAAAATTCAAAATGAAGGAGTTTTAGAACATTTCAACAAATCTGGCTGTTTTGCCCCAGTCACAGCTTCAGAATATTTTCTTTTTTTTTTCAAAATTATTTTTCGTTTTATGTTTAGTGTTCCGAAAAGTATATAATAGGAGTATTTTTGTTTTTTTTGAAATGCCTTCTATGTGTCACATTTGCATATCAATTTAGTGCTTCTGACGATACATTCTGCAACATGCATTATTATCATAACACCAAATACTAAAAGAAAATGAAAATAGTTTCAGATAACATATAAAATACTTCTTTACTAATGAAGTTGAATTACGGGATAACAAGTAAGTAAGCGTTTTGAATACTAATAAGCCTTAACATGTGAATTAAAATACTTTAGGTAAAAAAAGATGTCTGAGAAAAGTTTATGGTGCCGGACCCTGAACCGTAACCTGACTATAATGAAACTCCATCTTGCCCAGTTCATTTGTAGCTACAATCGCTTTCTTCTCACACCAAGTCGAAAAAATAAGATTCTTACGTTGTAGTTACCTTATTTTATTTACGTGACTAATTGTGTTTGCATTGTACATAGTTGGCTATTCCATTAATGTGGTAAATGTGTAACTTATTGTATATGAGTGCTTATTTTCCATACCACTGTGTTGCTGATTGCAATTGATATTAAAAAATTTGTCTAGATGCTATTTTTTTAAATTTTGATTAGTTCCAGGGACCCATGATCAGGGCCTGAATTTTTCGTGGTCATTTTCATTAAAGCTACCTGCACATATAATTAAAAAAGGATAGTCTTTGTTAAATATTATACATCTTTTATTCATAAATCAGTTGTGTAGATTATTTCGAGCAAACCCAATATCCTCAACTTTTATCCTGACAAAAATTGATTTTTTCCCTTGAAAACTAATTTGCAGTAAAAGAATCGGTCAATATAATTATAAGTGGATGTAAAATAAAGATTAGTATCTTTTATTTACAAAAAATAACTAAAAAATAAAAAAATATGTTCAAAACATGGACACTAGGGGTCCCCTTGCCACATACCCAAAGTGTTTTTTTTTTTAGAAAACATCAGTTTCATTTTATGCCCTTTATGCCTTTTTAAAACATACATAATACCCCTGCAAGACGTTGATGAATAATTCATGAACATTCATGAATAACTTATCAATCACATCATGAATATTCTTCAATTATTCATAAATATTTTCAAGCAATACATAAACTTCAAACTTCATGAATAATTTAGGAAAAATATTTCATGAACATTTATAAATCCTTTCATTCATGGATTCATGCACGTTCGTAAATTTCTTTTATTCATGAAATCATGACCATTTATAAACAACCCATTCAGGATAATTCATAAAAAGTTCATGAATATTTCAAGAATATTCATGAACTTAAAACCATCATGAATGATCATGAAGGTTTATTCGTGATAATTCAGGAATTATTTATGAACTACACAAACAATTCATGAATATGCATGAAACTAATGAAATGGAACAATTCATGAATATTAATGAACTTAAGTCGTGTTCATGAAGTTTAATGAATGTAAGTTGGAATCAGCGGCATCTGAATTTCATGAACTCTAGAAGTTCCCATCGTCCTTTCCCAAAGCATTCCGGGCAGACAGACGAAAATGCACAGACTAACACCGTAGTTTCCCTTTGTCACGCTAAACATGCCTATAATATGTCTATATATTCTTTAAATATGTAACTTGACTATATAAAAAGCAAATTAATAAAAAGAAACTAATATATAGGCAGAGTTAGGACTAAGTCTACTTTACTGACAGAAAACTAAAAAACGAGAACTGATGCAAATTGACAAACTGGTTGATTTCGAAGAACCGAAAACATGTTACTTCAAACCACATATTTTTCATATTTATCTATCTTTCTAAACTACCTCCTTTTCATTTTTAATACATAAACAATGCAATATCATATCAACCCATTTAATTGAGTGTAAAAAAAAATCAAAAATTCATCTTTCTCGTATTTTCCCTTGTAGGTTATACTTATGGCCAAATGGCAGTGGAAAATATGCCAGACAAATCAAATACCACTGATCGTGCAATATTATCTCTACTGATATTGGTTATCATCTGTTTGGGACTTTCGATACTATTACACATTACCAATTACACTTACACGTACCCATCAAGTAAAGACTCGCCTGAATTGGCTGGCATACGGAAAATCGAAAAAGCGATCAGTGACATTCGAACTCAAATGTACTTGCAATCTATTCCTTATGCGAAAGTCAGCGACGATGTGGTCGAGAGATTTAATGAATTGTTAAAAAATTACCATTTTGAAAAACAGACATGTGAAGTACCGAAATCCCCTACTGGTACTATCACCAATGACCATATGGATTGGCGTTCGTCCGACCATCAAGGTACGTATATTTCCTGTTCCGTAATTACGAGTTGTATTTGGCGTAAAATGTAGTTTGAATGTAGACATAAAGTGATATTGCTTCATGCGAAGCACTGTTTTTAGGATCTAATTCCTTGCTATAACGTTTCTTCTTTCGCCTTCTTTTATTACAGATTTATATAAACCAGGGTCTGATGCAGGAACTGTTTGGCTAGTGATGTCATGGGTAGGATGGATCGCTGTATGGATTTGTCGTCTGATTTTGGGATTCTGTATTTCTATAGTTATTTTAATTCTAATTAGATATCTACTGTCATGGTGGGATATCTAAATATAACAGACAAAGGCCTGTGGTTTTCTGTAACAGCATTTTTTGTATTTGTATCTTCTTTTAGTTTGATCACATTGTACGACTTGGTAATCTAGTTACACTAGATGCATGGCTCAGCTACTGTAGATTAATATTCTCGTTCTTCGGACAAGGAAAATCTCACATGATACGTGCTAAATTTTTCTATCTCACCGATCTGTCTAGTACCTCTACGTGATCTTTGGCGGAATGTTACCCGGTTCATGTAATAGTCCGCGCATGTGGCGTCATACTCCCAAATCGGTGACATCATACGCTTCAGATAACCAATATTATTAGAAATATGTGCAATCAGTCATTTACCATGCAGTGTTTGGTTATTCTGTTGTTGTTTTTAATTCTAAAAACAGTATGTACCGATTGATCATCGTTTTTCTCTAATATAACCGAACTATACTTTACGTGGAACGACTGATTCCGAAGCGCAGATGAAATGGTTAATCGGCTTACATGTACGCTCTGAACGCGTATAGATGGGTTTTGGTATATGCTAGAGACGCGAGAAAAGAGGAAAAAATGTATTGCCTGTTAGGGATCGAGATCGGGTATCTCAGTCTCAGGCAAAGATTTTTTATATCCCAGCCTCAGCTAACGCCGCGGTTAGGATGATGTTATAAAATCTGAGCCCTCGACTGAGATAACCCGATCTATTACAGGTAACATATCTTATTAGTCTGTTTTGTTAGCGATGGTATCGCTCATAAAAAGATATAATACGAAAATGTATTTTGAATTTGCCAGTTTTAACAACTGTCATATACATAGGATTTTATTCAGAAAGTTTCTTCATTGAGGAGTCCTGGCTCGTCTAATATATGGCGCCCATGAAAAGAAGATAGCTGCAGAATGCACAGTTTACGCAACATGTGTCGTCTTTTAAATTGAGGTTTAACCAGATATTATTTTAACAAACCTTTACTTATCTTTAACCTTATAACATAACATATCATATAGTATTCATACGAAATAGGGAAGCTTTGTTTTGTCATGTTAATTAAGATTTTTTAATTTTTTTAATCAATATGTTTTTTTCTCTAGGCATGAAATTTAATTAACCCTTTAACTTCCAAAATGTTTGTGGAACTCCGATATTTCGTTTTAAAATGATTGTTCGTCCTTTTTGCATCAACGATTTTGGTAAACAGCACATATATATTAAAAATCTTCAGATCACACCGTTTTCAGACTTTATATGAAAAAAATGTTTTTGCGTTAATGAAGTTAACATAGCAACCGGAAATTAGGACTTAAAAAAATATTAAAAGTTTCTTAAAATGGAAGCTCTTTAGCCGATGAGAGTGATATAAATGCTCATTTAATAATTTGATGATCAAGTATATTATTAAATAAGAGATGGAAGTTCTATTGAATGTCACATTTTCGATTTAGTTTTTGTTGTTACCATGGTTACCAAGAAATATCTAAAACCGATGTTTTATATTATAATGTTGGTTACCTTTCAACTTGCATATTGACTTTTGTCAAAATTGATGACAAACTATTGATTTTTGGCACTGATATGTTACAGTTACAACTGAGAGCGGGCTTGCACAAAAATGCAATGTTTTGCGCAATGTTTTGCTTATTGAAACATTGATGTAGATCTCCAGTCGGATGAAATATGGAAAGATATTCTTTATTATGTTGTATAATATTTTGTTTGACTCATTACTACGGCTGAGAACTATGGTAAACCCGTAACAATACGACCTGCCTCTAATTGTAATTTTTCTAAGAATTCAGCTTCAGCGACCATACACCCGTACTACAACTCACAACAATATTCCAATATAAGAATAAAAGTTCTATAAATTTTGTTTAAAGTATGTCTAGAGATAATGAGTTTTAGTTTCCGAAGAATTCCTTATTGTTTCGTGACAGTTTTACGAATATGGGCTATATATCTGCCCCACATACACTCGGAATCAATATAAACTCCGAGATGTCGGTCGGTGAGTATCAACAAAGTCGATATTTACATTACAGTATTAAAACAATATCAATTACATAATTAAGGTCAAGTTTCAAAATGAAGACAGCCTGTATTCTTACTGGATTAAACTCCACTAACCATTTATCGGCTCAAGACTGGATATTCGAGAGATCATTTTTTTGTTCTATTATACTTGTGTGGATTTATCAATACGTAGAAGAGAAGTGTCATTAGCGAAATGCTTAGATAGACTGTCTAAATTATCAGTTATATCATTGATATAAATAATAAATAGAAGGGGGGCTAGGATAGATTTAGCATTCCCCAGACATCCTTGTTATGACCTATTCTTAACACAATCAGTTAACCATATCAGTAATTTCTCTGATATACCATAACTAGTTAATTTCGTTTCCAACCCCCTGTGCCACACTCAGTCGAACGCCATAGACATATCACAAAACACTTAACAGGTTGGGTGTCTTTTTCCAAATCAATTATCAATGATCTGGAGTATAAAAGCAAGGTAATTGATATCAACACCTCCATGTTGATACATTCATTGGCATATCTCTAACCATTGAGGAGATCCTTTGTATACAACAATACAATTAGTAATTTGACGACTCAAACGGGCCATCTTCTATATGTGAATTACCTGTACACGATTTAAAATATTGCAATGCTGTTATTTATGCATAGTTGTGAGAATACAATTTGAAATGACATTTGAACATACCAGTCTTGATATTTGATCACCTGTTTAGTTATATGAACATTTTAAACAAACGCACTATCACGCTATCTATGTAGCTTCTTTATGTATGAATTCTTTCAAACAAAAATGAGATGAGTCATCATTGGCACTTAACCTGACGAGTATTAGATAGTTATAGTGACATTGGGCAAATACAATGTAATGTTACTGCACACAAAAGATGCATATGGCTGAAATTACTTTGTCCGAGTTCAAACAAGGATATGAGATTATATGTACAGTTTATAAATAGTCTACGGAAGCCTCTTAGGGTCACATTAAAAATAGTATGTCGTTATAACGACTTAGTATGTCGTAATAACGACGAAGCTATGTCGTTTTATATTTCAACTGTCCGATAACTACTGCCGGATAAACTTGTGCTTTATCCGTCAATACGAAATGCTTTATCCGTCAATACGATCACATGAATTTGTTCCATATCTGACGGAACTTTTTCTAACTTGACCTAGAACTTGAACCTTCCGGTGAATGAAACGTCATTCAGTCCCGCTAAAGCGTGACGTCACGTTTATCGGAATGATGTCATTTTTACGATATCGAAAACATAGTATGACGGTGTCGTCTTTGTCTTTGCTCACGGCAAAGGTATGTTTGTAAAGTAATGGGTGTTTATTTTTTTTGAGTAGATTCTATTTTCTTTTGTTTCAGTAATATCACACGCTGAACAGAATTACGGATACTGTTTGCGAATGCGCTTATATATTTCAAACGGCAGAAAAAAGGAGTACACTTTCATTCGGTTTTGTGAATGAAAGTTTACCTCCGCTTTAAAGAAGCGTCTCGCTTCGAGCGAAACCAAGTAACTAACTGCCAATTTGCTTTCTTTTTGAATGCCATAATGGTTGCAGGATAAACAGAATACACGGTTAGTATCTTGCAATACAAGTTTTATTTTGGTGCTCGACACAGAAAGCCGAGATGACTCGGCACAGCCTCGTCATCTCGGCTTTCCTAAGTCTCGCACCAAAATAAGCATTGTATTGTAAGATACTAACCGTTTATTCTCTATATAACGACTTACTTATGTCGTAATGACGATACAGTATCTCGTAATAACGTCTTAACTATGTCGTTATAACGATATAGCTAAGTCGTCATTACGGTATACAAATGTATTAAGTCGTTATTACGCGATACTAATAGCTAAGACGTTATTACGATATACTAAGTCGTTATACTGTAAAAGGTGTCAAAATAAGGTTTATCTCATCAAACTTTATTATTTTCTAAAGAGTATAAAAGATAACATATTATGATCAAAAATATGTAGGCAAAATGTAACAAATAAAATTTGGCTACATTTTAGGACAGAAAATTTTGAAACCTATTGCCATAAGAAAGAATATTGTTTTAAATAATTTCAAAGCTATTAAATTATATGTTCTAATTGATTTACGAAAAATATTAAAAATAAATCTACCAGATTCAATAAAGCACCTGGAAAAGATCCCCGATGAGACTATCAAAACGCGTTTGGAAATTGCACTGCGCTTTTGATATGACCTGGATGCTATTCGATAGTAATGGCTCTTGTTTTATACCATACGTGTTGAATTACGTCCCCTTTTATGATAGAAAGTGATTCTTGTAATTGACAAATATTGTACATGTATATTTATCATTATCATAAAGATTAAAGGAATATGCACTTACTTTTTTTATTTTGTTCATTCTCATCGTAACAATTTAACATAGCTTACCCCTTAAACTAACATTTGAAAATATCTGTTTTTGTTTCTATTTATTGGGTAAGTACATAAGGCATGAGAGAAGAATTTAACACAGAGGATTTTGTTATGTAGCTAAAATTATGAATTATTAATACGCTTTTGGCTTTTGCCAGCTTATATTTTAAAACAGAGGATCTTACATGAGTGGCTGTGTACTTTGAAATTAATTAAACGAGTTAAATGATTTGAACGAGCCTTTAGGAGAGTGCCATATCATTTTTAACGAGTTTAATTAATTTCATATGGCGTTGCCACGAGTGTCACATAACTAATATTATATCGACTTGATTTTATACAAGAGTGACGAAATCTGGCTCGGATGTGACATTTCCGTCTACAGATTTTTCCGTGTGACGTAACAAACGTGTTATTACACGTGTGGCTTACGATATTGATGACATGATCGTATGACATGGTTTGACGAACCAGTTCTGTGATACAAATTTATCTTTATTATAAAATAAAAGTACGATGTACTACTAATAATTTTTATTTGTTAAGAAGCTATCTCGTTCTTTACGTGGGTTTTTTTAAATATCGAATGTCGTGATTAATTTAAAAAAAGTCGGATAGAAACATATTACTTCTAACTTGAACAATGCTACCTACAGAGTAGTATGTACAATGTACATTTACAATTAGTAACAATACACTTTAAAACCTTTATCGTCTTGTCAATATGATGCATGCGTTAAAATATATGTCGAAATGTACTGCATGTATCCATTTCAAACAGTTAACCAATACAAGTTCTACTGTTTTCGATTTATATGTATATGATGGATTTATATAACATTCTTTTCCGTGGTTTACATTGATGAAATTTTTAGCATGTACTACATCGCTGCCATTAGATGATTACAAGTGATAATCTGTTATCTGTTTTACATTGATGCCTATCTATAAATCTTCTTTATTGTTAATTCTATCATTAATATTCTTTGATCTTCTTTTGATATTAAACCTATGATGGCCTTTGAATATTTGTTATAATAATTCAATAAAAGTTAAATCCCATTAACCACGAAGCAAAATCCAACCTAAAAACATATTTATATCTCTTATGAAAAAATACATAGAGAATGACAAAGTTCTATATTCTAGCGTCATGA
This sequence comes from Argopecten irradians, assembly GCF_041381155.1. NCBI lineage: Eukaryota > Metazoa > Mollusca > Bivalvia > Pectinida > Pectinidae > Argopecten > Argopecten irradians. The sequence continues at coordinate 25,037,399 of NC_091140.1, forward strand.
TTTAGGTAGTCCTAGACAAACCGTACATCACTGGACTGGTGCGGGCTCAGGTTTGACCTACCGGCCGTCAACTGTTATAAATGGCGGAGAGCGAGCCATTCGACAGTTGGGGATAGACCATAGTAATAACAACATCTCCAGCTTTTATAAGAACAGGCTTATTACCGGTATAAATGCATATAAATGTAAATGTTTTTGTTTGTTATTGTCAAAAGTTGTTTTAATAACATTTAACTGATTGCATTCACTATGTTCTCACATATTTGGCAGGTCTTATCTCTAACCGTATGCATGGTTCTAAACGACATTTAATATCTTTTTGTGGAGCTTTTCTTCTGCTTTCGTTAACTAATATTTGTAATGTACTTTTATTAATTCGTAACCTAATTAGGCATATTTTGGCAATGTTTAAGACTAACAAGGCGAATTCATGTTCCACGATATAGGCCGTTTCCTGATAATTCTTTCTCGAACAAAAACTAAACCAGGACAGCAATTGACATGCTAATGTTTATTATGGAATGATAAGAAGACATAACTGGAAGTTGCTAGATTTGCAAACTGATCTCCAATTATCTTTGTTTTAATGGGAAAGAGAAAAACTTATGCTGAAATATTAAGAAAAGACATTTAATTTCTGACTCATATTATTTGTTCATAACGCTGACGAATTTAGCAACAACATGACTTTAATGATAACACGAGAATCTGTCATACAATTATGTCACGGAAAAAAGAAACACATCACCACCACTTGTCCCACACCTGTTCCGTTAATCGTGTCGCACTTCGAGACCTTTTACACGGCGTTCAATGTACATGTATACGTAAAATGTACGGTGATACTTTTATAATATAATACACAGGTAGGTCCCTAAATGACGGATCTGATAATTTGCTTTGATGTCTTCTCATCTGAATTTCCGTTAGATCTGCATTCACAGCAAACATATCTTAATGAACATTAGAAATCCTTAGCATTGTTTACAATAGTCTTAAACAGTAAGTTGATAATACTTTCCCCATCCCATTGAAACAAGGACCTCACAAACCGGATGGAGACTCAACGGATATTATAAGTGGACATCTATAAAATTGATGTCAGGGGGTTGTTCTCGGATAGTGACCTGTGGTAGTGATGTACCTATATCAGGAAATCTATAGTTTTGTGAGGTAAGCTTAATCTTATACCTGCTGGTATTTTTATCATAATCCTTCACATCATATATTGCACACTCAATATAACTATAAAATATGTCATTTTATGACAAACTTGTTGATCGGAGATTTCCAAAAAACGTTGGATGTTTGGTAAACCAACCAAAAAAACAACAAAAAACACACAGCTAGATCATTGAGGGATCTGTTATTTCAAATATTCAGTGATGTGATATTTTGAATAAGTCATTAGTGTTATTTGCTGTGCTGGTCAATCTCAACTGTGACGTCATGCAGCAAAGAGCGACGCCATGCTTCTGGTACGGCGGGATATAATTGTCGCCTCCGCCCGATTTGTGCAGATGATTGTGACATTGAAGTTCTTCGAAATGTAGACTCAGCAGTTTATGATAAAATGATATGTTTGTTTCATATAAAAAATGTCATGGCGCGTAAAAAATAGAAAGTTCTTAGACTCTTTTCATAAAATCGCATTTAGGACTCTCTTTATAAATAATCTAAGGATTCAATTATAGATGTTCTCGTGCTATTAAGATGAAATGTGAAAATAAGACGTGAATTTTACCTCAAATGAGTTTACGATAATAGTACACTCCTTTTTGTGATATAATTAAAATAACAATAAAATAATAATATGCTTGTGTTAATGCGTTAATTACCCAAATGTGAAATAATCATGTGCGTATTTACTGATTCTACGAGAAAATATATCGTTGAATAAGCAGAGTAAATTATTAACACGGTGACTTCTTTAGTTCAACTTTATGAGATGAAGCCATTTTGAGAGATTTTAATTGTGTAAACGATAATGCCATATGCATCAGATCAGGGTTTGTCTATGCATACGTGGCAATATCTCAAAGGTTCTAGATTTGTTTTCATCTTCATTGTATGGAGACCGCACGATAAAAGTACATTATGTATTACGAAATCGATGTCTAACACAACTAGTAAACATGCAATGTAGTTTTGCTGGCTGAAAACGCAAAATATGTCTAGAACAAAAACATAATATATACAATATATGCATTTGTAAATCCCGTGGAACATTAAATCCATATATTTACATTAGGAAAATTTATGAAAATAAAAATAATTGAAAGGCTTTTATATTATATTTAAAATCATGACATCCATAAACGACGAGAAACGAGATTAATGGAACAGCTGGAAAACAAAGTCGTTCCACAACGTCGCGTTTTCAAGCTTCCACCTTCTGGTCGACCTTTTTTTTGCAAAAGAATAACGATAAACTAGAAATATAGTTAAAATAAGATTTGATTGACTTATTATAGTAAACCTTAGTTTATTCTACATCAAGAAACAACACATTAAATAGTATACATTAAAATATTGTCGGGGACTATTTTTTATTGATATGAATCTGGCGTGATGTTTGAAATCAGCTGATCGATTCACGAGAATCGTTGTATTCATAGTGTATTCATAGTGTTTTCATTGGCAAATGGTTCTTGTGTCATTTGGTTGGTTCATATAGTGACGAAACATTCAGAATGTAAATATATGCAAATAAACAATAACCGTATAAGAACGAATTATATACAAACTATAAAATCTTTTGATATTGGTGCGGAAATTATCTACGTTCGCTATACTAGAACCGTCGTTTTAGTATTGATTGCAATTGTACAGATGCTTATATATAATATATATAATGTTAAGGAAGGGTATTTAATAGAAATGTCAAACTAATCAGAAATAAGTCAATCAATCAAAATCTAAACTAATAATGCTGCATCAGACAGAAGTGGCCATTTTGTTCAACTATCGTAAATTGTAGCTGCAATAGCTCAAACGAATTATTTAATTAAGAAGATAATGATGTCCTCTTTAGAGCTACAATTGGTGTCTATTGCTGCAAATGGAGAAAGAAAATGATTATGCAAACCATTATCAAAACGTTTGTATGCATTTTATATTACCTATTTTATATCGTTTACCTACAAGGCAATAGAACTGCACCGTATAAAATATAAAATTCACAGCGAGACATAATTTTTCACATATAAATATGAAGGTTCTTCCGAAGAATAATTATACAAAAAGTCTACAAATTGTCAACTTGATTTCTTGTGAGCGGTACAGTTTATATTATGAATGGTCGTTAAGTTTATTTTGGACAAGACAAAAATAATATATAAATGTATGTATACGCATAAAATAATTTTAAACCTACAAGATGGTATAGAAAATCGTGCCCGAGTGACTTTCTGAAGCAGTGCTCCATTATGACAATTGGCCACCATTTCGTATCCGGCCGAATGGTATCGTACGCCGGATTCGTATATTCGTTCTACGTAAATTGATGCCTTAATTGTATCGCTTTAGTGGTGATTGACCCACATCGCAATTTTGTAATTGAGAACATGCAAGTCACAATGGCAGTTTCAATATAAACTTCATTCGATAATTACAAATAATTGATATATAAAAACTTTTAAATGTACAGCTTGCATGCAAGCTTCGGAAGCGATTAACTCGTCCCTCCAACGTACTATCGTTCCAATACACATAACCGTTTTTATAATTCATTACGCAATGTAGCATTATTTTTGTAACGTTAAATATATCATCCCTATTTATACTTATTTTGCAGAAACATTGAAGAAGGAAAATAGAGATGATTCAGGATGTGACTATGTTATCAACCATGGAGACTGGAGTAGACATATCAACGGAAACGATGAGTGGGAGCAACGTATCCGGAAACAACCCATCACGTGATGGCCGTAACGCCCTGCACCTCCAAATGCGTATCGGGCGTCTAGTGTTTTTATCACTAATGATGCTTCTAGGCGTGATCGGAAACACGCTTGTCCTTTACCTATTTACATTTAAATTTCCTAAATCGAATCACCGCATTTACATATTGTGTCTAGCTGTTCTCGATATGATCGCTTGCTCTATTTGTATTCCTGCCGTCATTGCAGGGACGATCACGATAACTTGTAACTCAGCTGTCGCCTGCACGCTGATTGAGTTCTTGTTCTATTTCAATTCAAGTGGTTCTGGATTGATATTGGTTGTTATAGCCGTCGATAGGTACAAGAAGATCTGCTATCCTCTAGGAAAGCAAATGAATGAACGAATGGCCAAGATCGCATGCACAATCGCGATAGTGATATCAGTGTTGATTGCATGGCCTGCTCCTATATTGTATTTGATAAGCATACGGAAAAACTATGATGATGTAAACAGATATGGACTATATTTCTACGGTATTTTGTTACTCGTCGTTTTTGGATCATTTGTGACGCTTATTGTGTTATATGCCTTCATAGGACATCGATTATGGAAACAAGCGAAAGCGAGATCCAAACTATTAAATCCAACGATACAGGGCGCGGTGTCAAGTTCCGGTTCCGGTACTGATAACTCTAACACTTTGTCAACTGGTACTATGGATAAACATGCGTCAAGTGGTGCCGAAATGACAAAGGAAAATGCAATACATAGGCAACCATTGTCAGAAAACAAAGAAGAAACTACTAATCACTCAATCACACCAAAAAAGTTCCAAAATAAGGTTGACCCTAAAAACAATACACGCGCAAAGAAAACAAGAAAGACAACTCTGATGCTTTTTATGATAACTGTTATTTTCATAGTAAGCTTTGTGCCACATCTAGCGCTGAGAATAACGGCATTTCTGAATAAGAACTTTCTAGATAATATGACATTTGCAGAGGCCTTATTGTATCATACATTTGTTTATTCGTTTTTTATAAACAACATGGCCAATCCAATTATTTACGGTTTTTGTGATCCCCGATTTCGTCGTGAAGTCAGGAAAATATACAGTCAGTTGATTTGTAAAACGTAAAAGTACAATGTTGTGTGGTACAGAACAAAAATAGCACTTCGATTCGTTATGTAGTAAAGTGTATATTGCGAATGATAATGTAGTACTATTTGAATAAATCTCAGTGATTTTTGGAGTACATTTTGTATACCTTGTTGTTAGTTGTTTTACTAATAACAACAATTAATAATAATTTAGAAGTACATATTACAAAGAAGATTCGGAAAATATAGCACTTTAATACACAGACTGCATGCACAAAACACCCAACAAATATAATTCTGTTAATTTTGAATTTATTTACATCAACTACAACAAAAGGTATTATGGAAGAATGGCCGCAGTATGATAAGAGCCCAGAAGGAGAACTGGTAGCCAAAGAACCGAGCATACCAGTGTCTCCCACGGTACCACGAGAGACCGGTTCCCCTAGGTTAAAATTTCTGAGGGCGAAACTGGACAATGAGACCCCAATCCGTTTACTAAAACCCATTATCACCACCAGCCCACCTCGGTCAAATATAACAAGGTGGACATCTCCCTCTATGATACCACGGAGGGAGGGGGCCCTGCGGTAACGACAGAAACCCCATTCTTTATGCCTAATAACCACCAGCCTGCTGTAAAGCAAAGCTGGTATGAGTACTTAGCCGGATGAGCCCATGTCCCTCTCTGTCTCCCTCTGGGCTCCGCCACCTGAGGGGATTATTTTTTTTTAAATCCCCTCACACCCATACTGCGTACCTACATCCATACCTAGCAACCTATAACCCTGACTATAATATAACCTTTTCCTATATTAACCCAATCCCCCCCAATAACCTATGGTAACAATAGGTCCCACCCCTACCAACCCCCCCCCCCCCCCCCCCCACAAGTCCTGCCTAAACTAGGGATAGGAAATTGTAGCACTAGTGTTAGTATTGGAATCTGAAAAATATTCTAGCCCTCCCTGGTAGTTGTTGAGCAGAATCCCAATACCTGTGGTAGAAAGATGAGTGCCATCTGGGCGGTATAAAGCTGCCTGTGTTGATTGGATTGTAGGATGGCATAGGACCTTACCCCCTGACTCAAATAAATGTTTCTTAATTGCATAGTTTATATGCTTTCTCTTCCTCTCAACTTTGGCATATGAGCAAGCCCCATGCCAGTAACCCCTGGGTAGTATTTAGACCAAATTATAGTAGTAAGGGGAGATAAAAAAGCAAACCTTAAAAGTGAACACCTGATTGTTTCTATCAAGTCTTTGCCTTTAATGCTGACTACATCATTGGACTCAAGTTGAATCAGGATCATTTTTGGAGGCGGGGATTTTCCCAATTCATTCTCAATGAGAGGGTCAAATTCACTCCAGGTCATGCCTCTACGGGTCATCCAATGAATAGCATACCCCTTTCTGTCAAGATTAAGGTTTGTACCACCCGGTCTCTTAGCTGCCTCCTTCATAACCCCAAAATGGTATAGAAGATCCTATGACTCATATGGGGGATAAGTCATCTGAAAGAATATCTGATGATGTTTTAGAAAAGCATGAATTGCAATAATATTAATAATCCAAATTTAAATCAAAACGCTGTAATAAAACCATAACCGACTTTATTATAATTAACTTAGAATTATACATGGGAAATGAGTTCAAATCACACAATGTGGTAAATTCAGGTTCATTCATAGCTGCTGTATGCTTAGCTAAAAACTGTCTCTACTGGGATTCTTATGTATTTTGAGTAGACCCTTGATTTCCATCGACCCCATGCTTGTATTTTCTGTTCAGAAATTCCCCTGGTGGCTGCCTCTGTAGCGGCCCCTATACGAAATGAGTGAGTTTTGTAATGAGACACAGGGATGCGCGAAAAAGTTAATGATTTCTTTAAAACAGCAGCTACCTGATAGCGAGTAATTGATGAACCATTCCTATGTATGAATAACTGCTGATTAACTGTATTTGGCCGAATCAAAAGGTATTTGTTCAGAAGTGAGACAGGGCAAATATCTGAGTTAGGATAACTGTTGATATGTAATAATGCAGAGTGACCTCTCTGGTCAGTCTTTGATTCCCTGATACAAACTTTTAAATGTCTGGAAGGAGAATTTACAATGGTAACATCTGAAATTCCCAGTGGACGTGTATCATTACCATTGCTACTGGATGCTGAAAATTCGCCAACCCTCAGAAATCCGAAAAATGCTAAAGTAAATGCCGCAGAAAAAAGTTCTGCTTCATATTTAGAGCTACAGACTGATGAAAGGGAGGTAACCAGTTTTCTAATTAGGGGTAAAGTAATAGGGAGACGCGCATCCACGCGTTTGTTACCACGTTGTGCCCCCTCCATAATTTTCTTAACAATAAAACATTGTGTTGAATCCTGTTGACCCCGAAGATTATGCTCATGGGATATTCCACTCATATAAGTGGAAATAGTTGATGCTGAGTATCCCTGTAGTGACATATAAGATATAAATTGTACTAAATGGTCTGAGGGGACAGGCCAAATGCTCGACATATTATAAGAGGACCTGAATGTTTGGAAACACTGTAACGCTGAGTTGTAAGTTTTCCATGTACTATTAGCCATTGCATTTTGAAGTAATCTATTAGCTTCAACCTTTATATCTCCCATAGGTGGGCAGGTATTGGGGTGGACAAAAGTTCTGCTGCTGGGGCTGACCGGCGAAACCTGGCCCACTGTTGACGAGAAATGGAATCAGCTATAACATTATATTTACCAGGAATGTGTTCTGCCCTTATGTTTAAATTGTAATTTAATTTAACAAAACTAATGGCCTAATGATAGTCATCACACTTTGTGATTTAGAGGATTTTTTGTTTATAAATGTTACAACAGCTGCATTATCACAATTTTACTACCCCATAAACATATTGACACATAAATTGGAAATAACTCTAGAAATGTAATGTCTTTAAGGAGACCCTTATTTGACCAAGCTGTGGGCCTGGACCCATAAGCCCAAGACCCCTGAAAGTATACACCAAAGCCCTTTTCTTGACCACCTGCACTGTCTGTATATAATTCCATGGAAGCAGAGGTGCTCCAGTGTCTATCTGGAATTACTGTCATACAATTGTAATTTTCCAAAAATGACAACCATACTTTAATGTCTGCCTTCATCGATGCACTGACTCTAATCTTATGATGTGGCTTGTACACACCAGCAATAGTATCAATAAGACGACGACAAAATGCAGGGCCAGGGGCGACGACTCGACATGCAAAGTTTAGCATACCCAGTACTGACTGAAGCTTAAGCAGGGTCACTTTGTTAACTGTTAACAAATACTCAAGCTCTTTACATAACTGAACAATCTTGTCCCGAGGTAATCGCATTACTAATTCAACTGTATCAAACTCAACTCCCAGAAAACATAAACAAGTTGTAGGTCCTACAGTTTTTTCTTGGGATAATGGTAACCCTATTTCATGTGAAATATTCTCAAATATATCTAAAGAAGCTTGACACTGATTGTTTCCAGACTGTCCCCCAAAAAGAAAATCATCTAAATAATGCAGAATGTTTTTGTTACCAGTTTTGTTAACAACTAACCAGTTAATAAAAGTTGCAAATTTTTCAAACATTGCACAACTAATCGAGGCCCCCATAGGCAAACATTTGTCAAAATAGTAATGCCCATCAAACTTTATACCCAGTAGATCAAAATCACAAGGAGATATTGGTAGTAAGCGGAAGGCGGACTTTATATCTGACTTTGCTAATAAAGCCCCTTGGCCGAGATTGTGTATCATCTCAGCTGCATCATCTATGCTTGGATAAGACACACTACATAACTCTGGTGGAATAAAATCATTTATGAAATTGTGATCTGGATAAGACAAATGATGTATAACTCTATAGTTACCGTCTTTTTTGGGAATGAGACCTACTGGCGATACCTGTAAGGTGGGCAGAGGAGGGTACGCAAAGGGACCTGCTATGCGTCCAGCCTCCAACTCTTTCTTGATTTTGCCCTGTAATATTTCTGGGGCCTGTTTGGTGCTAGCTAAATTACCTGCCTCGCGTGCTCTACGAGGACCTACATACTCCAGAGAGAATCCCTCATTAAATCCCTTTGCGATATAATCCCTGACATCAGTTAACGGATAATCCTGCAAGTACTTTAAAAGTTTTTCATAAATTATAGGAGTAGTACCAAGGCTATAAAGATTGCTGGGAAGTTGTGGATTGTCTGCGCTACCTAACTCTACATCTGTATTAGTGCAATTATTGTTGACAAGTCATTGCTTACACTTAAAGCTAGGATGTGATCCCCCGCATGTACTACATGCATGACGATAGCGACATTTGGACCCAAATTTACATTGTTTTCCCTTATTGAAATTATAACAGCACCCTGAACTTGGGACAGCAGATTTAGAACTAGAGGGCTTGGGAGATAATAGCTGATCAACGTTTGAATTTGTTATGTTAATCTGGCTAGGTGAATTATACATGAGCCATAAATCTGTGTCTATCACACCCCATGATGAACAGGGGTTCTTGGACTTGCGCAATCTGTATTGCTAACTGCCGCCAAACGGATGTCATGCATATATTTTAGGAGTTCTTGACATTTTTCTGGGTATTTTTCTAACATCACACTTGTATATGTGAGGAAGGCTGATGTCCAAGCATGAATGTTAGTTACCTGCTTAGCAATATTGGATGGCTTTTTTTATTACAAATTTCCCATCCTTGATTATTAACTCCCCCGATGTCTCGAAGCCCGCCTCCATTTCCCGTTTTTTTGTGTGGAATATTATAACCCAAGGATCAAAAATACTTGGTACCGGAGATGGACCCCCCAGTACATGTGAAGTGCCTGGGATTTGCATTAAATCAATTATCTCACCAGGTCTGTCCTGACTCGCGCCATTAGGCATATTGCCCCTCTCGGGGGCCCTTACATTGGGCTGACTGTCATCAGTGTTCGTCATATTTCTTGGACGTTTTTCCACAGATGTAGGTTCATCGACACTAACACCACCTGATGCCGACGCCGATGCTCTCTTCCTGGGTTTTACGCCCGGGCCCCTTGCTGAAGAACGCCTAGGTTTTGGTGGCATGTCTTTTGATGAATTATGTGCCTTGACGAATGGCTAAGCGGAAGTTATAATCAAATAAAGGAAGGGCGCGCTCGATTGGTATCTCATCCTATTAAAGATACCCAACATCATTCTAAGTGGGGCGCACTCGATTGGTGTTTCGGCCTATTAAAGATACCTAGTACCTACATGTATCATATCCTTATTGTTACCTATAAACTATAAATAAAGCATTCGCTGGCATTAAACACGTTTATCTGTTATTTGATAAACGCTATTAATCTATGTTAGTTTCAATGACTTGTGAAAATAATAAAATTTACTATTTTTTAAAATCTTTTTGATACCTACACTTTCCAGTCAATCTTCAATACTTTTCTAAGATGTTAAAAGATGACAACTGTATTGCCCCCGCCCTATCCAACTATACATGCAGACTACACCACTGCGTCACACACCATCCTCAGAAAAGGTCGTGTCAATGGCGAAGTGATGATCGGCCCGATATAAATTGTAAATATGTCCTGTTGTTTTATGTATGTTCATAATGGAAATCAATCAAATGTCTTTAAAATAATAAAAAAATAAACATATATGTATATGTATCTTCATCATCAAATTGGTGTGTTCTTGTTCATGATACAGAACTCGAAATATTAGGCAATGATGAATGCCAGTAAGAATGGACCATTCTTCGCTTCCTTATCGGTTTTCGCAATGAAATAAATTCTATGATTCTAAATACGTTTTCAGTTCGAATGTTTAGGAGGAAGTTCATTGTTAGGAATTCGAATGTAGATGGAAACCCATTCTAGCCCTGGTCTAATCGGTGAACTCTAGTTCAAAATGTGCTATGAATGGAAACGTGAAAAAAATAAAATGATTACGAAATGGTAATTATTTTTATTTCACAAATACATTCATTTCGCACGTTTTATTTCTGATCCATTTTGAATATCATCTGAGCATGCCTAAATTATATATGTTTTAAAAGTTCAATAATATTTTGCGGATTGTGTTTCCAAAAATGAAAGTTCAATTCAATCTATTGGTGTAGATCAAAGAGGCAATTTATTCGCAGTAACAGTTGTAACATTGTCAATAAACTAAATTTTGAGGTATCAATGATATGCCATTGTTTCCTTTACATGCTTATCATTTATCTGCCACTCTACTGATGCTTAAAGGATAAAGTTCTGCTAGACCATGTTACAACTTTTCAATACACTACACCAATCAGGAATATTACAAGAAACAAAAATGTTTTCATAGAACGAAATCAGGCGCAAATACATCGGACCTATGATTCGTGAATCAAAGATATCCTTGAACAGCAAAATGTAAACATCATGCGTAAATAAGACAATGAAGTATTAGGAAGTAATGCATCAGCGACATGTATATCTATACATATTTTCACACGTTAAGATCCATATGCATAAAGAGTACATATATAAGTATCAGGAAAATATATCCCAAAACATTTGTTTATTAACTCCTTTTTATTTATACACAGAAATAATGAAAAAAGGAAAACAAGTGGTTTTAATGTTTTGTAATAAATTTAAGTGATGAAATGAATAAAACTTGTGTCAGTAGTGTGATGTGTGAGAGCCCTCCTGCGTGGGGACATTGTTTATATACTTGAAAATGGCGACATGCTTCTTGTCTTTCCTTCAGTTTAACAACCAGGGAAATGCTGGCTAATCTAGAATTTTTCTATTCATCTTTGTCATCAAAAAGACAAATTACTTCTATGATGTAATTTCCTCAATTATTAAAGTATAAATTTAAGCTATTGTTTTACAAGTACAGCCACTTTGAAAAAGAGGATCTTACATGAGTGGCTATGTGATATGAAATTTATCAAACGAGTTCAAGGATTTGACAAGCAACGAACGCATAGTCACAAGTGTAAGGTTCTATTTATCACATAATTTTTAATATCAATATAAGTAAAACATTATATTCCGTCACTATATAAAACACTAGAAAATAAATAACATATCAAATTTTTAAACGAGTTTGATCAATTTCATACCGCATACTAAATTTTGTCTGTATATAAAACAGTAGAAATCCAGCTCCGATGTGACGTCAAAACTACATGTGGCTTTATAATAGTGTTATTACACATATGCAATACGATATTTATGATATGGCCATATGACATGCTGGACGGGCCAGTTATGTGATAAACCTTCTTTAACGACGGATGTAAAAACATATGTATTTAAGTAGGTGGTTTTGGAAATAATAATCAACATTGAGGTTTTTCGTTCAAAGTGTAACTTCCTCGTGTCATGTTTGTGACGTGTGACAGTGTGAAATTAAACAATCTGTTACCGGGATAGCTCGAATAAAACATTAAACTAAATAAATAAAATACCATGTATTTGCAGTTATTTGTACTTTGAACAAGCAGCAGTTTCACAGTAATTGTGAACTATATGTGAAGTGTACAAAGTAAGAAATTAATAAACAAAGTTTCTTATTTTATGTACTTGTAATAAGTCATAAATGATTACATGTAGTCGGTATATTTATACTTTGTTCACTGAAAACTTTAAATCAAGTAATGACACCAACAATAATAGTATGTTTTGGTATTGATCAATGCTGGGATTCGTAAATTAATAAATAATGCATCATTTGTGAAACAATCTGTTTTGCCATCTAGCTACGTTTTGTTGTAGCGTAGGACATAACCAGAAGTAATCACCAATAAATGAAAGCTTCCAATAGTCTCTTGTTAGCGATTGCGCAGAGGGAGAGAAAGTCAAGAGACGCACATCCGGTACTCTGAATACTGACATTAAATTGTGTGGTCGTTATGTAATGAAAATAAGTAGAAGCAAAGGTGCCCAGTAGTATATAACCTAGTTTTTGTTAACTTATTCTTATTTTTGGAATACTATCCTCACATCAAACCTACTTTCAGAGACAAGACGAAAACACTTACACCTAATGTTAAACATTCATCAAAGATCAGTGGGAACAAAGCCTGCATGGATGGAAATTAATATAATTTCATTTTAATGTTTAAAGGATGTGAAATAACTTCGTTATAGGATACTGAACTACATTATTATATGATCTTTAATGAGTGTTCTTTTCATATCAAATTTTATGACACGAGTCTAAGATTTAATTTTTATTTTTGCGAGCCCTGGCGATAGATAGGTTTTATCACACAACTACAACAAAGTACATATCACCTCAAAATGCAATGCGAAAATCTTTTGTCCCGCCATCCTCAAAATCCTGACGTCTCGCCAATTTGTCCTGATGTCATATTATTGTTTCAAAATTATTGTGAGATCACACAATTAGATTGTGAGAGACACAGTGTCAGCTTTAATGTGTGACGTACGTTATTCCAGGCCAAGAAGATTGTGTTTATTCACAATAATATTGTGTGACCTCACAATAAAACTGTGTTCCCTTACAATAAGATTGTGTGACCGCACAATGAGATTGTGTTCCCTCACAATAATATTGAGTGGCCTCACAATATGTATTGTGTCCCCTCACAATAATATTTTGTGGCCTCACAATGTTGTTAGGGAACACAATAAATATTTTTAGTGTGGCGCCAGGCGGCTTCCGTTCGATACATATCACAAAACAAGATTACTTATTTTCTATTGTTCACTAACATACAACACGAGTATATTACCTTTTACAGAACAACTTCATGTAAATGCTTCTGACCTCTCGACGAAAACGGGGATAAAAAAATCCGTAAACAATTGGATTCGCTACATTGTTAATGAAAGCAAACCAAAGCCTCAGCAAATGTGCGACTGCATTGTAGCACTGTATACTGTGTGATCACGATTGAGAGATGAGGGGTAAAGCTTACGATGAAAACCACTGTAATAATGAAAAATATGAGAGTTGTCTTCTTCGTTTTATTCATTGTTGAATTGTGAATTGTCCTAGTTTCAATGTTGATTTCGGTCGTCTTTCCATCATTTAACTTTTGGTTTTTCTGGTTGTTGGATGCCATATCTTTCATCCGTGTTGTTAGATCTGTAGTAACATGAGAGGTTTTATTCATATCAACGTTACTGGAAACGTTGTCCAGAGCATTAGATTTACTGGATGCGAAAATCGACCTTGACGCCAACTCAATAACAGGAACTGTTCTCTGTATTGTTGGACGCATCAGTTTCAATTTGGCCTTCCCATGTTTCCATAGTTGGAGTCCAATTAAGAAATAAAGCACAGTTAGGGAAACAAATGCTAACAAAGTACAAAATATCAGGAAACTGTAGTAATATTTATAATACCGGTGTCTGACTTCAAAGTCCGTCCAATACAACACGGGTGCAGGCCACGTTATCACAAGTGCTAACAGAAGAACAGTTGAGCACGCTAATTTGGCCGTACGTTCATCTATTTGCTTTCCAAAAAGGCCAGCAAATCCTCACAGTTATCACAAGCAATATTAAAGCAGACGCGACTGAATTGAAATAAAGCAAGACCGCAATTGATTCACACATTTTGAGCGTTGTTGCAATGGCATAAGGGATGCAAATCAAGCAAGCGACGATATCAAGTATTGCCAGGAATAAAATGTAAATGCGGAGATTCATCTTAGGAAATTTAAAAGCATAAATGTACAGAACATGTGCATTTCCTATCACTCCAATAATCATCAAAAGTGATAAAAACACTATTTTGCCTATGGTTATTTTGACGTGTCGGTCGTATAGTTCATCGCTAAAGTAGAAGTTTGTGTTTCCAGTTGTGTCGTTCACACTGATATAATTAATAACATATTTTGAAATTAAAATTGAAATAGTCAACATAGTGGCATGGTTATTTGGTGACACAAATATCTACCGAATCCTGTGGAATTACTAAACTAAAATGTATATTTTCTTGCCTATTTTGTCCCAAATTTAACAGGTTAACAGTAATTTCAATTTCAAAAATATTGTATTGATATTATGTACATCAATAGGATCGGACATCAGGCTACGCCTATTTAAGTCCTCTCCAGATCTTATTTTAAAGTATAAACATGAATTCCTGAAGTTAACAGTAATGTTAGGCAATTATGCATACACACTATACTACTCAGAATTTGCTGAGGATCACTTTTATTTTGTAGTAAATAAAATTCATTTTATCGTACCATATTCATAAAAAACATTTTTGTAAGAAAAAAAGCACGACAATGGGTACGAAAACTAAATTCGCATTAAAGACAGTTTCCTAGTGTAATTTTCATTTCAGTATCTTGTGTGGCGTCCCTAAGCTTTATTAACATTGCGACATCGCCGACGAATGCTCGCAATTAAGTCCCGTTTCCGGTTTTGCTGGATGGATGCCCATTCCTCTCATAGAGCCGTTCCAAGTTCTTGCAGTGACTTTGACTGGTTAACGCGGGATGAAATGAATTCCTGTAGCATATCCCACACGTGCTCTATCGGATTTAGATCCGAGGAACGAGATAGCCAGTCCATGCGTTCGATAGTTTCTCTCTGAAGATAGGCAACAGAGACCTGAGCTCTATGTTGGCGAGCGTTATCATCCATTAGAATGAATTCCGGACCAATTGAATCAGCATATAGCTCTCTGTAACTATTAATACGAACACCTTACGCAACCTGTCCATCAAACTGGACCTTAATACACAGCCCTACTCGTAAACAACTCATTATATGGAAAACGGAATGCGGCGCCCTAGCTCCCTACGTATACGTAACGACCCCAGATGGGCACGTGCACGTGGACACCTGGTCCCTAACTGTCCTATGTTTGTATATATACACTAAATATCAAAGAAACACAATTTAACAAAGCATGACAATTTATTGACTCGTGCCCTATCCGGACCTCGAACTCACGATCTACGGCACCCAATCTTGCTGCTCTTCTTTCTACCATTTCAATCTTACTGATGTCTGATTTATTACATGGATCCCACACTGAGCAGGCATACTTTAGTGATGGTCTAACGACGATCATATTGGCCTGTTCTTTAACAGAAGTAGATCCGATCTTAAGGTTTCTACGGAGAAAGCCCAGGGTGGAATTGGCTTTTTCACACATGTTTGATATATGGGATTCCTATTTCAGATTTGATTGAATTGTAATGCTTAGGTATTTGAATTTGTCTACATGTTTTAATTCTTTCTGGTGTAGGATGTATTTGTGGTGAATGGCCTGTTTGTTATTTGTTATTGATAAGATGTTACATTTGTCTGGGTGAAATGACATTTCCCAAGACTTCTCCCATTTGGCAAACTTATTAAGGTCTTCATGTAGACATGTCGCATCATTTGTGGATTTTATTGTCATATATGCAATGGTGTCTTCTTCAAAAAAGGCGTACAGCGGAATTAAGGCCAACAGGGATGCCATCGATGTAACATAAAAAGAGGGAAGGACCTAAAACTGAGCCTTGAGGGACTCCAAACTTGACATCTAAGTAACAAGATCTTTCACCTTCTACAATAACAGCATGCTTTTTATTATTTAAGAAACTCTCATTCCAGGTGTTAACCTTGTCATTGATTCCATAGTACCTCAGCTTGTGACATAGGAGAGAATGATTCAATTTGTCAAAAGCCTTGGAGAAATCCATTATCAGTCCGTTTGCCTTGGTTTACATGTTTAGTAACACCATCAATGGATTCTATTCATTGGGTTACACATGATAGTGACCTGCGAAAACCGTGCTTAATTTCTACATATACAGGTAAATGAAATAGGTTTGTATTCTTTAGGGTTGATCTTATTGCCTTTTTATACATTGGGGCGACATGCGCTAGCCTCCAATCAGTAGGAACAGAGCCAGAAAGAAGAGATTGGTTGAAAATAATTGAGAGTATAGGAGCAATTTCTGGTGTCAGGTGCTTAAAAATCCTTGGTTTGAGCTCTTCAGGACCAGCGGCTTTACTGGGGTTTAAATTATTAGAAGTTTCAAGATTCCTTCAGGTGTAATCAGGATTTCAGGCATGATGGGGAAATGTGGTGTAGTTGGAATATTACATTTGTTAGAAAATTCTTCCGTTGAAAATTTAGTTCCAGGACTGAAAACCGATTGGAATTGGGGGTTAAGTGCTTCCGCTTTAGCTGTAGGATCAGTTATTAATTCGCCTTCACATTCCAGGGAGAATATGCCAATGTAATAAACTAAAGCCTTTTAGAAGCACTGTATATGTTATCATTTACATGTGGTATCAAGATGCCCTCTACCACAGGTTTACGACGCGCAAAAAAAATAAAAATACTGAAAGGTTGTTTACTTAGCCCTGTATCCTATTTTCAGAAAATGGGGTAATTAATTTTAAAATGCTCTGAACACCACAAAAATCATCCGATCTGAATATTTTTTAGTTTACATTGAAGACAATTCCCTACTGGTCACTATGGTATATGATATGATGGGTTGTGGGCGAATTTTATTTCATATCGAAAGTTGAATTACGAGGATTCGTGTAAAAATCGTTAGTCGGAAAAGTACACGCTACATCCCCAGGTCACGATTCCCTAATGAACACAGACCGTATAAAATCGCCATCCATTCAACAAATGCATCCCTGAAGTGCAGATCCTCAATATAAACTCACTTACTTATAAAAATTGCACATTGGTATTCCTTAGCGATCCCCACGTTCTATTTATTGTCATGCAGAACAGACGATCACAGATCTCGGCCATTTTTCGCCTGTCATCTCCGATTTGATACAAGCTCTCTGATTGACTCCTAGAAGCGAGTGGACCAATCAGAAAGCTTGTATCAAATCGGAGACGACAGCACCACCTATGATCATGTGGATCATTCTTGGGACATCTTTAAATCCACACTCAATGCCGAAGTAAATGGACATATACCCTATATCACCACCAAACCCAAACATAACAACACATGGGTTAATTTCATTTTTCATTTCAACAAATTTTATTGACAAAGATGTTTCAAGTCAAATGGATTAAATAACAGGCAAGGCATATATAAATTCTCTTCAATGGTGGCAAAGGTATTAGTTTAAACTGACTTCAATTATAGATATTATATTTAGGTTTTGAAATGAAAATTTTTCGACAATTAAAGGGAGATAACTCTTATGCATACTCCATTCACACATCATACATAATATAAATACAGCTATTATTTTATCAATTTATTACAAGAACATGTTATATTAGACCACATGTTACTTAGATATTGACAGACAATGGCCAACAGTCCATGTGTATATATATGCACTTGTCATTGCTCTCAATAATGTTAACTTTCTTGAAAATAATTGAAAACGTACACGTATATACATGTATACTTTAATAGAATATGTATATGCTGTATATAGAACAAAACAAAGTAACAGTACTAAAACAAACATGCTCAACAAAATACTCCAAATATATATCTTTGACAGAGAATAATTATAGCAGAATATATACCATATATTATTCAAATGTTATATTATAGTGAACATTGCATATTTTTTGAGAAAAATCAAAATTAAAAAAAAAAATAAAAACCCTTCATACCACTATTAGTACCACCACCTATGATCATGTGGATCATTCTTGGGACATCTTTAAATCGACACTCAATGCCGAAGTAAAGGGACATATACCCCATATCACCACCAAACATAACAACATATGGGTTAATAATGAGATAAAACATACTCAGGAAGAGAGACCGGCTTTACAAAAAAGTTTAAAAAAAAAAAACTGGTGATTCAAACCTGCGTGAATATTATAAAAAGCTGAAACATGACATACAGAGAAATCTCCGACAGTCATACTGGCAATATGTAGAGGCACAGGTTTACGACGCGCAAAAACAAATAATAATTGAATTAGTGGTTTCTTATCCTTTTCTGATAGTATCTCACTTAGCATGTTTGTAGAGTGGGAAACTGCGTGGAATTAACTTAGCTTTCTGTGGGCAGAGGCTGAACTTAACAAACACACTATCATGATCAGAGATACCAGGCAATACCTCAGTTCTAATAACCTGGTTTGGTACGTTTGTTATGACCAACGTTAGGATATTTCCATTTCTAGCGTCGGATGGTTTGTATGGGGCTTCAGGATCTTATTTTTCCAGCTAATTCTAATTAATGGAAGTCCCAACCTATGATGATTTGGGCATTGTTCAATGATGAAACGTTTCTAATCGCTTTATCCAGCCCATTTAGACTACTTTCGTTTGATGTTTTAGGGTCGTAGAAGACTGCCAGGTATAGGGTTTTCATAACGATGGTCCATAGCCAATATGAATGTCAACTGGAGAGAGGCAAAATACATGAAGCATGCTAGCGCTTTATGTTGGATTTGCCTCTATCCAGTTGGGATTCATATTGGCTATGCTTATATTAACATTTAATTACAATTTATGTTGAAATACCGATTTTGCATCTGTTATGAATTAATCATTCGTTATCGTCATGGATGGAACAGTCATTTGAACAGCCGTGTTCCGTGATCGCTGCGTCATCACAAGCTATGGAAGATCTTAGTCTACATTGTATCTGACAGCAAAGTGCGCTTAATAAGGTTACATAGTTGGACAGCAGTGAAAATGCAAATATATGCGTATCCGTGCAATCTTTCTTGACGTCATTACACATATGTCAATATAAAAGTGATGTACATATATCTAAATAAAGATTTATAAAAAAAACCTGCTACAGTTGTGTATTGTATTACACGTATACATAAATAACGAGAAGGATTCGATAAAAACGGGTGCCAAGTTCCATGTTGATTGTATTTTCAACAATTAATATGGTTAAATAAAAGATTTACAAGACCTTTTTTGTAAATACTTTGTCTAAAAATAATCAACCAATCAATTAAAATATTTTATTTACGGTCCAACGCATATTATTGCATAAACAACTACAATACGTGTATACATATATGACAATATAGGTAGTCGTAGTCACTGACTAAATACATATCCATTCATTCAGGTTCACATGTAGACAAATTCAATATTATGGCGTTGTACGGATGTACAGTTACGTCATACACAATTTTATTTTCTGTAATAGTTATCTGGAGAGGACCAAACAGTGCAGCTAAGTCCAACTAAACTATAAATCAAATTGAAGTGAGACGACGGTTGGACAAAGACAGACGATTTGTCTACTGTAACAGTCTATGTGATAAATAAACAATATATTTTCCTGGTAAATGTTTTTTTTTTGCACATTTATGTACAAGTACTTCAAAATATCGTAGCATTTTCAAAGCGGTTTTTCGAAGTTTCTGCACTTTCGAAAAGATATAAAGCCAACTCCTTAAGATTCATAACTTGATACATATGTTATGCATCTTTTTTCCTATAATTAATGACATTTGTTTTCTATTTATGGTTAAATAGAGGTTACACAACGAGTGGTTGTTGTTTATGGAATTTCTTAAACTCGAGTTAGTTATTTTTCAAAAGTTACAAAAAACACGAGCTTTAGCGAGTGTTTTTTGTAACTTTTGAAAAATAACTAACGAGAGTTTAAGAAATTCCATATACAATAACCACGAGTTTGTGTGACCTGTTTCTACCACAATACCAAATCAATGCCGAGGACCGAGTGACCTTTTTTACACACTTATGTATTGTTTACGTGTTTCATGTGTAGCGCAAGGATATGACCTGAAATAAAACATGGCTAATTAATATGCAAAAAAGACTAATACGATTTTTTTATATATTATTTAATTCCAAAAAGGGTGAAAACAATATGAGGATTTTATCGCGTATTATTAATAAATCAGAACAATTATTTAACAAACAGTTCAATGTCACAAAACAAAAATCGCGTACTATATTATCCTGCGGAGTAACTTTACTACGTAGTGCGTTTTTCCCGCCAAACCGATCATTCATGAATTGGTTTCACTGTCACTGTCACTTTAAATGACATGCGTGCGCTTGTTAATTGGTGCAGTGGAGGGACTGAGAGTGTTGTTGTTCACATTGAAGGTACCCCCGTAAATCGGACCCCCAAACAGGAATGGAGAGGTGACTTTACAGCTTCTGTCAGGTGTAAACGTTGTCATCGAGCCCGATAAGCACGAGGATGACGAACTGAGAGATGGATCATGATGAGTGACAGGTTGATGTAATGTGTTTGATAACACGCGTGATATCGAACGCTGTTGGCTAGAGTTAATTGTTGAGTAATTGTTCACACTCTGCAAATTCTTGTGTCCGCTTATCTGAAACAGGAAAAGTGATTTCATGCATGATTAGCATTTATTTTGCTTGGTGTGTAACGTAAGTGAGCTATTTGTGTATTTTGTGTTTGGGATTTAATTTTCGATAATAAAGGTAAGTGACATTTTTGCATCGATTTGATTTTTACATGTGAAGTGACATTGAAACAAAATCCCGTGAATAAATTTAGTGTGTAAAAGCCAATGCAGTGGTCAATATAATCATAGGCACGATGAATGTACATATTGACCAACTAGAATACTAACTGACCTGTACGATCTGATTGGGAGGCAGGCCTGTATCGTTTAGCTTTTGAACCAAATACTTCCAGGCACTGTGGTTAGTTAAACGTTTCCCGACAGCAACGGTTCCGGGAACATCTGCTGATTTTTTGTCAGTCCTGAAGTTCAGATGAAAACACACATTCATATTTATTGATTGATTGATTCTGATA
Organism: Argopecten irradians; assembly: GCF_041381155.1. Lineage (NCBI taxonomy): Eukaryota > Metazoa > Mollusca > Bivalvia > Pectinida > Pectinidae > Argopecten > Argopecten irradians. Next base: position 25,059,112 of record NC_091140.1, read on the forward strand.
GATTGATTGATAAACTAGAAAAGAGAGAGAGAGAATGAAGTACACTGTAGGTATGCGCGTTACGTCGTAGGATTCGATCCCGCGTAGCCTATTTCAAGTGTCATTGACCAAGTATATGTTTACCTGCATTCTCTGCCATGTTGCGCATGAAGCTTCCTAGCTTGTTAACACCAACCGGTTGGCATTTATACCACTTGTTGGATTTTTCTGTGTTGGTATTTGTTGCTATATAAAATGGATCGTCAGTGTTACAGTAGGTGGGTGGCCGACGAGATTTATACATTTTGTAGTTGGCGACTGGACAGCGAGTCGGGTTCTCGGGGGTAGCCCAGGCACGGGGAGGGACGGCTCTTACATTTTTGGGATTTGACCCAGGTCTGGTTTTGGTTTGGCTCTCGTTAAATTCTATATACTCATGATTTTCAGTATCACGACATAACTTGACATCTCCCCACTTCATATCGCGATGTTCTGTCACCCCCCTCATGCCAAAATGGACAGTATTTAACAGCCAAACCGTTCGGAGTAACGTTTCTGGATTTTTTGTACCAAGCTGTCCAGTTTTGTATAATTTGTCGATATCAGTGTCTGAGATAGCTTCTGCCTTTTTGGGTTGATTCCCCTTGCCCTCCCGTTTTAACTTTTTTTGTTTACAACGAATTACCTCCATTACCTTTTTAAATTCTATGCTAGAAGCTAGCTGCTTTCCGTAATCTTTTGTTTTTAGATATCTATCAATACTACATTGAATTCCACGGATGGACGATGGTTCGTACTCCTCTCCCTTTTGATTTCGTACATTCATGAAATATATGCAAAGCAATTTGTTTAGATGTTGAGGAGGGATTTGCTGAATTTGACGCTTTTCGTTCAACCTGTTTTGCAAATACCGATGCAGATTATTTACATCACTATCGGTTTTCTTTCTAGTATTTTTATTTACCTCTTGGTCTATAAATCCAGCGACATCGAAATCGTCCAGTGAATCGCGATCGTCAGACGTAATGTCTGGAGTATCTTCATTTTCATGTACAGGTAGGCCTAACGATGATGGAGTTTGTGTTTTAGACATACAAAATGTAAGTTTAGAAGAAACTGGCATAGTTAAACTCTTACTGGTATTAAGAAAAGACGACGACTGTGTCGTTGTGATTGACGGGTCTTGTCCAGGACACGACGGTACGACATCAAATTTGTACCTTGGCTCCGTCAATATATGACCAGAATCTAATTGAATTTGGTACCTGTCAAAACCAAACTGTTCCCCTTTTTTAGAAATTGCCTTAATGGCACCCCTTTGACCACCGACAAGCCTGATTATGTCGCCAACACTGACAACAGGGAGACCATCTTCGTCCAATTCAGCCATTGTTGTTGTTATCGAGCAGACGAGCAATGTAAACACCAGCACGTGCTATTGACTCACGTGTTTAAAAAGTAGTTCCGGTCAAAGTTCGCCGTCTCAGCCAATCAGAATGCGTACAGGGTTTATACCACGTGTGGTATAAACAAATTGTTAATCAACAGTCGTGCTGTTTAACTAATGGCCTGAGAGTGGAATAACACGAAGTATTGTGGTAGAAAGTGAAACAAAGAATGATTATTATTATTATTATTATTACAAGCTAACCGATACTTACATTATATATATCATTGGCTTCTTAGGTAAAATATTCGTTTTCGTTTAAATATCACATACAGCGTATATAACAATAATGACAATCAAAAAGCTAACCTAATTTTATAACATATATGTATAATTCATTTTTCACAAATATAATACGGGCAGCCACTTGAAACGTCATGATATACTTGTGCATATCAAAAGGTCTCCAATACTTTTAATGACATACGTATGACTATCAAATTACTAGTAAACGTTTCTGTCACAATTTGCGTGCCCCTGTGTTTTGGCTGAGGTGACCAAGATTGCATTTTACGGTCTCGGAATAGCAGATGAGACTGCTTGTTTTACACATGTTCAAAGAAATTTAACTGTCGAAAACAGATATATCTAGATTTAATATCCCATGAAAGTTACATAATATAAGACCACGATCGAGAGCATCGTGACTATAGCGATAGGACAATGACGTCTCCTTGCAGGCGGTGTATGGGATTCGCAAATTATTTAGTCTAGATGAAATAAACGATTATTCTAAGTACTGGTTTATTTAAAAAATGAATGTACTTGCAATATTTCCAACGTTGGACATTTTTGTTTTGCTATAATTAATGTCGATGCTGCTATCGTTTGTGGGATGAGATGAGATGAGGAGGTTTTGCAGAGTCATCTCTGTTTTCCCTGTCGACACCAAAATAAAACTTGTATTGTAAGATAGTGACCGTGTATTCTGTTTATCCTGTAACTTTTTCATTATACATACAGAAGATAGTATTCAAAACGAAAGCAAATTGCTTGTTATTTACACGATTTCGCTCAAAGCGAAACGCTTCTTTGATGATCAAGAAAAGATGCATTCACTAAACCGAATGAGTGTGTACTCCTTTTTACTACCGTGGGAAATATGTAAGCGACGTCATTCCGGTGATTGTGACGTCACTGTTTGGCGGGACTGACTGCCGTTTCATTCACTCCTACTAAAAGTGACGTCACTGAAATGTTCGGGATCAAGTCATCAAATTTAGAAATTGAATCAAACGAAAGAAATTAAACATTTATTTACTGACATCGTAATATTTTCCTATTGCAACTATTACAGGAAATTCTTATTATCCGATATTGGGTTTTGTGCCCAACTAATGTCGATATTAGAGCTGAAAATGCATTGTTTCTTGATATAATTCCGCTTCTTTTGTTGACTTTAAATTCGTAAAATGAACTTAACCCGCGAAGGGCGTCAGAACGCTTGTTTTCAACGTGAATAAACACCGTAGTGATAAAGACCTTCCAGTGAAAATTTGCATCAGGGAAATTGGGACACAAAAGACGATTTTCTCCAAAAGTAAGTAAGTTACACTACATTAATTTTGCTGGAACACTTAAAAAATCGTTCTGATTTCAGAACAATTGGAATTATGAAGATATCTCTTACAGTATTTTTATTATTATTATTATATATAATGTAAGTTAACAAGCTAACCGATACTTACATTATATATATCATAAATGACTTCTTAGGTAAAATCTGTGTTTTCGTTTAAATATCACATACAGTGTATATAAAAATAATGATAATAAAAAAGCTAACCGACTTGATGTATAATTCATTTTTCACAAAAAAAAATAATACGGGACGCCACTTGAAACGTCATGATATACCCGTTCATATCAAGAGGTCTCTAATTTACTAGTAAACGTTTCACTCATAATTTGCGTGTCCCTGTGTTTTGGCTACTTTTAAGGTGACTAAGATTGCATTTTACGGTCTCGGAATAGCAGTTGAGACGACTTGTTTTACATATGTTCATAGAAATTTAACTGTCGAAAACAGATATATCTAGATTTTATATCCGATGAAAGGTTCCATAATATAACACCACGATCGAGAGTATCGTGGGTAGCGATAGGCCAAGGACACCTCCTTGCAGGCGGTGTATGGGATTTGCAAATTATTTAGTCTAGATGAAATAAACGATTATTCTAATTACTGGTTTATTTAAAAAAATGAATGTACTTGCAATATTTCCAACGTTGGACATTTTTGTTTTGCTATAATTAATGTCGATGCTGCTATCGTTTGTGGGATGAGATGAGATGAGGAGGTTTTGCTGAGTCATCTCGGTTTTCCCAGTCGACACCAAAATAAAACTTGTATTGTAAGATAGTGACCGTGTATTCTGTTTTCCTGCAACTTTTTCATTATTCATACAGAAGATGGTATTCAAAACGAAAGCAAATTGCCTGTTATTTACACGATTTCGCTCAAAGCGAAACACTTGATGATCAAAAGAAGAGTGCATTCACTAAACCGAATGAGTATATACATCTTTTTACTACCGTGGGAAATAGGTAAGCGACGTCATTCTGGTGATTGTGACGTCACTGTTTGGCGGGACTGACTGCCGTTTCATTCACTCCTACTAAAAGTGACGGCACTGGAGTATTCGGGATCAAGTCATCAAATTTAGAAATTGAATTAAACGAAAGAAATTAAACATTTATTTACTGACATCGTACTATTGTCCTATTGCAATTATTACAGGAAATTCTTATTGTCTGGTATCGAGTTTTGTGCCCGACTAATACCGATATTAGTGCTAAAAATGCATTGTTTCTTGATATTGTTCCGCTTCCTTTGTTGACTTTATATTCGTAAAATGAAATTAACCTGCGAAGGGCGTCAGGGCGCTTGTTTTCAACGGGAATAAACACCGTAGTGATAAAGACCTTCCAAGTATGGCAACAGTGAATATTTGCATCTGGGAAATAGGGACACAAAAAGTCGATTTTCTCCAAAAGTAAGTAAGTTACACTACAATAATGTTGCTGGAACACTTAAAAAATCGTTCTGATTTCAGAACAATTGGAATTATGAAGATATCTCTTACAGTATTTTTATTATTATTATTATATATAATGTAAGTTAACAAGCTAACCGATACTTACATTATATATATCACTGGCTTTTTAGGTAAAATATGTGTTTTCGTTTAAATATCACATACAGTGTATGTAATAATAATGACAATAAAAAAGCTAACCGAATTTTATAACATATTTGTATAATTCATTTTTCACAAAAAATAATACGGGCAGCCACTTGAAACGTCATGATATACATGTGCATATTAAAAGGTCTCCAATACTTTTTAATGACATACGTATCAAATTACTAGTAAACGTTTCTGTCATAATTTTAGTGCCCCTGTGTTTTGGCTGAGGTGACCAAGATTGCATTTTACGGTCTCGGAATAGCAGTTGAGACTACTTGTTTTACACATGTTCATAGAAATTTAACTGTCGAAAACAGATATATCTAGATATATATATCCCATGAAAAGTTACATTATATAAGACCACGATCGAGAGCTTCGTGGGTAGCGATAGGCCAAGGACGTCTCCTTGCAGGCAGTGTATGGGATTTGCAAATTATTTAGTCTAGATAAAATAAATTATTATTCTAATTACTGGATTATGTAAATAATGAATGTACTTACAATATTTCCAACGTTGGGCATTTTTATTTCGCTATAATTAATATCGATGCTGATATCGTTTGTGCGATGAGATGAGATGAGGAGGTTTTGCCGAGTCATCTAATTTTCCCTGTCGACACCAAAATAAAACTTGTATTGTAAGATAGTGACCGTGTATTGTGTGTATCCTGCAACTATTTCATTATACATACAGAAGATGGTATTAAAAACGAAAGCAAATTGCCTGTTATTTACACGATTTCGCTCAAAGCGAAACGCTTCTTTGATGATCAAGAAAAGATACATTCACTAAACCGAATGAGTGTGTACTCTTTTTACTACCGTGGGAAATATGTAAGCGACGTCATTCCGGTGATTGTGACGTCACTGTTTGGCGGGACTGACTGCCGTTTCATTCACTCCTACTAAAAGTGACGTCACTGGAATGTTCTGGATCAAGTCATCAAATTTAGAAATTGAATCAAACGAAAGAAATTAAACATATATTTACTGACGTCGTAATATTTTCCTATTGCAACTGTTACAGGAAATTCTTATTATCTGGTATCGAGTTCTATGCCCGACTAATGTCGATATCAATGCTGAAAATGCATTGTTTCTTGATATTGTTCCGCTTCTTTTGTTGACTATAAATTCGTAAAATGAACGTAACCCTCGAAGGGCGTCAGAGCGCTTGTTTTCAAGGGGAATAAACACCGTAGTGATAAAGACCTTCCAAGTATGGCAACAGTGAATATTTGCATCAGGGAAATAGGGACACAAAAAGTAGATTTTCTCCAAAAGTAAGTAAGTTACACTACATTAGTTTTGCTGGAACACTTAAAAAATCGTTCTGATTTCAGAACAATTGGAATTATGAAGATATCTCTTACAGTATTTTTATTATTATTATTATATATAATGTAAGTTAATAATTACAAGCTAACCGATATTTACATAATATATAATTTTCAGTCATGTGGACATGACGTACATAGGAATTATTTTACGTAATGAATAATTTGCGTGCCCCTGTGCTTGGGCTGAGGTGACCAATATTACATTTCACGGTCCCGGAATAGCAGTTGAGATTGGTTGTTTTTATCTTGTACATACGTTCCTTCCACATATTCATAATTCTTAATATAACTGTCGAAGACAGCTATATCTGGATCAAATTATCGATGAAAAGTTACATAATGCATATGTATAAGACCACGATCAAGTGTATTGTGGGTAGCGATAGGCCTAGGACGTCTCCTTGCAGGCGGTATATGGAGTTTTCAAATTATTATTTGTCTAGATGAAATAAATGATTTGTTTTAATGTTCAGGAGACAAGAGTCATCTCGTCTTTCCGTGTCAACACCAAAATAAAACTAACAGGCCTATTCAAGGACACGTCCTGTAAAATACTGGCCTTGTATATATCCGATGTAAATCCTCAGATATATACTTATTTATTCTGTAGTAATAGAGTTAAATGTACATGTAGCCCTCGCCAGATATTGTGAATAAATTGAATAGGCATGTTTGCATGATATATTAAAAAAAACGAACAAAAATTGCCACCGGTGGTGAGAATAGAAAGATCTGAAGATCTGCACGTTAACACTAAACCAGATTTCTGCTTTTTTATATACAGTGATTTTTTTTTATAAGAAGCAGATAACATTGTTGCATGATAGAGTATTTCCTTATAGGAAAAATAAAAATTTGTAAATGTAATGTGCATGTAGCTGTTGTTTCAGCATGAAGAATAGTGAAAAAAGGATAATAATACATTGATCACAAATCACAAAGTTTTATGTTGTTCTTTAATATACCTGGTATACGATTTTTTTTCTGATATGCTCGAACGTCGTTGAAGACATCCCCTGAGAGGAATGAGTTGGATTTCGCCGAGACGAAGCACACGCTCGTGTATTGTTGATACGGAGAAAACGACAGTTTTTATTTTATACCATGGAATATCAAAGTTATATTATGCATTGAGAAATTGTACAATACAATCTTTTTTAGATTATATCTTTCTACTGCGTATGCATCGTAAAATTCTACTAAGTTGCATGAAAAATCACGATAACTGCAGGTACAGGTAGGCCTAATGTTATACAATGCACAGTCGATGTCGGGAACAGGTCCGATTTGATGCATTCAACTCAGTATAAAAAATGAATGCTATAGCCGAAACCTTTTGGACTCAGAGATAGTCTTAAGTCTTCAAAGATCGCTATTTTAATGAATAAGAAAAAATAAACACGAAAAAATCACGATAGCTGCTCGCAACCCAGTGGTACCGCGGTTTCATCGGTTTTCGACGGCGAAAGACCAAAATAGATTTTTTACACACAATGTCAAACATATTCAATTCAACTCATTAATTATATGTGTCAGAAGCATGTTAATGATGTTTTTTGTGCAATATTTCATGAAATTCATCTACTAAACGAAGCCTTGTATCCACAAACGCTGTAAGACTTACATTGTAGCCTACAGTACGTAGGCCTACTGTTTCTTTTTGTCAAAGTGACGTTTAAATAATGAAATGTTCCAAGATAGAGTAACACTATTATTTTAAACTATGTTAAGCTGTATATGAGTGCAAATTGCCACCATAATACCGCAAATGAGTGCTTATTCAATCCTCCAAAACGTCAGCTTGCAAGGTCGAATCACCCGGGCTCATAGAGGACTAAAAAATGACGTCATTGGAATGTTCGGGATCAAATCGTCAAATTTAGAAATGGTAATCAGAATAAAGAAATTAATCCTTTATTTACTCACATCGCAATATTTTCATAACACAACTGTTACAGGAAATTCTTTTTACCTGGTATCGAGTTCTATGCCTGATTAATCTCGATATTTAGTGCTGAAAATATCTGGTTTATTGATATTATTCCGCTACTTTCGTTGAGTTTAAATTCGCAAATTCGAAGGGCGTCAGAACGCTTGTTTTCAACCGGAATCAACACCGTAGTGATAAAGACCTTCCAAGTGAATTTTTGCATCGACATAAAAAGTTGATTTTCTCAAAAAGTAAGAAAAATATAATACATTAATTTTGCTGGAACACTAAAAAAATCATTCTGATTTCGGAACAGTTGGAATCATGAAGATACCTCTAACAGTATTTTTATCATTATTAGTAACAAGCTCACCGATACTTACATAATATATAATTCATTTTTCGCAATTTTCAGTCATGTGGACATGACGTACATAGCAATTATTTTACATGATGAATAATTTGCGTGCCCCTGTGCTTGGGCTGAGGTGACCAATATTACATTTCACGGTCCCGGAATAGCAGTTGAGATGGGTTGTTTTTATCTTGTACACACGCTCCTTCCACATATTCATAATACTAAATATAACTGTCGAAGACAGATATATCTGGATCAAATAATCGATGAAAAGTTACATAATACATATGTATAAGACCACGATCGAGTGCATTGTGGTTAGCGATAGGCCTAGGACGTCTCCTTGCAGGCGGTATATGGAATTTTCAAATTATTATTTGCCTAGATGAAATAAATGATTTGTTTTAATGTCCAGGAGACAAGAGTCATCTCGTCTTTCCGTGTCAACACCAAAATAAAACTAACAGGCCTATTCAATGATACGTCCTTGGCCTAGCTACTGTAAGATATTCGATGTAAATCCTCAGATATATAATTATTTATTTTGTTGTAATAGAGCTACATGTACATGTAGCCCTTGCCAGATATTGTGAATAGTTTGAATAGGCATGTTTGCATGATATATTAAAAAAAAGGGAAAAAAATGCCGCCGGTGGTGAGAATCGAAAGATCAGAAGATCTGCACGGTAACACTAAGCCAGATTTCTGCTTTTTTATACACAGTGATTTTTTTATAAGAAGCAAATAACATTGTTATTTTTTTTGATGATGTATGATTTAGTATTTCCTAATAGGAAAAATAAAAATTTGTAAATGTAATGTGCATGTAGCTGTTGTTTCAGCATGAAGAAAAGTGAAAAAATGATAATAACACATTGATCACAAATCACAAAGTTTTGTGTTATTCTTTAAAGATGCTCCATCGCCGGCAGAGCATAAATTATTCATCATTTGAACAAAAATTAGTGTTTAATCGTGTATATATATATGCCTAATTAACACAAAAAATAACATAAAATAATTTATTTCGCCTTTGGTGCATGCGCAATCATTACTTCATTCCATATAAGATATAGTGCCACGGAATTTTTTCGGGATGCGATTAATTATTTTTCATAGTTTAACTTGAAATAAAATTAGAAGCTTAAACTTTTTAATTGTGGTAATGATGTAAAGTAAGTAACTTTTGTACCCGAAGAAAAATACTAAATCGTCTGCTCTTGTTTTTGATAGTGAAAAAATACCATTTGTCAGCGGTTGAGCATCTTTAATATACCTGGTATACGATAATGTTTGTTTGTTATTTTATTGCTTTTTTTTTTCTGAAATGCTCGAACGTCGGTGAAGACACCCCCTGAGAGGAATGAGTTAGATTTCGCCGAGACGAAGCACAGGCTCCTGTTACGTTGATACGGAGAAAACGACAGTTTTTATTTTACAATGAGAAATTGTACAATACAATCTTTTTTATCTTTTTTAGATTATATCTTTTTACTTCGTATGCATCGTAAAATTCCACTAAGTTGCATGAAAAATCACGATAACTGCAGGTACAGGTAGGCCTAATGTTATCAGAGATTTAAATAGTAGGGATAAGAAGCTAAGGTACCTCATAGCCTTACTTAACGACGCCCGCAGCGGAAGCTATCCCAGAGTGCATCGCGTGTCTACAGTAGAGTACAGTCTAACGACGCCATATTGAAACTACGCTTCGTCCGATGAAGCGATCTAGGCTATAATTCAGGTGATGAACAGAAAATAAACCAAATAGCATAAAGTTTGCTCTTTATTGAAAATGTAATTTATTTGAATAATCCATCACATTTTTCATAATTGTAGAGGTGTTACACTAAATAAACGTAATGCTAACTGTGAATGTCCTCATCCCGGCATGATTACTTCCTCGATCGATACAATGGATCGCCCCGTGAAATATTAATATAATAAAACCCACATACTCTGATTTCAATAATTGACCGATTTCCATTTAGTTTTCCAATATTTGTTGCTTGGTAAATTTTAAATGTTAATATATTAAATTGATATAATTTGAACATATTGAACCTTTTGAATTTTCGGAGGTAAAACTGTACACAAATCATCGAAGCTACCCTAAATTTATAATGGCGACGATACTGTTCCGATAGGGTCGTGAAAGATAGCACAATTAAACCCACATACTCTGAATTCAATAATTGACTGATTTCCATTAAAATTTCAAATATTTGTTGCTTGGTAAATTTTACATGATAAAATATTAAATTGATTAAATTTGAACATATTGAACCTTTTGAATTTTTGGTGGTAAATCTGTACACAAATCATCGAAGTTACCCTAAATTTATAATGGCGACGATACTGTTCAGATAGGGTCGTGAAAGATAGCACAATTAAACCCACATACTCTGATTTCAATAATTGACTGATTTCCATTTATTTAGTTTTCAAATATTAATTTTCTATTGATTGAGTTTGTACATATGGAAACTTTTAAAGCTCAAGTACAAGTGTTAACAAATTATCGAAGGTACCCAATATATCATGGCGAAGAGATACAGTGCCGATCGAGCTGTGATAGATAGCATAATTTGATATCTAATTAACGGAAAGTGATTTGCAACTGCTATAATCACAGGTGTCTTACTGTCATCAGGTGAACCGTCGGCCAGAACACCTGGCCACCGCCCCAGGTCATCGCCTCACTTAACTCAACGGGGGTCTATTTACCTGTGTTTGAGTCTCGAAGGCTATGCAGTAAGTTTGTAAATTAGATAATATTTTTCTAATCTTAATTTTCCCAAACAGTTTTATTTATAATGCATAGAACCATGTTGAAATAAAAGTGAAATCTAAGTGAAATGTAAATATTCCGCTTTACCAGAAATTTGAATATAATTCATTTAAATATCTTGCTTTACCAAGCAATTTTTTTTTACTAAAGCAAAATTGAATTTCCAGGGTTAAACTCATTAAATTTATATGTGTCGTACTTTTCATTCTAACGAATCAAGAAAAGCTTTTATAATATGTCATTAATCACCAAAATTTACCAACATTTTGATCATTGCTTACAGAATTTTCAATGCATAGGTTTTAATTTTACAATTTTTCATAAAAAAACAACACAGAAATATCTCATCAGTATCTCATCAGTCCAACATCATTGGAAAGCCATTTTTGGCTTATATAGATATATGGTAATATTTACATAAATGGTTAAATATACATGCATGAGATTAGCGTCTCTAATGCAACAGTAAAAAAAGCTATGAGATACTTTTCGATGTTTAGTGGTTTGTATATAGTCGTATAGTCATATATAGTAGTAAAATGCCGTACACAGCTTCATGGGCTAACACTATGATAACTCGCCTCTAGCTATTAGTGCGCAGACGCACGGCTTGGTCTCGCGGTAACCGTTCATCCGTTTACGATAACAATAGGTGGGTACGTGATATCGCGAGAACAGCCCTAGTTACTTATCCCAATGATATTTAAATCTCTGATGTTATACAATGTACAGTCAATGTCGGGAACAGATCCGATTTGATGCATTCAACTCAAATATAAAAACATGAATGCTATTGCCGAAACCTTTTGGACTAGAGATAGTCTTAAGTCTTCAAATAATGAATAAGAAAAAAAACCACGAAAAAATCACGATAGCTGCTCGCAACCCAGTGGTACCGCGGTTTCATCGGTTTTCGACGGCGAAAGACCAAATAGATTTTTTACACACAATGTCAAACATATTCAATACAAATCATTAATTATATGTTTCAGAAGCATGTTAATGATGTTTTTGTGCAATATTTCATTAATTTCATCTACTAAACGAAGCATTGTATCCACAAACGCTGTAAGATTTACATTGTTGATTGTAGCCTACATCCACGTACGTAGGCCTAGTACTGTTTCTTTTTGTCAAGGTGACGTTTAAATAACGAAATGTTTCAAGATAAAGTAACACTATTATTTTAAACTATGTTAAGCTGTATATGAGTGCAAATTGCCACCATAATACCACAAATGAATGCTTATTCAATCCTTCAAAACGTCAGCTTGCAAGGTCGAATCACCCGGGCTCATAGAGGACAAAAAAGTGACGTCATTGGAATGTTCGGGATCAAATCGTCAAATTTAGAAATGGTAATCAGAATAAAGATATTAATCATTTATTTACTCACATCGCAATATTTTTATATTGCAACTGTTACAGGAAATTCTTATTACCTGGTATCGAGTTCTATGCCTGATTAATCCCGATATTAGTGCTGAAAATATCTGGTTTATTGATATTGTTCCGCTACTTTTGTTGAGTTTGAATTCGCAAATTCGAAGGGCGTCAGAACGCTTGTTTTCAACCGGAATCAACACCGTAGTGATAAAGACCTTCCAAGTGATTTTTTGCATCGGGGGAACAGGGACATAAAAAGTTGATTTTCTCAAAAAGTAAGAAAAATAAAATACATTAATTTTGCTGGAACACTAAAAAAATCATTCTGATTTCGGAACAGTTGGAATCATGAAGATACCTCTAACAGTATTTTTATTATTATTAGTAGTATATATTATGTAAGTAATTATATGATGATGATAATGATGATTATGATGATGATAATGATGATATGATGTTGATAATAATTATGATGAAAATAGTATTACCGCTTGTACATCTGTTTTCTACACTTTAAGACCCGTCTTAATCTTTTATCACCAAGTAAAACAAAATCCTGTTTTGTTTCATATTGAATTTTAAGCATGAAAAAATTAAACGGGACACTCTTATTGCATGTAAGGAAAATGGAGGTTTAAACATGACTCATATTTTATATTAAATATTTGAAAGTGAAATGGATCAGTAAAATATTTGAAGATGCTAGAAAAACCTGGAAAACCTTATTAAAGGACATATTGCCATTTTAAATTGATTTGTTATATGAGCTTGGTTGTAATAAAAGAAGCAGGAGAACAAATTCAAAACCCTTTTTGGAAAACTCTGATGGCAGATTTATCAGAAATGCAAAGTGAGTATAATACCCTTGGAGAATACTTAAGTAAAATCTTGGTCAATTTTGTTCCGGTTTTAAAGGGCCACTACCTTTCCGAAACGGCTTTTAATTTTTAAAATAGGAATGTAAAACGAGATCAATAATTTTGTAGAGTCGCAGAAGTTATTAACAATACGTTTACTAGCACACTTATCATCACCTTCAGAACTGTTTAATTAGAATAAATAAAATGCTAATTTTCATAACGCGGGTCGTTTTATGTTTCCCGCCGTCGTCCTAAATGCCGCGCGGTAGTTGACTATCACTGCGCCAGACGGCAAAACAGCGAAATGAATCTCCACTGTAATCGTACATTAGACAGGAAATCTTGCATATGTTTGGTGTTGTAACCTAATCTTAAGCAATCGATATTTATTTTCTTTTGTTATTAATGTTTTTAAGAAACCTTTAAATTTTGCTCCGGAAAGGTAGTGGGGCTTTAAAGATAGAGGTTTGTAATATACGGAAAAGTCAATAGGTCTTGGTACAGTTGGGGATTTATTTTAAAATGGTACATATAAGAGAATTTTAGGACATGGATGATATACCATATTTAGATTTTATTCAGTACTTGCATACACATGTAGTAAATAAAATACATAGACATTGAAATCAAGTGTATCGTGATTCTTAAAACAAATGATGTGTTAGTAAAAATGAAACTATCCAATAACAGATATTGTACATTTTGTAACAGAAAACCAGAAACTTAAAGGCATTTTTTTGCAATGTCATTATGTGCAAAGATTGTATGAACCGGTTTTTTTCTACAACTAACAAAACAACAAACAGCCTTAATATGATTTTAACGATCAGGATATCATTCTGGGAAATCCAAAGTTTGGAAAATTGTTAAATCAATTTCTGATTGTGCTAAAACAGCAAACAATGTACATGTATATACTACTGTCGTATACAAGATTTTATTCCAAATTTCGGAACTTGTTTGATTCTTTTTGCCAACACTATGTTAATAGAAAAAACAAAGTGAGAAAAAAGCATATCTTTACAACTTTCCAAAAACAAACGGGGAGCTTTTGAGCATCCCTATACATATATGTAAGTTTTTGAATTTCACAATATTGGAAAGTTATTATATTAATTTCATTCATTATTAAGTGCGTCCTCTTTCCATAGGCTCAATACTGTATTTGGGTGTGGGGGAGTGGATAAACACTCTATTGCTCACATGGTAGGGTCCTCTTACTCTACACTACAAATTTATTTTGATTTGTGATATGAAGACTTAGATTGAAAATGTATATCACGTTAATCAAATACTGAATGAATAAATGAATGAATGAATGAACAGTAATGTGTACATAAGTAGAGTTCATAAGCATACACATGTGAGGTCTGCGAGCAGTTAGAAAGGAAGTTTAAACCTAATTCATGGATGTTTATATTGAGATGAAAGATAGGTGTGGCATGTGAAGACAACAGTCTGACAAAGACAGACGATTTGACTACTATAATAGTCTATGTGATAAATAAACAATATCTATGTAGAAAATTTAGATATAAACAAATGCTTTTATTACTACTATCTATCTAATAAATTTAGAGGATTTCTTCATGAAAATACTAGAAATCTGACCCTGGGCCCATATTAATCTATAAATATGGTACAAGTAAGATATTTACGTCAAGGAACATCATCATTTACAACTTATTGAAAAATTGTATATATTATTTTACAAAATCATGACGTCATGCGTTATAACAATACGTCAAATATGTCGTCACACTATATTTTGATTATTTTCTTTTTGTAGAATAACCAAATGTCTTCGTCCATCAGCAGAGAAAAGACATTTAAGTATGACAAAATCAATATATTGTATTGTGGTTACAATATCAGAATTACAGAATCAGGTTTCAGTGACTGTGGTTTTCTTTTTAAGTATTTATTTGGTTTAAGGCCGTGTTTAAACTAGTGATATTCTGTATGCCTATATATCACTTCTTAGGTGTGCTTGAACATAACTTAGTTGATATAAAAGTCTATTCATCCGTCCTAACCTTAGATATTACTGTTGACTCGTAGATTGTTGTGTTGTTTGTACAATTGGCAAAATATGGGAAAAATGTACATTTCAATTTTACATATTGCTGTCACCAAATAATCATATAGGAATACAAAATATCACTAGTTTAAACGGGGTCTTAAACCTTAAGTCACACTAGATACATGTTTATAACGATAATTGGCCCTATGATCATGGCACAGTTTTAAGTAAAAAAAGTGTTTTTAGCCTTAGCCAATCACAAAAGACATAACAAAAAGTACGTCATATTTGATTTGCTAACTAAAAACTTAAAGTCTAAAACAGTTCCATGGTTAATGGACCAGGTCGTGTGATTTCTATGTAAACCTTGGCACTAGAGCCTGTTTGAATCACATCTAACTTTTCCTGGAATCATCGATCGGGATTAAGCTGCACGTCAATAAAAATATGAATGTAAAAGTACACTTAATGAACTGCAAAACCGTCGACACATGAATGATACATAATTCTCAAAATATTAATGTTGAATTTGTATTGTCTTGTGTCGAGCCTCACAATATCCATATACAATATATTGCAAATATAATACTAATCGTTTTTTGTAAGAAGTTGCAAAGAAATACAGAATATCAGCACAACTTAAGACAACCGAAACGAGTGAAGGTTTTGAAAGTTACACCCAAATTTTTTTCAACAACATCAATTGATTTTCTAAGAATGAACTATACTTTGAGTTCACCAGAATTATACTGCCAGCTGAAATGATTAACGTGTAAGGTAAGATACGAACATTGTAACATATTTTGAAATATCTTTTTTTTAATCTCATCTTAGAGGAATAAAAGAATCGATTGGTTGGTTTGATTTGAAAAAGAACGTTTTTTAAGTTGTGTAAGAAAGGAAATATCTCTAGAGAATATGATATGATATACATTTACAAAATGTTAGATTGTATTGATACATTATCAAATATTGAAATCGTTATTGGTATTTACTAGCTTTGCTAGACAGTTTTATCGGTTCTGAGTAGAAAGGAAAAAGCTTCCTAGATATTTATATGTTTCTTTCTAATGTTTCAACAAATCAACCACATTGACAGTTAATAAATATTAACAACTATGGAATTTTCAGAATAGCTGTTTTTTTTTTAAATTAGGAAACCGAAATATGAAAAACGATAAAAAGTCAATCAATATGCCAAATTTTGTACTACATGTATCTGCTAGTTTAAAACATTAAAAAAAGAAAGAAAAAAAAAAAGCAAACCAGTGCCTATTTGAGATTAAATGAGGAAACTGGTCATATTAAATCAAATAACATTTACACAATGAAATAATATATGTTTATTTAATTTTTTGTCGAGTTCATTTGTTCAATTATATACACGAATCCACTGTAAACCAAGGAGTTACCTGTGCGGATAGATAATAACAGAAATTACTATCAATAATCAATATAATTGATTTAGAGGAAATGGATATTCGCCTTGTTTGGATCGCGAACTTTGTGAATGTTAAGCGCGAGCGAAAGTGAGTTGGTTTGTAAGAGGTACTATCAGATTGACAATATACTATCAGGCTACCTAGTAATCTTCGTATAACGAACTGTAACGTCATACGTACAAATGTATAGTAATTCTGTATCAAACAATGCTTAAAATCACAATTGATGTTATAGTTGATAGTAGAACACATGCGGCGATTCTATTGTCAATCAAGGAAAGGTAACTCAATATAAAAAAAATCGGAAATATAAGTTCGAGAAACATAAAAAAAAATGTTGCTAAAGACATTAAAATAGTCTTAAAACATTTAACTGAATTTGGCAATTATATATATTGTGTGAAAACTGTAAATAAAAGGAATATGTTTTTTCTTTTGTTGAGGTTATGAGGTTATAATGATAATGGAGCCCGTGTAAACTTTATGTAACCCTGCTTCGCTGGGGTTACATAATTTACATGTGCTCCATTATCATTATAACATCAAAACTTCAACAAAATAAAAATATATTACTAAAATAAAACAGCTGTTAAAGCAATGATTTGATAAAGCAATTAATGTATTTAGTGGGTTTTGTTAGTCTTACATAACTTAAGCTAATGTCATTTAAGGAAGGCATCTCCTATGTGCTATACGTACATGGTTGGTTATAATTGTCTGTATGGTTTTTTTTTCATTAATTGGAAAATAATAACCTACATTTTGTAGCTAGCTTCAAACAACTTGATCAAATTGCTATTATTTATCGATATATCAGTACTTTTTATTACAAATTGTATTCATTGTATGAAATAAACATATTTAGCTAATGTAGACTCATTCTTCACTGTCCAGAAGTTATGAATCGTAGTACGTAAACGCAACTAGAGTATGCAATACAGAATCAGGCATGATTATGACATAATTTTAAACATTCGTTTTCTTTTACTTGATTGGCTGTAATGCTAATTTGTTTGTACACTTGTGTATGTTTGTTTTGTTTTTCTTTTTTTTGTAAAGTTTATAATGTCCATCGTTATGTTAATATATCCACTAATGAAAAGTTTAAATGTTTGGGTGCTTATATATGAATAACCAGAAAGTCGTAATTAAATAGGACATGCTTATTTTATAGTGAATGTATTATATCTACATTGTATATCACAGTTATAGGGACCGCAGAATCAAACCAAAAATAGAATCCTGGAAATCCCCTTTTGGGCACAAGATTTCATAGAGGGGTGAATGTTTCGGAGGCTGCTGATTGGGTATTCAGGGTGGATTAGTTTCAAATGTTTAATTTGTTGTTTGGGCAATACATGTAGATGTAAAATATGTAAAGAAATTTTAAAATTCTGTCAAGTCTGTTTCTAACAGGGGGAGTTAATAAAGATGGGAATTTTATGAAAATTTTGGTCATTTTTTGGTGCGGAATTGAACATAAGATGGCACCCCCCACTTAAAAGTTTAGCAAGATGGTAGATTTAAAAAAAAATATTCACAGGTATGTGAGATGATCTTCTTCAAAATTAGTGATGGGTGACCAGACTTGAAAACTTCATTTAGCCTGGACATTGGCAAACGTTAACATTATCGTCTATGGAAAATCATTTGGTTCTGCGGTCTCTATAGGATGACAACCGGGTATGACGTTTTCATCAGTCAGCGTCCCTAGAAACCAACACAATGGACCCGTATATAACTTAACTACAAGAGAAATTATCATGGAGGTTTTTTGGCAGAATTTACAGCAGAAACTAGATTCAGGAGGCCAGTTTAACGGAAACAGAAGCCCGTGTAGAGTGTGGAGAGGGGCTGTAGACCAACGTGGTTATGGGTCAAATGGCCAAATGGATATAGTACGACCAAGCGAGTACATCGGGTGGCTCTGATGGTAAAGTACAGGTGGTTTAAGACTGATTTCCCACGAAAGGACATTGACGACAAGACTCTAGAGGTCAGTCACCTCTGCCATAACAAGTTATGTTTTAATACTGAACATATAGTTATTGAGACGCACGAGGCAAACCAGTCCAGGAATCATTGTAAGCTTCAGAAACAGTGTTCGGGTGGTCATCGTCCCTCATGTCTACTGTGATCAGCAGGTAAGTGGGACAAATATTGTGTTTTGATGTCAAGGTCACCTAATATCAAGGTCAAGTGACACTTACATACATTTCTATAGGTATTCATATTGACTGAGTATTAAGGCGACCCGAAATTATACCAATTGCCTCTCAACCCCTCATTTTGAGTTCAAACGTACTCTGGGGCTTTGTTAGGCACTTTACGTAGGTTGGTGGTTTTCCTCCGGAGACTCAGGCTTTACACAAAAACTGAAATTCCTTAAATGACCACGGCCTCTATAGCCTAATCAATCAATTTGTCTAGCTGTCTGTATGTCTTTCTTTCTATATTTCTGTATAATTCTGTCATCTATTTAAACCATCTTTATGGTTTTTTTTCTTCTATTATATCCATTTTCTCTTTTTTTCTTCTACTATTTACATGAAAAACAACTAAGATTATGTTTAAGTTTCAATACTTTAATGTTTCATTTTCTTTTTTTCAATCATTACTCTGTCTTTCACATAAATGTCTTCATCAATTTTACATTCATGTAACTTGAACATTTTGTCTCTTTTAGTTCTCTTCTGAACTTTACGTTGCATTGAATTACTTCGCGATTTCTCAAATAAATGTCTATTTTGTTCTTTTTCCAGATGTTTCGTCACAGAGCTCCCCGCAGCGATAGGTGATCCAATAGCACTGCACAGTTCTCTAACAGCTTTGCCGGGTCCATGGTTCACGGTATACACAGCCCTATGAGCTCTCCCAGAAAAGTTTCGAGTAAAGTTCACACTAGGGGGGGGGGGGGGGGAGTGACCTCTTCAGCCGCCTGTTCACAGATTCCACCTTTTGGGTCGACAGATTCCAAAGAGTCATTTCCAACACAGAATCGCCAAGACGACTGTTCACCTTTTCCATAAGTAAATCTTCTCCGCCACAGATCTTAAAATCACTTGGTAAGTATGTGCTGTTTGTAAGCCAGTTCTTTGTTTTAGTCCCAATACACACTATAGTGGGGAAGGAGAAATAGGTTCCCATGTACCCCTCTGGCAGTTTTTCGAAACATGTTTTTTTAGGATCGGTATGATGTCTAGTTTCATTTTATGTTTTGAAAGTCTGTAGAAGTTCAGAGAAGATGGTCTGGAGGTAGACAAGCTTGTCACGGACTCGGACCACTAGTGCATTCAAGGCAGCTGCAAAGATTTAGAAACTCGGTGATTCAAGTACATGAGTAAACAATCCCGCGTTACTGACCTTTAAATATACTACACATCAATACTAGGTCTCAGCAACACTATATACACCACAATAATGCACTATGAAATTAAACACAGCCTAATAAATATATACATGGTTGTTATTAAATAACTAATACTTGTACTCTTATAAAATACACTATAATTTAACTCAGCCCCGCGATCCACAATTATACACGGCTAACATGACAACTTCTGTCAAGGTTCAACAGGTACCCCACTTCCTGTTTACCTAGCGGGAATATTCAAATATCATATCTATTAATGATATTCATGGGGACTTAAGCAGGGCTACTAGCCTGTCTATCTCTATAGGTTTACAATCGTCTATCACCAATAATATCATTGGGGCTTAAGCAAGGCTACCAGCCTGCCTACCTCTATAGGGTTACAATCGCCCCTTTCTTCAAACAAGACAATATGTAAGGCATTTCTCAGAATGGCTTACATATTTCTTAACGCAAAGTATCAAGTATTATTAATATTTCAATTTACCACTGCCTCCTTTAAAAAAATTCCCTAAATAGTAACTAGTGGCCATTTCATTCATTTCTCCTTTCAACCTTCTTTCATTCGCATGCGTCATGCAGTATATTTTTAATTATCGCGAAGTTATCCTATTAAACGTTACAACTCTTTACCTTAATGCACAATATGTACATACACATATTGTAATTATCTTGGACGTTATACTTTAAACATCTCTTTCATATATTCATGCAATATAAAATCTTATTTACAGTCACAGTTCTATGGTCACAACATCTTAAAATTGGCCAGTAATTATATTTCACAGTCCGTCCATTGTAGTTCAAACATATTTCACAGTCACTTCCATTGTAGTTCGAACATATTTCACAGTCACTTCCATTGTAGTTCGAACATATTTCACAGTCACTTCCATTGTAGTTCGAACATATTTAACAGTCACACAGTTCCATGGTAACTACGTCGTTGAAAATCAGTAATATTATTTCACAGTCACGTCCATTTTAGTTTGAACCTATTCAACAGTCACACAGTTCCATGGTAACATCATCGTTAAAATCATTCGTAATAATATGGCTGCTCATATATAAAAATCCACAGTTTAACTCCACAGTTGCTGCTTATTTAATTATATCCAGAGCTTCTTTATGTTCTTAGGTCCGTCATCCACCACGGTTCTTGAAGAGGTCACATTTTGTCTTATCCACATTAAGACATTGTGATTTTTTTTTAATTGATTAACGTTAATATCCAGACAAGAGTTGGTCTTGTTAACACCAAGACGTTTCCTTATTGTCTTGTAATAACCGAGACATTATAGGTATATTTTTGTCTCGTAAGTATCTTTAATCATATAGACGTTAAATATAACGGCATAATGTTTCACCGGGTCATTATCATTTCCTTCTCCATATTTAGACATTGTCTTGTTACGACCAAGACGTTACTTTATATCTGTCTATGGAAGACTGAGCTCTTTTCTCAAGTCTGGCTATATTACACTTCGTACTCGGGTTGTAAGGCAGTCTTGTTTACCCGATTCAATTCTTCCACTTCCTGATGGGGCAGTTACATCTGCCTCGGCGAGGTCAACGCCCTCAGGGTAATTTCCTGACATCAGTGTAGGTTTTTCTGTGTTTTCTTGTTCCTGGTGGATGAGTTCCTTGATGTATGTTGTCATCAATTCTTCTAAGGCTGTCATGTCTTCTGTGGATTGGTTACTTTTGAGTCTTTGCATGGGTCTTGAGGCTTGCGAGACGCTCGACTCTGACTTTCCCCTTTTCACTGACCATTTACCTAACCTACATTTCTGACATTTATCCCTTTTTCTCCTACGACATAAATATATCACTATAACAACAACTACTACCACACCTACTATCGACAAGTAGGTCGAGAGGGGCAAATCAGATTCCATGGGTTCAAGATCAAATGAATTGTCAAGTTCATTTATCAACTCATCAATGGGGATTTCCTTTATAGGCTTAAGTTTATGGGGTATCTTAATGTTTTTTATATTTGGTAGTCTTTGGGTCATTGGTTTCCAGAGTTCAATGGAGCCTACATAATAATTTGAAATCACCTGTTGAAAATGATCTGTTAGGTTATATTTACTCTCTGAATGATAATATGAGGGCAAGGTCATATATTCATTTGATGCAGAACAACCTTCCGTAAGGGATAAGGTGTCAATAGGGTATCTGGTCACCACAGTACCAGATTGGGCTTCTATAGGGGCATTTCAGTGGACAAGGTCAAAGGATCTATCATGGACAACTATCCATTGGCCATTGGTCAAATACTGGGCCATAGGGGAAGTGTTTGTATTTTGTACTACTGTAGTACAATATTTAACTAAATTATTGGTCCAATTCATAAAAAGATTAACAATACATTTCTTATTTCCCATTATAGTATACATTGGACTACGAAACCTGCAGTAGTTTTTAACGCTATTTACACATTGATTCATCTCCTCAATTGTCATTGTAACCAATTGTGTTTTCGCTTCATTGATTGCAAGAGCTTCTGCTTCTAATTTATAAGTCGCCAAAATATTTGTTTGATTCGAACCAAGGTACGGAAGAGGAAGGTTATGTGCTCGGTACACAGCAAACTTGCCAATCATGTCTATTAATGGAATGGAATGGAAATAACTACAATAAGGCTATCAGTACTAATAAGTGTCGTACAGGTCACTGTCTTATAAAATTCCCAAAGGTCAGTTTCCGGGTCAAAAGGTACTTTACACCTGGGTCAAGTTTGCTTTCTACTTCTATAAGGAGTTCGTACAAGTCTGGGGGTGAAATGACTGAAGGGCTAAATGTCCTAGAGATAGCATATTGATCTGAAGTTTCAAATGATTAAGATAATCTCTAGCTAATCCAACTAATTCTTTTGCTTCACTAAGGGCCCTGTCGATCTTAGTGTATGTACCTAAATATTCATCAATATCTTAGATTAAGAGCAAAAGCTTATATTTTCGTTTTCTGAAACGATAAGAAACGATTCACTAATGAATCTCGTTAGATCTAAGAAATATTTCAACATTTTTAAATAGCTCTTAATTGTCCTCAGAGTCTCTTGATATATTCCTTAACTATTATCAGTGATTTGGTTTGTGCAGAATACTAAATTATTGTTAAGCTTTCATCTTGACTGTTTATCATGCTGGAATTTGGGCGTAACTTGATTTAGCATCAAATCTATCAAGCAGTACAATAACCATATTTACGTCATAGTTTTGAGTGTGTTATTGTTTTCATAAACTTCACCTTCAAAAGTTGTGATAAAGTAAACAGTTCAATTCAATGACTTTTGTCCAATTTTCGAGTAACATTATAGGAATTAAAGCTATCATCCTCAGAGTCCCGAATCTGACCTTTCTTGCTTCTATGTAGTGTCTTTTTAAGGATGTTTTATCCTAAGTCCTCTGATATATTTCGTTTTCTGAAACGATAAGAAACGATTCACTAATGGATCTCTCGTTATTGATCTCGAAGAAAATATTTCAGACATTTTTTAAATAGCTCTGAATTGTCCTCAGAGTCTCTTGATATATTTCTCTTAACTTTCTTTGTCTGGTTCTTAGAATCTACATCTTTTCTATTGTTGAGCCTATCATCTTGACATGTTTTATCTACTGCGGAGATTTGGGGCGTAACTTCATTTGCTAATTTATTTACCGCATCAATCTCCATGTCATCAGCAGTACAACCTGTCTCAGACGCATCATCAACATCGTCAACACCATCTGTCTGAGTGTCAGCGTTATTGTTTTCATTTAACTTACCTTTCAATTGTGATAAAGGTATAAGTTCATCATCTGAATCAATAGGACTAGCTTTGTCCAATTCTCGAGTCCGGAGCCTATGTCTTAGCTCCATTAACGGAATATATCATCCTCAGAGTCCGAATCTGACCTTTCTTGTCTTCTATATCTTATGACTCTTTTTAAGGATGTTTCCTCCTCAGACTCCTCTGAACTGCTCTCAGGGGGACACTACATATGGTCGATTTCCTTATAGGGTCGACCTATATTATCTGTTGTGGGCAACTCCCATTCATTCAACACTTTGCCTAATCGTAAATGCCTCGCGTGTGTTTTCCGTGACTTTTTTTTCCAAAAAAAAACCTTTGTAGCTGGGTTTCTTACCTTAAATACAACTTACTGGTCCAGTGTTTGCTCTATAATCTATAGTACGGTGTCCATTTATGTCAGTTTTGAGGTACGCTATGGTTTAAATGTAAACAGGATCTCCTGTTTAGATTTCGTATTTACAGTTCTATCAGCGGAGTTTTTCTGTTTCTTTTCGTGCATCAGTTGTCTATGCACTTGAACAAAGGACTCTATGTTGCTGGCTCTAAGGCGATCTTGTTGTAACTCTTCACGCATACCGCCGTTCTTGGCTTTAATAATTGTGTCCAAGGGGAGTACTACATCGCGGTTATAAAGCAGGAAGAAAGGCGAAGCCTTTGTTACCTCACTGGTATGAAATCTTACTGCGGCCAATACTTGGTTCAAGAAAAGATCCCACGTGTTAACGTTTTCTTTGATCTTCTTGGCCAAAATGTCTACCATCGTTCTATGAAATCTCTCCACCTTTCCATTTGACTGGGGGCAATAATAGGAAGTGGTAACATGGTGGATATTCAATGCTTCTAGTGTCTCCTTTACTGATCTAGCGATATTCTCTGAACCGTTATCTGTAACCAGTTCTAATACGCTACCATATCTTGGGAATAGTTCTTCCAAGATAAGATGTACAATGTTTGCTGCTGATTTGTCAGGGACTGGAAATGCTTCCGGAAAGCCAGAGTAAACATCTATGAACGACACAATGTATTTGTTTCCTGATAATGTCTGGGGATAAGGGCCTGACAAATCCATTGCTACCTTAGCAAAAGGGTATGGGGGTATCTGGCTGTCTTGAAGAGGAGGATGAGGGTTACTGTGACTTCTTGTCTGACAAGTCACACACTTTTCAATGTGTTGGTGAACCTTCTTGTATAACAAAGGAAAATAATACTTCTTTCTTATTACGTCATATGTTTTGTCAACTGCCATATGACCTAGGAAATCATGATACTGTCTTATCACCATTCCTTCAAGTTCCTTCGGAATGTAAAGTCTCAAGACCGGGTCATCTGATTCCGCGTTTGACAAATAATACACTAAGTTATCTACAACCAAGAAGCGCTCCTCCTCACTCTTGGTTACTTGTCCATTACAAAGTCTAAGTCTCAGCTTTGATATGTCTTCGTCATTGTCTTGAGTTTTTTCTCATGTCTATGTCTTTAGGGAGATCCATATGAGGTTTAACAATATCGTCTGGAGTATCAACTGTACTACTGACAAAGTCTCTTGGCTTAAATTTGTTAGAGTTAAGAGCTCCAATCTCTAAGGCTCTGTCATCTACGTCCAAGACATCATGAATGTCTTTAGTTTCCTGGGTTTCTCCTTGCTTATCCTCAGCTTCTTCTGCTGTATCTGTTGGTAGTCTCGATAGTAAGTCCGCGCAACAATTAAATCTACCTTCAATATATTCTACCTTACAATTATAAGACGCTACAGTAAGGGGACCATAAGGAGAGTTTCTTATTCAATGTCTTCTTGTCTGAGAATATGTAAGAAAGTGGGCGATGGCCCAACTTACCACTAAGCCAAAACTGTTGGGACTTCTAGACCTATCTGAAGACCTTTGCCATTTAACATCTCGTCAATAGCCTCGTCCACTACTTGACGTTTCTTCAGGGGTGTCCTGTAAGGTCGGTTCTTAATTGGTTTGTGATCTCCTGTTTCTATATGCATCTTAACTGTCTTTGTATGTCCAAGCTGAGAATCCTTTTTGGCGAATAGATCCTTGTTTCTTCTTAATATCTTTAGTGTCTCAGCACTGTACTCGTCTGGTACATCTACCTCCTTAAAGTTTTCTTCGTCTTTGTCATCGTCTTTTGTCGCAGTTATACTTGAAATGTCTTTGTCTTCTAAGGCCTGTGCTTTGCCTACTACACTTCCTCGTTTTAGGTTAATCGTCCTGTTTGTTTGGTTAAGTATCAAGATAGGTATCTTGCGAGGGTTCGTGACCTTTGTTACACCGTTTTGTAAGGTCAAACCAGGTTCATCATATATACAAGTGTCATTTGGTGATATCTCTAAGAGCTTTGATCCTGGTATCTTAAAAGTTCTTGGGAGTCTTACCTGACATACCGTTGCTGTTTGCGGTCTTAACAATGTCTTGTGGGTGGTCCTTATTATTGAGGCAATATGTATGTCTTCCTCTAATTGAACATAGGTCTTACCTATACGCATACATGCAAGGTCAAAATACATTCTAACGCCATTTTGTTTAAGAAAATCTAAACCAAGGATACAGTTTCTGTTCATGCCATCAACAACATAAAATTTATGTCTTAAGGTCAAATGTCTTATTTGAAATGAAATGTCTGCTGAACCTATTACCTTGAGCGGTGTACTGCTGACGGATTGGAGAGTCATGCTTTCTTTTCTTAGTCGTGGTTTATTCGGTAACATCTTAAAAATCCTATTGCTGATTATGGAAACCTCAGCACCTGTGTCTAAGAGAGCTCTTAATTTTTGTTTACCTATTTTTATCACAGTTGTACTTGGGTTACCTGATATTTCTATTTTCTTAGACACATGCTTCTTATTTCTTTTCAACCTCGCCCCATCGGTTTCCTTATGAAGCGAGGTCTTTAGTTTAACGGCCTACCTTTTCTATTTAATTGGGGGCAGTTCTTTCTTATGTGACCTTCTTCATTACATTGAAAACATCTGAATTGTGATCTTTGTTTATTTCGACCTAATGACTGCACTTGTGGGGGGTTCTGAGTTTGCACTCTGTTACCTGTACTATACGACCTATTTTGAGTTTGGTTATGATATCTGCTATTGTCTGAATACCTATTTCTAGGGGCTCTATTAAGGGGTGTCTGCCTCTGTGTTTCCCTAAAACTATTTCTGTCTTGTACTGGGCGTGGTCTATGTCTAATGATATTGTTTTGTTTACATTTATAACACTGTCTCTGTCTGGTGTGGTCAATGTCCATTGGTACTTCTCGCCTCGTGTTAGTTTCGTTATGTCTAAGGTTAAAGTGTGTGTCTTGCGTAGGGGCTACCTGAGGGTCATATACATGTTCCTGTCTTGGCCTTAAGACCATGTCATTGTCATTATTCATGTCTTGTCTTAGATTGAACCTTTTCCTAAGGTTCTGTTCGCGCATAGCTATATGTACCGCCCTTTCTAATGTGTCTGGGTCCTCGCGCATAACCTTCATCTTAACATAGTCGAAATGCAACCCATCACAAAAGGCGTTAACTAATTGTCTTTGAACAATGCCCTTTTCACATTCCTGGGCATCAGGATACGCGTCTTCTGCTACTTGCAGGAGTCGTTCAGCGTATATCTGGACGCTTTCGTCCTGTTTCTGTATCGTTTTACGTAATAAGGCCATAGCTTGATGCGAATCTGTTATGTCAGCGAATCTTTGTTTGAGGAGTTTCTTAAGGTCCTCCCAAGACAGATCTCCCTCTAAATCGTCTAAATATCGTTTGATAAAATCCCCTACTGAACCTACACTTGTTTGATACGCTATATTAGGGATTGCCTTGTCATCTAGCCCTACTAATTTCGCGTATTTTTCTATTTCTTTTATCCAGGTCTTGAATTTAGTGGGGTCACCCTCAAATGACCTAACGACCTGGAAAACTCCCTGTGCTGTCATAGCTGCAGAGAAGTTCTTAAAATGTTGTGCCATGTTTCTGAACACTACCTCACTATCGTCCTGAGCAATATTCTGATCTGGGGGCATATTTTGATTTTGTTCTGTCTGTGTTAGACCTGCCATACGCTCAGTTAATTGGGCCATGTCTACATCTAAATTGAGAGACATATTTTTTTTTAAATATTGCCAAAAATATGTATACTGACAGTACCTGGTTTCTAACTAACCAAATTATACCACTAAATACCTAATACAACATTAAAAATGGTCAGCTACTAGAGGTACTAATCAAAGTAGAGAAAGTTCGCTTACCTTTAGCCGTCTGTTTCTTCGTCTTCAGGTTCTTTCTTTTCTTCTTTATATTGAAGAGCCTGGTCATGCAGCACCAAATAACATAACCTCTTACCCCACCTTGTCGCCCTATGGATGGCTGTGTTGGTCGAAATGACGACAAGGAGTAGGGTAGAAGCTTGTTGACGGCTTTTATTCAAAGTGTAGACAAGAGTTCTCACTTTCTCTCTCTCTCAAAGGTGGCCCTAGAGGAGGCGGTGACGTAGGTGTATGTGAGGCGGAAGTACCCAGTCTCAGTCTTATTCCCGTCTGATGTCCGTCTAATTTCAGTCTAGTTTCAGTCTTCAGTCTAGTTTCCGTCTGATGTCCGTCTAGTTTCAGTCTAGTTTCAGTCTCCGTCTGGTTTCAGTCTGACTGGGGCCTATTGCGGCCCTCTATTTATAATGATTGGGTACGTGACTGGTACACGTGCCGTTGGGACAATGCTTGCCCCAAAGGTTACCCAGCTCATCATAAACTGTCAAAATTTACTAATTTTAATTCAGAATACAGCCTTACCGGCGCCTGATGCAGGCTTAACAAAATAGAAATGTTTTGATTTTCTGACTGGACTTGGTTGAGGCTGGACAGAACCGCCTGTAATATGCACATTTTGCACAAACTATACTGCGCAGTTAAACAGGTGTGTGGACTACGCGATGTCCTGTCATTCCTTCCAGAACATTCCACGTAGTCCCTACCATACCCATACCCATTCGGTAACAATTAACTAATAAGTTGGTCACCTAGTTTAACACGTGCATAGACCGTGCGATGTCCTGCCATGCTTTCCAGAACATCCCACGTAGTCGCTACAAAGTAGGTGCCGTAACAATTTACTGATATTTCGGTCACCTAGTTTGGCCATGCCTTAAAACAACAACCTAACTCTGGCTGCAAACATGAGTAAACAATCCCGCGTTACTGACCTTTAAATATACTACACATCAATACTAGGTCTCAGCAACACTATATACACCACAATAATGCACTTAAAATTGAAATTAAACACAGCCTAATAAATATATACATGGTTGTTATTAAATAACTAATACTTGTACTCTTATAAAATACACTATAATTTAACTCAGCCCCGCGATCCACAATTATACACGGCTAACATGACAACTTCTGTCAAGGTTCAACAGGTACCCCACTTCCTGTTTACCTAGCGGGAATATTCAAATATCATATCTATTAATGATATTCATGGGGACTTAAGCAGGGCTACTAGCCTGTCTATCTCTATAGGTTTACAATCGTCTATCACCAATAATATCATTGGGGCTAAAGCAAGGCTACCAGCCTGCCTACCTCTATAGGGTTACATTACGTGTATAATGTTGTTTTTTCATAGAATTTTGGAAAAATGTAAACAATATATACATGTCTTATATTCATAAAAGATTCAAATAATTTTTAAATTAACAATTGTATAAAGAAACGGAAAATTATCCCGACCGGGTCGACGTGCATTCATTTTTGTTAAAATATTAATGATGTTGTCAAATGTAAACATTACCTCTGGGCCTATGTTCGTCCTACGATCGAGTCTTTGGGGTGGACGGGCGTGAGACCCTCTGATAGAGATCAGTTGTAAACATATCCTCTTGTCTTTGTTCTTTGAGAATTTAATCATGTGTATTATAAAACATGCACCGCTAGTACACAGGAAAAAGTGCATACACGTTTTACGTACGTTATAAAACGCATGTAAAACGCATGTTGAGGACCACGCATGTAAAACGTACGTACGAAACGTATGTAATACATGTGTTAAACATGCGAATACGCATGGTAAACAGACGTAAAAAGTATACGCATGTAAAACGGACGTTTCAAAACATGTGTTATACATACGTTTGATCCTATTACAAAATTCTCCTTTTTTGTTTTTATGTACATTTACATTGTCTTTGAAGTTGCACCATATATTTATCATTTTCAAAAGTAAAGTTTAATTCCATTTTATTTGTATTTTCGGTTCATGTCCAATGACTGATATTTTTTCATTCATAGTATGTTGTATTTACAAACGAGTGACTACATTGATAAATTTCATAATCTTAGGATGATTTTATTTTTCCTACATCAATTTGTCCTTAACGTCACTTAATCATTTGCATTTTAAAGGCTAAAATCTTTACTGAAGTCGTGCCCAATGTTCAAATGTTTTCAAATTCTGGCTCAGAGAGTCCAGAAATCAAGTAAGAAACTTCAGATGTTTACACAGAATCTCAGACTAACATTTAAACGTATTTTATGAATATACAATAAGTAAAGATTTCCGAAATATAAATTTGTCCGGCCATTAGAATCTGTCATGTTATAGCACAGGTGTCTGCTTCTGGTTTTGAAAACATACAATAACCTACTCCTACTATATAGTAGGGAAAGCTATTTTTTTAAACCAGAAGCAGACGCCAGCTATGGTATCGAGGATGATCAAACAGCAGTTGTAGACCTACTACATTGTACATCACGAAACGCTGGTCAGCTGATATTGATCATATGTATTCAGAGCATTAGTCTTCAAAACTGATAGAATTTAAATTTAAAAAGACGGAATCCACATTAGCGGTTTTACTTCTGTTCACAATCAGTAGATGTACATATAATTGTAGACCTACATGTATCAACATACGATATTGAAGCTGCTTTATTCTATCCTGAGGCTAATATGAGGTTCACTATAAGTTGGTAGAAGACATATATAGATAAAATGAAACCAAACCATAGAGGCTATTAAACATGTATTTGCATATGGGAGTATCATTTTTGAAAAAAAAAAAAAAAAAAAAAACATTGCAGGTCTTTAATAACATTGATAAAACTAATGTTTTACGTGTAATTAGTAGGGTTATTTTAACAGACGTCCGTTTTATTTGTGGTGGAAAACAAACGTATGTAAAACATATGTTAAACATACGTTTAACGCATGTTTTGTTGAAACGTACGTTTTACGCATGGTGGCCAAAACATACGTAAAACGCATGTTTTAAACATACGTTTAACGCATGTTTTTTTTTCAAACGTATGTAAAACATGCGTTGCACTTTTTGCTGTGTAATCCAAGTGTTGACAGTTACGCGTCACCACAAATACATTGTATCCATCGAACACAAGTGAATTTGTTTCATCTATCGATGGCAATGGATCTAAGCGAAGATTATATAATCACATGGCTCCCAAGGATGTAATATCGTCAAGTCAGACGACATCTCAAACACATTGAGCTACTTGAAAATCGGTGTCTTGACAACTTTGGCAAACTCAAGTGTGTAAGCGTGCGTCAGCTTCGCCTCGCTGCACAATAACGGTCACCGATCGCGCGAGTTCACACATGTGGCCGTGTACAAATTCTTTAAATGTTATTACGCTATATATTAACTTTTAGCAAACTTGAATATACATGTATATTTAAAGTTCTGATCTGAATCTCTGAAATTAACTTTGTTTGTCATGTTTATTTTACAATAAAATATTGAACTTTTTGTCGTCGCGTATGAATAATTCTACCTTATGTGAAGAGTCATCATTCGCTGTTCAATTGAGTAAGCTCCTCCCACTTTTGACCGACTTTTATTGAATAATTACGTCACATTCAAATGACGATTTTATTTCATAAAATATAAATAAAAAAATGTCATTTGAGTGTAAATATAGGGATTGAATTTCGCTTTTATGTTAACCATGCTTGTATGGAGCAATTCCTCTAAGAATATATTCAATATGGGGCGCGTTATATTGTGACGTCACTCCCAAGTCAATATTGCGATTATGACGTCACGCTACCCCGACGTCGATTTCGTCGGGAAGATGTAGTCGAGCCATTATCAGTGCATTTCTATATCACTTAGCTCGAAGCAAACATTAAAGATGCTCCACCGCTGACAAATGGTATTTTTTCACTATAAAAAACAGGAGCAGACGATTTAGAATTTTTCTTCAGTTACAAAAGTTGCTTACTTTACACCATTACCACCATTGAAAAGCCATGAAATTTAAACAGTAAAAACTTTTAAGCACGAAAGTAAAGTTAGGTGTCCCGGGGAATCATTGTTTTAAACAGTTATTATATATGGTGACCCCGGGGAACCATAGTATGAAGCGGCGTCTATGTTAATGCTTTAGGTGATCCAATATCAACTCCTATAAAATTTACTAAAATTTAATAATCAAATTCTGAAAAAAAACCCATCCAAGTTATACTGTTATTCCTATGAATTACGTATGTTTATAAGGTACTACAAAATACCGCACAATGCCACATTTTGCTAGTGATCGGTGATACGACAACGTGAACCGGAAAAAGATAATATTTCCAATGATTACCCGGGGTCACCGAACGGCGAGGAAATTATCCTTCTGCGTTTTACCTTACAAAACTTTAGGTTTAACCTTCTTCTGATAATAAGGTATGGACAGCTAAGCAAACAGATAGTTTAAAGAAGGAAGATAAATCCAATGAGAGGTATGTAAAATGTTTGTTATATGAAATATTTAGCACAGTTACATACAATTCAAGGGAGACGTATTTGAGGTGATTCAGTGTGACACAACACATATACATGGTATTTATTTAAGTATTTTTATATAGTACTTCCGTTGGTTTTTACATATCGATGTTATATAGTTCCCGCATTTCACCCGGCTCCCTAACACCACCTCGGAGCCCCGTCCGGGTGATGTTGCCTTGTGGCCTACATCTTGGAGTCTCTCTCTCAACTCCCTCGATTTCCAGTATATCTATCAACCTAACACCTACTGCTCCAAGCCCCTTTGTGCATATATTAAAAAGGCACGTGCGTCCCAAAATATCTAAACCCTATCTAACGCCCTGCTCATTTTTATCATCTCCCAAAATGACAGACTACGTGATATTGCGCAAGGCAACACTTCTGCTTCTGACTATCACATATCTATACCTATCAATTTATTGTTTTGTTTTACTTTCCCACGTGTACTATATCAAATATACTTTTAAACTTGTGTTACATACTAAATATCGACCCATTTTGTTACACCAGTGTACATGTATCTACATGTACCAAATCATGTACAGTAGGCCTATCATATATACTTCTCTTTCTAATAGAAGCTATTTATATATCTTCTGAGAAGCGCTAACGCACTCCACGGGATATGTAGATACAAATGTTGCCTCTGCTTTTCATAGCCGCTATAAAAATAGAAAAATACATTCAATCCCTATATGTAAAATGCATTTTAATGTCCTATGCTATCAGTTACATTTTGTTAGGAAGTATTATATATCCCTATATTTACACTTGCTAGGCTTGGTCACTATACGCTGACACTAGCCGATTTTGTTTACCATAACTGCATGGTAACATTAAACTTTGAACTTGCGTATGAAAATGTTCTATGCAACATAAAAGGACTACTTTCTTTTAAAAGAAACACATGGCTTTGTTTACATTTTGACGCAACATTACGTGTATATTGTTGTTTTTCATAGAATTTTGGAAAAATGTTAACAATATATACATGTTTTATATTCATATATGATTCAAATAATTTTTAAATTAACAATTGTATAAAGAAACGGACAAATATCCCGACCGGGGCGACGTGCATTCATTTTTGTTAAAATATTAATAATGAGTGTCAAATGTAAACATTACCTCTGGGCTTATGTTCGTCCTACGATCGAGTCTTTGGGGTGGACGGGCGTGAGACCCTCTGATAGAGGTCAGTTGTAAACATATCCTCTTGTCTTTGTTCTTTGAGAATTTAATCATGTGTATTATAAAACATGCACCGCTAGTACACAGGAAAAAGTGCATACATGTTTTACGTACGTTATAAAACGCATGTAAAACGCATGTTGAGGACCACGCATGTAAAACGTACGTACGAAACGTATGTAATACATGTGTTAAACATGCGAATACGCATGGTAAACAGACGTAAAAAGTATACGCATGTAAAACGGACGTTTCAAAACATGTGTTATACATACGTTTGATCCTATTACAAAATTATCCTTTTTTGTTTTTTATGTACATTTACATTGTCTTTGAAGTTGCACCATATATTAATCATTTTCAAAAGTAAAGTTTAATTCCATTTTATTTGTATTTTCGGTTCATGTCCAATGACTGATATTTTTTCATACATAGTATGTTGTATTTACAAACGAGTGACTACATTGATAAATTTCATAATCTTAGGATGATTTTATTTTTCCTACATCAATTTGTCCTTAACGTCACTTAATCATTTGCATTTTAAAGGCTAAAATCTTTACTGAAGTCGTGCCCAATGTTCAAATGTTTTCAAATTCTGGCTCAGAGAGTCCAGAAATCAAGTAAGAAACTTCAGATGTTTACACAGAATCTCAGACTAACATTTAAACGTATTTTATGAATATAAAATAAGTAAAGATTTCCGAAACATAAATTTGTCCGGCCATTAGAATCTGTCATGTTATAGCACAGGTGTCTGCTTCTGGTTTTGAAAACATACAATAACCTACTCCTACTATATAGTAGGGAAAGCTATTTTTTTAAACCAGAAGCAGACGCCAGCTATGGTATCGAGGATGATCAAACAGCAGTTGTAGACCTACTACATTGTACATCACGAAACGCTGGTCAGCTGATATTGATCATATGTATTCAGAGCATTAGTCTTCAAAACTGATAGAATTTAAATTTAAAAAGAATTCATAGAATTTTGGAAAAATATAAACAATATATACATGTTTTATATTCATATATGATTCAAATAATTTTTAAATTAACAATTGTATAAAGAAACGGAAAAATATCCCGACCGGGGCGACGTGCATTCATTTTTATTAAAATATTAATAATGAGTGTCAAATGTAAACATTACCTCTGGGCTTATGTTCGTCCTACGATCGAGTCTTTGGGGTGGACGGGCGTGAGACCCTCTGATAGAGGTCAGTTGTAAACATATCCTCTTGTCTTTGTTCTTTGAGAATTTAATCATGTGTATTATAAAACATGCACCTCTAGTACACAGGAAAAAGTGCATACACGTTTTACGTACGTTATAAAACGCATGTAAAACGCATGTTGAGGACCACGCATGTAAAACGTACGTACGAAACGTATGTAATACATGTGTTAAACATGCGAATACGCATGGTAAACAGACGTAAAAACGTATACGCATGTAAAACGGACGTTTCAAAACATGTGTTATACATACGTTTGATCCTATTACAAAATTCTCTTTTTTTTTGTTTTTTATGTACATTTACATTGTCTTTGAAGTTGCACCATATATTAATCATTTTCAAAAGTAAAGTTTAATTCCATTTTATTTGTATTTTTCGGTTCATGTCCAATGACTGATATTTTTTCATACATTGTATGTTGTATTTACAAACGAGTGACTACATTGATAAATTTCATAATCTTAGGATGATTTTATTTTTCCTACATCAATTTGTCCTTAACGTCACTTAATCATTTGCATTTTAAAGGCTAAAATCTTTACTGAAGTCGTGCCCAATGTTCAAATGTTTTCAAATTCTGGCTCAGAGAGTCCAGAAATCAAGTAAGAAACTTCAGATGTTTACACAGAATCTCAGACTAACATTTAAACGTATTTTATGAATATAAAATAAGTAAAGATTTCCGAAACATAAATTTGTCCGGCCATTAGAATCTGTCATGTTATAGCACAGGTGTCTGCTTCTGGTTTTGAAAACATACAATAACCTACTCCTACTATATAGTAGGGAAAGCTATTTTTTTAAACCAGAAGCAGACGCCAGCTATGGTATCGAGGATGATCAAACAGCAGTTGTAGACCTACTACATTGTACATCACGA
Organism: Argopecten irradians; assembly: GCF_041381155.1. NCBI lineage: Eukaryota > Metazoa > Mollusca > Bivalvia > Pectinida > Pectinidae > Argopecten > Argopecten irradians. The sequence continues at coordinate 25,095,123 of NC_091140.1, forward strand.
AACGCTGGTCAGCTGATATTGATCATATGTATTCAGAGCATTAGTCTTCAAAACTGATAGTAGAACATTACGTGTATAATTGTTGTTTTTCATAGAATTTTGGAAAAATGTTAACAATATATACATGTTTTATATTCATATATGATTCAAATAATTTTTAAATTAACAATTGTATAAAGAAACGGAAAAATATCCCGACCGGGGCGACGTGCATTCATTTTTGTTAAAATATTAATAATGAGTGTCAAATGTAAACATTACCTCTGGGCTTATGTTCGTCCTACGATCGAGTCTTTGGGGTGGACGGGCGTGATGCCCTCTGATAGAGGTCAGTTGTAAACATATCCTCTTGTCTTAGTTCTTTGAGAATTTAATAATGTGTATTATAAAACATGCACCGCTAGTAATCCAAGTGTTGACAGTTACGCGTCACCACAAATACATTGTATCCATCGAACACAAGTGAATTTGTTTCATCTATCGATGGCGATGGATCTAAGCGAAGATTATATAATCACCTGATCACATGGCTCCCAAGGATGTAATATCGTCAAGTCAGACGACATCTCAAACACATTGAGCTACTTGAAAATCGGTGTTTTGACATCTTCGGCAAACTCAAGTGTGTAAGCGTTCGTCAGCTTCGCCTCGCTGCACAATAACAGTCACCGATCGCGCGAGTTCACACATGTGGCCGTGTACAAATTCTTTAAATGGTATTACGCTATATATTAACTTTCAGCAAAATTGAATATACATGTATATTTAAAGTTCTGTTCTGAATCTGAAATTAACTTTGTTTGTCATGTTTATTTTACAATAAAATATTGAACTTTTCGTCGTCGCGTATGACTAATTCTACCTTATGTAAAGAGTCATCATTCGCTGTTCAATTGAGTAAGCTCCTCCCACTTTTGACCGACTTTTATTGAATAATTACGTCACATTCAAATGACGATTTTATTGCATAAAATATAAATAAAAAAAGTCATTTGAGTGTAAATATAGGGATTGGATTTCGCTTTTATGTTAACCATGCTTGTATGGAGCAATTCCTCTAAGAATATATTCAATATGGGGCGCGTTATATTGTGACGTCACTCCCAAGTCAATATTGCGATTATGACGTCACGCTACCCCGACGTCGATTTCGTCGGGAAGATGTAGTCGAGCCATTATCAGTGCATTTCTTTATCACTTAGCTCGAAGCAAACATTAAAGATTCTCCACCGCTGACAAATGGTATTTTTCACTATAAAAAACAGGAGCAGACGATTTAGAATTTTTGTTCAGTTACAAAAGTTGCTTACTTTACACCATTACCAACATTGAAAAGTTTGAGCTTCTAATCTTATTTCATGTTTAAAATATGAAAAATAATTATTTGCATCCCGAAAAAAATACGTGGCACTATATGCTATATGGAATGAAGTAATGATTGCGCATGCACCAAAGGCGAACTAAAATATTTTATGTTATTTTTTGTGTTAATTAGGCATATATATATACACGATTAAACACCAATTATTGTTCAAATGATGAATATCACTTATGCTCTGTCGGCGATGGAGTATCTTTAAAATAATTTTATCACATAACTGGTGACGTTATATTGAAATTATGACGTCAAGCGATTGTCTCGGTGGACGGGAACGTCTAATCCGAGAGTGATGTTGACACTGTTATAATAGAGATGAAATTGAAAGTTTCGTCTATATTTACATTATTTCTAGTTATGTGATAAATAAAATCTTACACTCATGGCTATATAATATGAAATTTATCAAACTCGTTAAATAATTGGATAAGTCACTCGCCTAAAGGCTCGTGGCCTATCAAATTATTGAACTCGTTAAATAAACCTCATATTATATAGCCACTCATGTGATGTAAGATTCTCTATATAATATCTAATATAAAAAAATAAGTACCTTTGTTTCGGTCACTATGGTGTTATATTGGCTTGTAGAATTTCAAATAATGACCTTGGACGTAGTGTATTCTACTCGGTAATATAACACCATATTAACCTCAACAAAGGCCCATATTTCATATATACTGAAAGCCAAAAAAACTACACACGGGGGTTAATTTCAAATATTTAATTTTGTATTGGATTTTGCTCGGGAAAACCATTACGAAAACCATATTTGATCTCTTCGGAATTATTTGGCACACCAAACATTCAAATCAGCCTCAGTATGATGACGTCATGAACTTTCAAAGTGACCAGGGGTCATTTTTACTTCCACAACTATACAAGGCACTGTTGAGATATCACTATATAATTTTTTATTATAATTTTTAAAAGCGTATAGTTTTTTTTTGGCGTTTGGTATATATACCTCCCGCTGTTTGGGAGGAGCAGGGAGGAATGGTATCTAGTCACTAACTATATACATGTAGTTTCTAAAGACTAAGAAAAGTAAAACAGCTAACATGAACTACATATATATTACCGTCAGGTATAGGAATAATGTTTTATCTTTTTTTACAAGCATCTTTCAATAATTTGTACTAAATACAAAATGTGCTGTATCGATTTAAAAAATAGGGACATTGCACATTTTATATACAGTCGATTGCTCAATGTTTGTTAATACTTTATAGAAGCAACACAAACAAGAGTATATTATATTTTTAAACAGAACGAATGCAAGATGGTTGGCATTCCCCTATCATAACTTTCAGTTTCTGTAAAAAAACAATGTCGTTTTACCCTTAACGATAATCTAAACATTTTCAACTTGGCCCAACAAAGCTGACACGGTATTATCATATTCGGAAATTTAGAAATTAACCTTGGGTTAAATGGAAACATTTTACTCGTAGTTCGCCTTGATGTTCGTATTCCACCATTGATGTGAGTTTTGGAATTCCTAAGGATAGCATTTTGAAGAATTTGCTTTATTTTACAGTGGGTCTTGTACAACATATCCAAACGGAACATTAATTACAATTAAAAATCAATTCCATATCACCAATGGATTCTTTGGTGCAAATATATGTAAACATCCATCCATATTCAAGTAGGATATTGACTGAACAAGAATCTACGGAAGTAGATATATCACCTAAAACTAGACAGTAGTGTTAAAACCAGAAATAAATAATTATAGTTAGTTTAAGTCAAACTATTGTATAAATGTGAAGTTATCTGGGCTCATGAAATATGGAAATAACTGATAATCATTTAAAAGTAATAAAATTCAGATTTTGAATATGATGGTATTAATGGTGACTTTGACCTTTGGCTTTTTGATGATGGGGCGGGATCAGGTAAACACTTTTCTCTAGGAAGGCGTCCGTTGAGTTTAGACAAAAGTTCAAACCTAAGTGATTGATTTATCCTGAACACGAATTAAGTAATACGATCTTTGACTGTCCTTCGTTCCTAGAAACACTTTAAAGTAAGGATTTCATTTATGAAATTCCTTCACGAAATTTAAAATTGGTTACCAAGAGGTATCTGCTTTGTTTTGATAAAGGAAAACAAAACCCATGAATAAGCTACAAATATAGTTTGGTATATATCGCTTAGAGATACCTTGCGCATTTGCCCCTGAGGTACACCATTTGGCTGTTTGTGTATCTCCTCATTGTTTTGTTTGTTTTTGTAGGCTATCCAGATTGTCAAGTGGTACAAACAACAGAGAATAATAAATTAACACACCATAGAGACGTAATAATGGGGGTCACGATAGCATTGTTAGTGGTCTCGGTTGCATTCAATTGCGCCTTTACATGGAATTTGTTTTCCATGCAAAATGCGACTGATAACTCAACAAGACCGGAGACAACGTCAAACAAAGACACGCAAGAATGGGCTAGTTTACGACGGATCGAGGCAGCTGTTAACGCTATTCTGGCTCAAAGACATTACCCATCACCTAGGGCTATGGACTCTGCGAATATGACTGACGATGTTGTCTGTGAATTTTCACATCTCTATGAAGGACATTTTCCTGACAAAAAGGCATGTGACGTACCTATATCCTCTACTACAACTTCTGCAACAGACAAACATGATGAGCAGGGTGTGTACGTTTATTGTTTATTTATGAAACTTAAATTGGCTATTGACGTCACAGCATATTTTCAAAGCATTATATCATATGGCAATGCCACCTTTGAAAAAAAAACATAAGAGTTTTACCTTAATTTCTTGCGATCAAAATACGAGTATCACATCACTAGTATTCCTCTTTACCTATAAGGAACTTGTAAAACATCACTAGAATTTCTTTTTACTTATAAGGTACTTGTAAAACATCACTAGAATTACTCTTTACTTATAAAGTAATTGTATAACATCACTAGTATTACTCTTTACTTATAAGGTACTGATATAACATCACTAGAATTTCTCTTTACTTATTAGGTACTGGTAAAACATCACTAGCATTACTCTTTACTTATAAGGTACTTGTATAACATCACTAGTATTCCTCTTTACTTATAAGGTACTGGTATCACATCACTTGTATTACTCTTTACTTATAAGGTACTGGTATAACATCACTAGTATTACTCTTTACTTATAAGGTACTGGTATAACATCACTAGAATTGCTCTTTACTTATAAGGTACTGGTATAACATCACTAGTATTACTCTTTACTTATAAGGTACTGGTATAACATCACTAATATTACTCTTTAGTTATGAGGTACTGGTATAACATCACTAGAATTTCTGTTTACTTGTAAGGTACTGGTATAACATCACGAGTATTACTCTTTACTTATAAGGTACTGGTATAACATCACTAGTATTACTTTTTACTTATAAGGTACATGTCAAACATCACTTGTATTACTCTTTACTTATAAGGTACTTGTATAAGATCACTAGAATTACTCTTTACTTATAAGGTACATGTATAACATCACTAGTATTACTCTTTATTTATAAGGTACTGGTTATATAACATCACTAGTATTACTCTTTACTTAAAAGCTACTGTATAACATCATTTGTATTACTCTTTACTTATAAGGTACATGTAAAACATCACTAGAATTTCTCATTACGTATAAGGTACTGGTATAACATCACTAGAATTTCTCTTTACTTGTAAGGTACTGGTATAACATCACTAGTATTACTATTTACTTGTAGTGTACATGTATAACATCGCTAGTATTACTCTTTACTTATAAGGTACATGTATAACATCACTAGTATTACTCTTTACTTATAAGGTACATGTATAACATCACTAGTATTACTCTTTACTTATAAGGTACATGTATAACATCACTAGTATTCCTCTTTACTTATAAGGTACTGGTATCACATCACTTGTATTACTCTTTACTTATAAGGTACTGGTATAACATCACTAGTATTACTCTTTACTTATAAGGTACTGGTATAACATCACTAGAATTGCTTTTTACTTATAAGGTACTGGTATAACATCACTAGAATTTCTCTTTACTTAAAAGCTACTGTATAACATCATTTGTATTACTCTTTACTTATAAGGTACATGTAAAACATCACTAGAATTTCTCTTTACGTATAAGGTACTGGTATAACATCACTAGTATTACTCTTTACTTATAAGGTACTGGTATAACATCACTAGAATTGCTCTTTACTTATAAGGTACTGGTATAACATCACTAGTATTACTCTTTACTTATAAGGTACTGGTATAACATCACTAATATTACTCTTTAGTTATGAGGTACTGGTATAACATCACTAGAATTTCTGTTTACTTGTAAGGTACTGGTATAACATCACGAGTATTACTCTTTACTTATAAGGTACTGGTATAACATCACTAGTATTACTTTTTACTTATAAGGTACATGTCAAACATCACTTGTATTACTCTTTACTTATAAGGTACTTGTATAAGATCACTAGAATTACTCTTTACTTATAAGGTACATGTGTAACATCACTAGAATTTCTCTTTACTTAAAAGCTACTGTATAACATTATTTGTATTACTCTTTACTTATAAGGTACAGGTAAAACATCACTAGAATTTCTCTTTACGTATAAGGTACTGGTATAACATCACTAGAATTTCTCTTTACTTGTAAGGTACTGGTATAACATCACTAGTATTACTATTTACTTATAGTGTACATGTATAACATCGCTAGTATTACTCTTTACTTATAAGGTACATCTATAACATCACTAGTATTACTCTTTACTTATAAGGTACAAGTATAACGTCAAACAGAGACACACAAGAATGGGCTAGTTTACGACGGATCGAGGCAGCTGTTAACGCTATTCTGGCTCAAAGACATTACCCATCACCTAGGGCTTTGGACTCTGCGAATATGACTGACGATGTTGTCTGTGAATTTTCACATCTCTATGAAGGATGTTTTCCATTTCCTGACAATAAGGCATGTGACGTACCTATATCCTCTACTACAACTTCTGCAACAGACGAACATGATGAGCAGGGTGTGTACGTTTATTGTTTATTTATGAACCTTAAATTGGCTATTGACGTCACAGCATATTTTCAAAGCATTATATAATATGGCAAGGCCACCTTTGAAAAAAAACCATAAGATTTTTACCTTAATTTCTTGCGATCAAAATACGAGTATCACATCACTAGTATTCCTCTTTACCTATAAGGAACTTGTAAAACATCACTAGAATTTCTTTTTACTTATAAGGTACTTGTAAAACATCACTAGAATTACTCTTTACTTATAAGGTACTGATATAACATCACTAGAATTCCTCTTTACTTATTAGGTACTGGTAAAACATCACTTGTATTACTCTTTACTTATGAGATACATGTATAACATCACTAGTATTACTCTTTACTTATAAGGTACTGGTATAACATCACTAGTATTACACTTTACTTATAAGGTACTGGTACAACATCACTAGTATTACTCTTTACTTATAAGGTACTGGTAAAACATCACTAACATTACTCTTTACTTATAAGGTACTTGTATAACATCGCTAGTATTCCTCTTTACTTATAAGGTACTGGTATAACATCACTAGAATTTCTTTTTACTTATAAGGTACTGGTATAACATCACTAACATTACTCTTTACTTATAATGTACTTGTGTAACATCACTAGTATTCCTCTTTACTTATAAGGTACTGGTATAACATCACTAGAATTTCTCTTTACTTATTAGGTACTTGTATAACATCACTAGAATTACTCTTTACTTATAAGGTACATGTATAACATCACTAGTATTACTCTTTACTTATGAGGTACTGGTATAACATCACTAGTATTACTCTTTAGTTATGAGGTACTGGTATAACATCACTAGTATTACTCTTTAGTTATGAGGTACTGGTATAACATCACTAGAATTTCTGTTTACTTGTAAGGTACATGTAAAACATCACTTGTATTACTCTTTACTTATAAGGTACTTGTATAACATCATTAGAATTACTCTTTACTTATAAGGTACATGTATAACATCACTAGAATTTCTCTTTACTTAAAAGGTACTGTATAACATCATTTGTATTACTCTTTACTTATAAGGTACATGTATAACATCACTAGAATTCCTTTTTACTTATAAGGTAATTGTATTACATCACTTACCCTTTACTTCTAAGGTACTTGTATAACATCACTAGTATTACTCTTTACTTATAAGGTACATGTATAACATCACTAGAATTCCTTTTTAGTTACAAGGTAATTGTATAACATCATTAGAATTACTCTTTACTTATAAGGTACTGGTATAACATCACTAGTATTACTCTTTACTTATAAGGTACTGGTATAACATCACTTACTCTTTACTTATAAGGTACATGTATAACATCACTAGAATTACTCTATACTTATAAGGTACTTGAATGTATAACCTCACTAGTATTACTCTTTACTTATAAGGTACTGGTATAACATCACTAGAATTACTCTTTACTTATCAGGTAATTGTATAACATCACTAGAATTACTTTTTACTTATAATGTACTGGTATAACATCACTAGTATTACTCTTTACTTATTAGGTACTTGTAAAACATCAATTACTCTTTACTCATAAGGTACTTGTATAACATCACAAGTATTACTCTTTACATATAAGGTACCGGTATAACATCACTAGTATTACTCTTTACTTATAAGGTACTTATATAACATCACTTACTCTTTAATTATAAGGTACTTGTATAACATCGCTAGAATTACTCTTTACTTATACGGTACATGTATAACATCATATTGGGGGAGGAGAAATAGGTTCCCATTACCCCTCTGGCAGGTTTTCAAAACATCGTTTTTTAGGACCGGTATTATGTCTAGTTTCATTTTATGCTTGTTGCCTTTGACAACTAATGTCCAATGGGAGTCATATGGCGGCCATCTTGGATTTCAGGTATCAAAAGTGACCAAAATGATACATTCGCATATATGCGCATAGATAGAGAACCAGACAACATTCATAGGCAAATAAACACATTTTTTGATATGATTGCAACATGCTTAATACGATTAAATTATAATAATGACGTAACGTCTTCTCACTTTTGTGAAATGACGGGAAAACAATGAAATTTTTAGCTTTTTTTCCCCTTAAAAATCGATAAATGTCATAATTTTTATCACAAGTAAAATAATTCATGGACAAATCACCTTGTAATAGCCATTTCGAATTGAACCAACCCTTGTGTAAACATATGTGTACTATAAAAAGATAGATCGCATCAGTGAGGTCGGAAAAAGAGAGGGACCCCCCCCCCCCCCGCCTAATAAAAAATACCAAAAATGGTCAAAATGACACATTCGTATATACGAGCATAGATAGCGAACCAGACAACACATAGATGCAAATAAACACATTTTTAAATATGATTGAAACATGCTGAATACGATTAAATCATAATAATGACGTTATGTCTTCTCATTTTTGTAAACTGACGGGAATACAATGAAATTTTTAACTGTTTTCCCCTAAAATATCGATAAATGTCATAAATTACATCACAAGTAAAACAATTGATGGACAAAACACCTTGTACCAGTCATTTCGAATTGCACTAATCCTTGTGTAAACATATGTGTATTTTAAAAGGATTTTATGTCTTTTGAGCAGAAGAATCGTGGACCTACCCCCTCCCAACACTACTCATAGAGAAAAAAATCTCATAATTATTATTACATAAATTACACATTTCCGGATCTATGATTCAGACAGTTTCAAACTACAATTACATTTATTAACAGCCAGGGTCATGTAAGGATGTTCTAGGTTTATTGGTGGAGGAAAGGCGGAGTTGCCGGAGAAAAAACACCGCCAGCAGTCATTACCTGGCAACTGCCTCGTTGATTCGAACAAGCTACCCAGAGGTGGAGGGCTTGTGGTAATATGTCGAGACATCATACCAATCGGCCATCGCGGCCCCAATTACAACTAGAACGTGGTTAGAACCGTAATAATCCACTCTCTTTTAGTGAACAACTGGAAACATAGAATTTTTCATAAATTTTCGGCTCGTGCCAGAACGAAACGTACCACTGTGTTCGAATTATTATCCTTGATTTTTTTTGTCCTGAAGACACGATGGTATAGCACAGTTCATTACCACAAAACTAAATTCTTTCGGTACCACGACTGTTACTTTGGTTTTCATCAAACTGCTGCAGGTTGGCGTAGGATCTCATCACTCCAGGAAAATAAATGTACACATCTATTTCGACGATTCCGTCATACCCCACCGAGTCTAGGAATCGTTGGAGCGATGACAGATGACAGGTTATGGGGGGAGGGCTTACCTCGACGGCCATTGCCAGTCGGGGGAGTGGTCTGGGGATCAGGTCTCCGAGCACATCAACGTGCTGGAGTGAAGGCTGTTTGGTTGGCTCTGTAGGCTTTTCGGAAGATTCTACATTCCTGGGTGGTTTGTGTGTCTACAGTTGTCGCGTTCTGGAGAGAAAGGGTGGGGGGCAAAGTCCAACGGCCGTTGTGCCCTCGTCATTCGTGTTCTTCTCTTCTGTCAGGAAATGCGGTTGACTCTCTTAGTCAAGCATCTTCCAGACAGGTTGAATGTTCTTGCGGATACTCTTTCCAAGCGCCGCAAGCCGGTTGTGACAGAGAGGCAGCTACATGTAAATCTCCCGATCTTCGAGGGCATTTGCTAGGTGTGGAACAGACCTCGTATAGACCTTTTCGCCACTTCGCCACTAATTGTCCACTTTTGTCTCTCCGGTGCCAGACCAAATGACTTGGGCTGTGGACGCTCTATCTCTAGATTGGGAGGGGATACGTGCTTATGCATTCCCTCCATTCAACCTGGTGGGCAGGGTTCTAATAGAAGTTTCGGGAGCATCATTTCCCCTCCTTCTGATAGCGCCCCTGTGACCGAGACAATCCTGGTTTGTTGGTGGATATTCCGCTGGTTTTCCCACCAAGAACCAATCTATTACTCCCTACTTATAAGGTACATGTATAACATCACTAGTATTACTCTTTACTTATAAGTTACATGTATAACATCACTAGAATTACTCTTTACCTATAAGATACTGGTATAACATCACTAGTATTACATTTTACTTATAAGGTACTGGTATAACATCACTAGAATTACTCTTTACTTATAAGGTACTGGTATAACATCACTAGTATAACTCTTAACTTATAAGATACTGGTATAACATCACTAGTATTACATTTTACTTATAAGGTACTGGTATAACATCACTAGAATTACTCTTTACTTATAAGGTACTGGTATAACATCATTAGTATAACTCTTTACTTATAAGGTACATGTATAACATCACTTACTCTTTACTTATAAGGTACATGTATAACATCACTAGTATTACTCTATACTTATAAGGTACTTGAATGTATAACCTCACTAGTATTACTCTTTACTTTATAAGGCACTGGTATAACATCACTAAAATTACACCTTACTTATAAGGTACTGGTATAACATCACTAGCATTACTCTTTACTTATAAGTTACATGTATAACACCACTAGTATTACTCTTTACTTATAAGGTAATTGTATATAACATCACTAGTATTACACTTTACTTATAAGGTACTTGTATAATATCACTAGAATTACTCTTTACTTATAAGGTACTTCTTTCACATCCCTAGTATTAACTCTTTACTTATAAGGTAATTGTATAATATCACTAGTATTACTCTTTACTTATAAGGTACTGGTATAACATCACTAGTATTACTCTTTACTTATAAGGTACTTGTATAACATCACTAGAATTACTCTTTACTTATAAGGTACTTTTATAGCATCACTATAATTCCTTTTTACTTAAAAGGTACTGTTGTAACATCACCAGTATTACTCTATACTTATAATGTGCCTGTATAGCATCACCAGTATTACTCTTTACTTATAATGTACATGCATAACATCACTAGTATTACTCTTTATTTATAAGGTACTGGTATAACATCACTAGTATTACTCTTTACTTATAAGGTACATGTATAACATCACTAGTATTACGTTTTACTTATAAGGTACATGTATAACATCACTTGCTCTTTACTTATGAGGTACTGGTATAACATCACTAGAATTTCTTTTTTACTTATAAGGTACTTGTATAGCATCACTAGAATTCCTCTTTACTTATATATATATAAGGTAATTGTATAACATCACTAGTATTACTCTTTACTTATAAGGTACTGGTATAACATCACTTACTCTTTACTTATAAGGTAATGTATAACATCACTACTATTACTCTTTTCTGATGAGGTAGTGGTATAACATCACTAGTATTACTCTTTACTTATAAGGTACATGTATAACATCACTTGCTCTTTACTTATGAGGTACTGGTATAACATCACTAGAATTTCTCTTTTTACTTATAAGGTACTTGTATAGCATCACTAGAATTCCTTTTACTTATATATATATAAGGTAATTGTATAACATCACTAGTATTACTCTTTACTTATAAGGTACTGGTATAACATCACTTACTCTTTTACTTATAAGGTAATGTATAACATCACTACTATTACTCTTTTCTGATGAGGTAGTGGTATAACATCACCAGTATTACTCTTTACTTATAATGTACATGCATAACATCACTAGTATTACTCTTTATTTATAAGGTACTGGTATAACATCACTAGTATTACTCTTTACTTTATAAGGTACTGGTATAACATCACTAGTATTACTCTTTACTTATAAGGTACATGTATAACATCACTTGCTCTTTACTTATGAGGTACTGGTATAACATCACTAGAATTTCTTTTTTTCTTATAAGGTACTTGTATAGCATCACTAGAATTCCTCTTTTTACTTATATATATATATATAAGGTAATTGTATAACATCACTAGTATTACTCTTTACTTATAAGGTACTGGTATAACATCACTTACTCTTTACTTATAAGGTAATGTATAACATCACTACTATTACTCTTTTCTGATGAGGTAGTGGTATAACATCAATAGTATTACTCATCACTTATAAGGTACTGGTATAACATCACTAGTATTACTCTTCACTTATAAGGTACTGGTATAACATCACTAGTATTACTCTTTACTTATAAAGTACTGGTATAACATCACTAGTATTACTCTTCACTTATAAGGTACTGGTATAACATCACAAGTATTACTCTTATAAGGTACTTATCAAGGTATTACCCTGGTATAACATCACTAGTATTTACTCTTTACTTATAAAGTACTGGTATCACATCACTAGTATTACTCTTTACTTTATAAGGTACTGTATCACATCACTAGTACTTACTTACTTTTACTTATAAGGTTCTGTATAAAATCACTAGTATTACTCTTTTACTAATGAGGTACTGGTATAACACCACTAGTATTACTCTTTACTTATAAGGTACTGGTATAATATCACTAGTTTTTACTCTTTACTTATAAGGTACCGGTATAATATCACTAGTTTTACTCTTTACTTGTAAGGTACTTGGTTAAACATGACTAGTAGTCCTCTTCACTTATAAGGTACTGGTATAACATCACTAGTATTACTCTTCACTTATAAGGTACTGGTATAACATCACAAGTATTACTCTTTACTTATAAGGTACTGGTATAACATCACTAGTATTACCTTTACTTATAAAGTACTGGTATCACATCACTAGTATTACTCTTTACTTATAAGGCACTGGTATCACATCACTAGTATTACTCTTTACTTATGAGGTATTTGTATAACATCATTAGTATTACTCTTTACTTATAAAGTACTTGTGTAACATCACTAGAATTACTTTCTTTACTTATAAGGTACTTGTATAACACCACTAGTATTCCTCTTTACTTATAAGGTACTTGTATAACATCACTAGTATTACTCTTTACTTATAAGGTACTTGTATAACATCACTAGAATTACTCTTTACTTATAAGGTACATGTATAACATCACTTGTATTACTCTTTACTTATAAGGTACATGTATAACATCACTAGTATTACTCTTTACTTATAAGGTACTGTATAACATCACTAGTATTACTCTTTACTTATAAGGTACTGGTATAACATCACTAGTATTACTCTTTACTTATAAGGTACATGTATAACATCACTAGTATTACTCTTTACTTATAAGGTACTGGTATAACATCACTAGTATTACTCTTTACTTATAAGGTACTGGTATAACATCACTAGTATTACTCTTTACTTATAAGGTACTGGTATACATCACTTACTCTTAACTATCAGGTACAGTATTACTCTTTACTTATAAGGTACTAGTATAACATCACTAGTATTACTCTTTACTTATAAGGTACTTGAATGTATAACATCACTAGTATTACTTTACTTATAAGGTACTGGTATAACATCACTAATTACTCCTTACTTATAAGGTACTGGTATAACATCACTAGTATTACTCTTTACTTATAAGGTACTTGTATAACATCACTAGTATTACTCTTTACTTATAAGGTACTTGTATAACATCACTAGTATTACTCTTTACTTATAAGGTACTTGTATAACATCACTAGTATTACTCTTTACTTATAAGGTACTGTATAACATCACTAGTATTACTCTTTACTTATAAGGTACTGGTATAACATCACTAGTATTACTCTTTACTTATAAGGTACTGGTATAACATCACTAGTATTACTCTTTACTTATAAGGTACTTGTATAACATCACTATAATTACTCTTTACTTATAAGGTACTTTGTAACATCACTAGTATTACTCTTTACTTATAAAGGTACTGTTGTAACATCACCAGTATTACTCTTTACTTATAATGTGCCATGCATAACATCACTAGTATTACTCTTTATTTATAAGGTACTGGTATAACATCACTAGTATTACTCTTTACTTATAAGGTACATGTATAACATCACTAGTATTACTCTTTACTTATAAGGTACATGTATAACATCACTTGCTCTTTACTTATGAGGTACTGGTATAACATCACTAGAATTTCTTTTTTACTTATAAGGTACTTGTATAGCATCACTAGAATTCCTCTTTACTTATATATATATAAGGTAATTGTATAACATCACTAGTATTACTCTTTACTTATAAGGTACTGGTATAACATCACTAGTATTACTCTTTACTTATAAGGTAATGTATAACATCACTACTATTACTCTTTTCTGATGAGGTAGTGGTATAACATCACTAGTATTACTCTTTACTTATAAGGTACATGTATAACATCACTTGCTCTTTACTTATGAGGTACTGGTATAACATCACTAGAATTTCTTTTTTACTTATAAGGTACTTGTATAGCATCACTAGAATTCCTCTTTACTTATATATATATAAGGTAATTGTATAACATCACTAGTATTACTCTTTACTTATAAGGTACTGGTATAACATCACTTACTCTTTACTTATAAGGTAATGTATAACATCACTACTATTACTCTTTTCTGATGAGGTAGTGGTATAACATCACCAGTATTACTCTTTACTTATAATGTACATGCATAACATCACTAGTATTACTCTTTATTTATAAGGTACTGGTATAACATCACTAGTATTACTCTTTACTTATAAGGTACTGGTATAACATCACTAGTATTACTCTTTACTTATAAGGTACATGTATAACATCACTTGCTCTTTACTTATGAGGTACTGGTATAACATCACTAGAATTTCTTTTTTTCTTATAAGGTACTTGTATAGCATCACTAGAATTCCTCTTTACTTATATATATATATATAAGGTAATTGTATAACATCACTAGTATTACTCTTTACTTATAAGGTACTGGTATAACATCACTTACTCTTTACTTATAAGGTAATGTATAACATCACTACTGTTACTCTTTTCTGATGAGGTAGTGGTATAACATCAATAGTATTACTCATCACTAATAAGGTACTGGTATAACATCACTAGTATTACTCTTCACTTATAAGGTACTGGTATAACATCACTAGTATTACTCTTTACTTATAAAGTACTGGTATAACATCACTAGTATTACTCTTCACTTATAAGGTACTGGTATAACATCACTAGTATTACTCTTTACTTATAAGGTACTGGTATAACATCACTAGTATTACTCTTTACTTATAAGGTACTGGTATAACATCACTAGTATTACTCTTTACTTATAAGGTACTGGTATAACATCACTAGTATTACTCTTTACTTATAAGGTACTGTAACATCATATATTACTCTTTACTTATAAGGTACTGTATAACATCACTAGTATTACTCTTTACTTATAAGGTACTGGTATAACATCACTAGTATTACTCTTTACTTATAAGGTACTGGTA